>NC_034590.1:51173467-51199898 GCF_900095145.1 Mus pahari | reverse complement strand
AAAAAAAAAGAAAGAAAGAAAGACAGACAGACAGAAAGGAAAGAAAGATCAAAAGTCATACATATAGCAATCTTGAGGTTAGCCTAGGTTAAATGAGACTTACTTAAAACAACAACAACAAAAAATACAGGGAAAAAGAAATATGAAGAATTCAATCACGAGTCTGAGCAGGCAGAATAATCAATGAATGTCAAAAAAAAAAAAAAAAAAGAAATCATCAAAAATTAAACTGCCTAACCAGAAAAAAGAAAAAGGTAAGTGAAGAAAGGCTAAGGCATGCTCGTACACTATAGAAGTAGGTATGCCACCACATGCCTCATTGGAATTCTAGAAGGTGAAAAGACAAAGATGCAGAAACCATTGTTGAAGAAAAATGGTTGAAAACTTCCTTAATCAGAGGAAAGGCATGAACCTAACCACTCAAGTTTAATAGACTTCAAGAAAGATGACCCCAAAGAGATCCACAATGGGACACCTTATTGTCCACACTCTGCCCCCAAACAAAACCAATAACAAAAACTTAAAAAAAAAGAAAAAAGAAAAACCAACAAGCTAAAACCCAAAATAAGTAGAGGGACAGAAAGTGAGGTCAGAAAGTCAATGGAGAAAAGGCCAACTTTCCTCAAATGATCAATAAAATTGGCAAACCTTTAGCTAAACCAGTCAAGAGAAGCCAGAAAGACTCAATTACTAATGCGGGAATAGACGTGAGAACAATGTCACCAGCAGATTGTCACAAACTCTTGTTTTGTAGTTACCCTGAAGTGTGCTGCTTTTGGTCTTCTTTAACTTGGCCTGTTTGTGGTGGAGACATTCCAAAGCAGATACTGAATGGCTGCGAGGCAGCCCTTTCTTTAGCCCCCTCTTTGAAGGAGAAAGCATTTCCTGGTTGAAGAGGTTTCTTCGAACTTTTGTTACTTCTAAAAGCAGAGAGAGAGGAAAAAAAAAAAAAGATAGGAGATTAAAAAGCCTTATGTTGGTGTCAACTAACTGAGCTTGCCATGCCCTTCCTTCCTTCCTTCCTTCCTTCCTTCCTTCCTTCCTTTTTGGCTTTTTGAGACAGGGTTTTTCTGTCTACCCCTGGCTGTCCTGGAACTCACTCTGTAGACCAGGTTGGCCTCGAACTCAGAAATCTGCCTGCCTCTGCCTGCCTCGTGCTGGGATTAAAGGTGTGCGCCACCACTGCCAGGCTGATGTGTTTATTCTTAAATGCCAGGTAAATTTCAGAAGTGAAGCCATCATCTAATCTTTAAATGTTTTTATTTATTAATCCTAGAGCAGAGCAGAAGTAGACAGACAGAGAAGATGGCGCTGTCCATAGTGCTGCGCTTGTTTTCGCGGCTGCCGAGCTGCTCTTCAACACGGTCCAAGTTCTATGTCCGGGAACCAGTCAATGCCAAACCTAACTGGGTGACAGTTGGGCTATCTGTGGGCGCCTTGGTTTTCATGTGGATTTATCTCATCCGAACACACAATGAAAATGTTTTGGAGTATAAAAGTAGAAATGGATTGGAATAAACTTTGGAAATGATACAGTCGGCTTCTTGTGACGATCACAGTCCTTCCTCTGGATTCCCCCTCAGTTTCAGTTATGGATATGTGAAAAAAGTTACATGCAAATATGAGTCAGTCAAGTCAACACATTTTGCATGGTTAAATTAAAGAAATAAAAATATTCGCGCTCTTCAAAAAAAAAAAAAAAAAAAAGTAAACAGATTTCTGTGACTCCAGGGCCAGCCTAGTTTACATGAGTGCCAGGCAGCCAGAACTAAGGGAAGAGCTTGTCTTAAAACAAAACACAAACAGAAAATTTATTATGAACTTGAGAGAAACAGTCTTCCACAGGTATGAGCCCCCTAATTGGTTATGTAATAATGCCAGGTGGTCAGTCCTGGAGTCATATGCATACAAGCAACACTAAACATGCTATATATTTGTATGTTTAGGTTTGTGCTGCACACACACAAATGTAACAGTAACAAAGAAAAAGAGACCATGGTTTCCAAAGGGATGGGATGGCTCATGAGCAGGACTGGAGAGAGGAAAAAGAAGGAGAAAAGTGATGAAATTATATTTTAACTGTAAAAAGGAAAGGAAAAAGTTAAGAATGTACTTTGGCCAACATGTTTAAGCTCCTTTTGTCTAAAATAGCTTCTCTCTCTCTCTCTCTCTCTCTCTCTCTCTCTCTCTCTCTCTCTCTTTCTTTCTTTCTTTATCTTCTTTTTCCAATTTTAGATTCTATGACACTTTAAAATATTTTAGGTTGGTAATTTACTAGATGCAGTATTTTGAGGCTATATGAACTATTTTGTCCCCTAAAACATGGAATTCATATTTTTTTAAACCAATGATGATATAGAGCTGTAACTTACATTAAATACATCCAATCATAATAAATTTGTCAATCTAGTGACTAGGTGTTGAAAAATGAAAACATACCCTGTACTGTGTCTTTCCTTGGGACTGGCAGCTGTACAGAAGAAGGGTGTGAGTTCTCCTGAAGATGAGAAATGAGGACGATTAACAGGCATTCATTCAAAATTAAAAAGCTAACAGTTCTACCTGAAACCTTCTGCATTTCAGAGAGGCAGTTCAGAGATGCACAGCTCACACAGTGAAATGCACTCAAAGCTAGGTTCCAAAGACATCCCTCTACAGAGTAGTAATCCAAAGGAAGAAGCACTGGGAACGCACATAAAAATCACCCAACCGGACTGGTGAGATGGTTCAGTGGGTAAGAGCACCCGACTGCTCTTCCGAAGGTCCGGAGTTCAAATCCCAGCAACCACATAACCATCCGTAACAAGATCTGATGCCCTCTTCTTGAGTGTCTGAAGACAGCTTCAGTGTACTTATATATAATAAATAAATCTTAAAAAAAAAAAAAAAAAATCACCCACCAAAGGGAGTGTGAAAGCACAGGGGAGACTAGTGTGTACCACCAGAGAGATGGATATGTGTGGCAAGTGCATGTGCGTGTGTGTAAAATTCAGAAAACTAAGCACAGTAACTTAGATCTTTGCTTTCTTTCTTATTTCTTTTTTTTTTTTAAAGACACTGTAGCTGTCTTCAGACACTCCACAAGAGGGCGCCAGATCTTGTTACAGATGGTTGTGAGCCACCATGTGGTTGCTGGGTTTTGAACTCAGGACCTTTGGAAGAGCAGTCAGTGTTCTTACCCACTGAGCCATCTCTCCAGCCCCCTTCTTTCTTATTTCTTAGTTTCATTAAAAACTAGACATTCTATGTAGTCCAGGCTGGCTACATACATAGATGAGGGTACATTATAAATAAACAAACTGTTGATGTCTATTTTAGGAATATTTTATGAAGAAGGTATAGGATCATACGCAACAGAGTATAACTGGTAATACACATTTTGAAGAATGGATAGAGAAGAGATACTGTTCAAGTTACATCTGTAACTTGGTGATGATCACACATACATTCTATACCTAAACGGAAAGACTGAATAAGACACTGGGCTTTGCCGGGAAGTGGTGGTGCACGACTTTAATCCCAGCACTTGGGAGGCAGAGGCAGGCAGATTTCTGAGTTCGAGGCCAGTCTAGTCTACAGAGTGAGTTCCAGGACAGCCAGGACTACCCAGAGAAACCCTGTCTCGAAAAACCAAAAATCAAAAAAATAAAAAATAAAAAGACACTGGGCTTTTAGTGCTTCTGCATCAAACCACTTTTGGCTCATTAGCCTAGTAAAGGGGTCAAGCGTCTAAATTCCAGGTGCATCTAAATAAGGGAATTGTTTTTCAAGATTTTTCTGGGTTTGCTCTCTTCCTTCCTTCCTTCCTTCCTTCCTTCCTTCCTTCCTTCCTTCCTTCCTTCCTTCCTTCCTCCCTCCCTTCCTTCCTTTCGGATTTATTTATTTTACTGTGTGTGTATGAGTGCTTTGCCTGCATGTTTGTATGTGAACCAGGTACATGCCCACAGGTCAGAAGAGGACACTGAATCCCCCTGGAACTGGAATTATGAATGTCTCTGAGCCACCATGTGGGTGCTGGAAATTGAATCCAGGTCCTGCATAAGAGCAGTCATCTCTCCAGCCCGTATGCTGCTATTACAATCACGCCCTTTCTCATTATAGTTGAATAAAATACCACATAAGACAATGCTTTTGTTTTGTTTTTTAAATAGCACTGGGAATTGAACCCAGGGTCCTGAAATATGGTAGGCAAGGACTCCTCTACTCCCCAGCCCTGTTAGGTTTTATTTTGAGACTGAGTCTCACTAGGTTGCCAGGATAGTCTTGTGAACTCATTCTGAAAGCTCTGAATTTACATTCCACCTGCCTCCATGCTCCAAGTCCTGCGATTAGAGGCCTGCATCAGAGAAAAACTTGATAAATGATCTCACGATTATAGTGAGGGTCTTTCTGAAAACACTACACATGGTAGTTATTAATTATATTGGTTAGTAACATCTTCTATACTGATCTAGATCACAACTATGAAAAGGCATTCAACAAGAGTCCCTAGTGAGGAAAATAAACACACAGAAAAAGAATCTGGATCAACTCCTGTTTAGAAAACAAAATGGGTTGATGGCTCAATGGTTAGGAACACTGACTGTTCTTCCAGAGGACCAGAGTTTGGCTCCCAGTACCCACACAGCATCTCACAACTGTTTTTAACTCCCGTCCTAGCAGACCTGACGTCCTCTCTGGATACCAGGAATGAATGTGCAGACAGACATGCAGGCAAAATACCCACACACATTAAGCAAGTAAGTAAATAAGCAAGCAAGCAATCATGCCTTGCTTTTTCTGTATCAACTTTTTAATCAACCCTATGTTATTTAACCTTATTTACCAACCCCGTTCTTCCACATAACAGAGGAAACAGAGGCTGGAGAGTTTTGGCTCCGTGATTAAGAGTATAAGCTACTCTTAGAGAGGACTCAGGTTCAGTTCCCATCCCCCATAATGCTACTCACAACTGTCTGTATCTCATCTCTAATGCCAGAGTATCTAATATCCTCTTCTGGTCTTTATAGGTACTGGGAACTCACATGGTACACTTCCATACACACAGGCAAAACACCCATACACATAAAATACAATGAAAAAATCTGAAAAGAAAAGAAAAGAAAAGAAAAGAAAAGAAAAGAAAAGAAAAGAAAAGAAAAGAAAAGAAAAGAAAAGAAAAGAAAACAAGGGGGAAAAACCCTAAGAGAATGTATGTAGAAGGTACTAGGATAGGATCAAAACCTTTCCCCCAATCATTCTAATCTTTACGAATTAATATATGCAAAGGAAGTAATATAGACTAATATTATATAATTAACAAATGCTACATTTACACTACAAATTCCATGCTTCCTTACTTAACTATATTGACCTTTCAAAAAACTCAGCTGGGTGGCAGTCACAATTGTCTTTAATCATAGCACTTGGGAGTTAGAGGCAGGTGGATTTCTGTAAGTTCAGAGCCTGGTCTACAAATCAATTTCCAGGACAGCCAAGAACACACAGAGATACCCTGTCTTGAAAATCCAAAACTGGTCTAAAAACCTACAAGACAACAAGTGCTACATAGAGAAATTGTCTCAAAAAACAAAAACTCTCAAATTTCTTATATACAAACTTAGTATCTGACCCTTCAGTTCACCAACTGTCATTATTTATGCTACCAACTGGCACGAAATACATTTGTTAATCAACATCAAATCCTCATCTCCACAAGTCTGCTCTGGTTTTGTTGTTGTTGTATTTCTATAACAGGGTCACACTGTGTAGCCTTGGCTGGCCTGGAACTTACTATGTGGGCCAGGCCAGCCTCAAACTCAGAGATCCACTGTCTCCTGAGTGCTGGGTCTAAAGGAATGTGTCACCATGCCCAGTCATGGCTGCCTTGGAAAATCTAAAATAATAAATAAGTAAATATTCAAAGATGGCTAGAAAGTGTAAGTCACTATAAAACCTGGTGATAACAGAGTTCTCCCAGCTTCTGTTCTTCTGTTTTTGTATTTCCTGCATTTTTAGTCATGACTGCAAGAACTGTAAGACTGGCATCTTTTATTATTATTATTATTATTATTATTATTATTATTATTATTATTATTATTATTATTATTATATGTAAGTACACTGTAGCTGTCATCAGACACTCCAGAAGAGGGAGTTAGATCTCGTTGAGGATGGTTGTGAGCCACCATGTGGTTGCTGGGATTTGAACTCCAGACCTTCGAAAGAGCAGTCGGGTGCTCTTACCAGCTGAGCCATCTCACCAGCCCCAAGACTGGCATCTTATCCACAGGTAAGGTGTGGTAAGAAAGTCAATACTGTGACCTCCCATGCTAAGTGCAGTCTAGACAGGAGCAGCCACCACCACAGTGAGGATGCTTCTGAAGTCAGATCCAGCTCAGACTTGACCTCTTGTGTCACTGCATCTCTAGGCTTTCCTCAGCATGATGCTCCTTACACTCACTTAGCAGACTCTAGGTACACTGCTCTGTTTCCCTGAACAGGAAAGTCATGTGCTGCCACAGAGAACCAGTCACCACCAGGCTTCATGACAATAGCCAGCTTCTGTTTTTTCCCAACTTGCTGTTGAAATGAAATGTAACATATTGACAAGTATTTTTGTGGGAGATAGCGCATACACATGCTGATGCCCTTGGAGATGAAAGACATGTAATCCTGGTGCTAGAGTTACAGATGGCTGTGAGCTTTCCCGGTGTCAAAGTGTGGTTGTGAAATCCAACCACAGGAGCCATAGAGGTAAGGGAAGCAAGTACTCTTACCTCTGAGCCATCTCTCCAGCTCTCATTCCTAGCTTTTGTTTGTTTTCTTTATATTATTATAAATACCACAGCCTGTGTTTGTTTGCTCACAGATGTGTGATTCTGTGTAGGGACAGGTCCATATGTGTGTATGTGCAAGCAGAGAATAACTTAAGGTATCATGCCTTTAGGTACCATCCACATTTTTGATTTTGAGACAGAAGTTTCTCTGTGTAGCCTTGGCTGTTCTGGACCTTGTTCTATATACCAGGCTAGCCTCAAACTCAGAGATCTGCCTGCCTCTACCACCTAAGTACTGGGATTAAAGGCGTGCACAACCAGCACTTGGTGACATTTTGTTTTTAAGATGGGGTCTCTTACTGGCCTGAAATAGTTGTCCAGCAAACCCAGGAAGGAAGGACTCTCACAGTCACCAGCCCTTGGATGTGTTTCTTTAAACACGGGTTTTAGAGATCAAATTCAGGTCCTCAAATTATTAAGGCAAAAAGTTCCTTGACAGAGCTATCTCCTCAGTGGTAGATAACGAGTATGCACCACCATGGTAGGTGTTTTATGCACGAGTTCAGGTCTTTATGTTGCATGGAAAACACTTTCACCAACTAAACATGTCTTGAGGCCCATTTTGTTGCTGGGAATTGAACTTAGGACCTCTGGAAGAGAAGCCAGTGCTCTTAACCACTGAGCCATCTCTCCAACTGCCAGATTTTTTTTTTTTTTTTTTTGGTCATTACTCTGTAGAAATACTGCAAAATCCAAAAACTTTGAAATGTCATTTCAGATAAGGTGACTTCCACTGTCCCTCTGCACTGTCAGTCCAAGCTAGCAGGAGTAACAGCCCCAATCTATTGGTGACTACTTACATTTCTTGTAGCTCTCTTGGACACTTTGGGAACTTCGATTTGTCGAAGAGTCTGGGAAATCTCTGCAATACTTTTATGTCTTATTAGTGCATTTTTCCTTTTAAAAATAGAGAATAGAGAACACACCAGAGTAAAATATGTAGTTAGGTTTGAATGAAATCAGCATCTAAACTATGTTGTTTAAATAAATGCTAGTTAGTTATCTTGAGCTTGGCCTATATCACAAAAAGTGGCTAGTACGGATTCAGCTAGTTAATAGCAATAAAAGGCAGCAAGGGAAATGTTCTAAGTAACTGAAACCATAATCTTATCTCACAAGTTCCTAGTTCTTAGACAACCCTTGTAGACAGTAAAGGGTTTTATAAACCAAAGTACATACCACATATTCCCGGAGTTAAAACTATAGAGTGAATGATGCAACTTGGAACTCCAGAGTTTTGCTTGATTCTGATCTAAGGGCAATTGCCAACTGAGTACATGAGATGGGCAAAGGCAAGACTGTCTCCAAACTTGCGACCCCGAGCTTAACCATAGTGCAAGGGATTGCTCCGACGGCTCGGCCCTTACCTTCTCTTCTTGGCTGACCTGGTCCGAAGTTCCTCTAGCTGCTCAGACTCAGTGATGGCCGACACTGATCTGTGAGTACTTGATGAGGGAGGTGGTGACGTGCTCTCTTGAGTCATAGAATCATCACTGAAAAACTCCGTAGGAAGGACCCCAGCCAGCTTCTGAGGAATCTTTAACCCCAGGCTGTGGTAAAGTTGTCCAATTGCCCCGGGGATGGAGCCAATATATCTGTGGAATATATTGGTTAGACATAGAACTCAGTTACCAGCATGAAAAAATACCCCTGTAACCTTATAATTCTAAAATAACACCATGTGTAGTCATTGTTTAAAAACAAAAACAAACAACAGCAACAACAACAAAAAAATTTTAAACTAAGTCAGTACTCATTGAACTTACAATCTCAAGATCTCCTCCAGAAACTCTGACAGGTACGCTGAGTCCTTAGTGAGACACACCAGACGCAGCAAATCTGTCACCTGGAAGAGATTGCACAAAGTTGCCACAGGCTCTGCTGGGAAACTGAGAGGAATTCGTGCTCCGGGCAGCAGCCATGGCTTACCTCCTCCACTATGCGCTCCACCTCATCTGGGCGGTCCAGGACTGAGGGGCACTGCTCACACATCTCCAGACGAAGAAATACCTGAAGCTGGCACCTGGAGGAAACAAAGTACCTGGTCACATCTTCTTTGCATGGTATTTAGTGAAACTCTTTCTTAGAGCAAAGAGCTATTAATTGATGTAGAAACAATGACCAAGAACTGGAAATGTAACTCAGTGCTAAAGCATATGCCTCACATATAGAAAGCCCTGGATTCAATCTCTAGTACTGAAAGAGAGGGAAAAAATAAAAAATAAACAAAGCAGTGCACAGGTAGGGGAAATGGGATGTAGCTCAGTTGGTAAAGTGCTTGCCTAGAATGCCCGGCATTTGATTCCCAGCACTAGACAAACTGGAAATGGTGATAACACATCTGAATCTCAATACTTATGAGGTGGAAGTAGGAGATGGTGGAGTAGGAGATGGAATTCAAGGCCAGACTCAGTTAGAGAGCAAGTTTGAGGCCAGGTGGGCCCCATAATACAGTCTTTCTTTTATTTTAAAAAAAAAAAAGGGGGGGTGGGGGTGGGGGGAAGGAATCCAGTGCTTTCTCTAAAGACCGGTGTGAGTCTTAAGTAATCAGGTGATTCCAACTGCCCCTCAGAACATCATAAAGATCATGACAAAAGATAACCTTAGAACCCTTTTAGAGTCACCAATTAGTTTCTTACTCTCTGATTCTGTCCTCTTTCTCCATCTGTCCCGCTAGGCTCTGTCTAAGGGTTTTGCTGGTTTTTAAGAGGTTACTGCTCACATGATTCAGGCAGGTCACCTGCAAATACAAAGTAATTATGTAGGAGAAAACTGTTGCTTACATTTTCCTTTGATATCTTAAAGAGAATGCGGTCTTTTAAAAAAAAAAAAAAAGATACAGCAAGCAAGCTTTTAGATTTGAACTGTTAAAGGAAGGTTCCTTGGGCTGTACAGATGGCTCAATGGTTAGGGTTAAGAGCAGATCTTGCTCTTGCAGAGGATTGCTAGCTGGCATGAATGTTAGACTGCTCACAACCACTTGTAACATTAGCTCTTGAGGATCAAATACCCTCTTCTGGACTCTGCAAGTACTTGTGAGCACACACGCGCGCACACACACACCACAAAGATCTTTCTCTCTTGAGACAGTATCTCTCTCTCTCTCTCTCTCTCTCTCTCTCTCTCTCTCTCTCTCTCCCTCCCTCCCTCCCTCTCCCTCTCCCTCTCCCTCTCCCTCATCCTGGATGTCTTGGAACTTAACATGTAGACCAGGCTGGCCTTGAATTCACAAAGACACCGACCCTATTTCTGCCTCCCAAGTGCAGGAATTAAAGGAGTATGCCACCACACCCAGCTACATACACTCACTTTTAAAATAGAAGGTCCACAAAGCTGTGGTACCTGTAAACAGCTCTGGTCCACTATAGAGAAAGAGCCCTGCTTTTGCCATTAATTATGAATAAAGGCAATAAGATATTCTAAAACAGTGGTTTGCGATACAGTTAGTTATGCAGGATGTTTTTAAAACAAATATATGCCCAACTTCCAAAACAAAGAGACCTAGAGTTAGTATAGAAGAACCAGATACAACAGGGGGCTGGAAAGATAGTTCAGCAGTTAAGAGCACTGACTATTCTTCCAGAGGTCCTGAGTTCAATACCCAACAAAAACATGGTACCATACTGTAATGGTACCCAATGCCCTCTTCCAGTGTGTCTGAAGACAGCTACAGTGCACTCATATTAAATAAATAAATAAATAAATAAATAAATCTTTAAAAAAACAAAACAGCAACAAGAAAAACTAACAGGGCTGGTGAGATGGCTCGGCAATTAAGAGCACTGTCTGCTCTTCTAGAGGACCCAGGTTTGATTCCCAGCAACCACATGGTAGTTAACAAATGTCTGTAACTCCAGTTCCAGGGAATTCAGTGCATATGATATGTAGACATAAATGCAAACAAAATACTCATATACACAAAAATAAACAAACAGATAAATAATAAACAAAATCAACAACAACAAAGTCATTCTGAAGAGCAGCTAGGGTTAAAACCGTTAGTTTAATTCATATAGCTAACACACAATACCAATTATAGCAGTCTCATTGGGACAGAAGTCCACTTGAATTTCTGGCTCCCAGTTTACCAGGTTCACATCCTGAAACCTGGAATTGTACCAATCCTCTAAGCACTTTTCTTTTTTAAAATATTGACATATCTTTATTTCTTTTTTTACATGTATAGGTGCTTTGACTGCGTGTACATTTGCATGCAGTGCCCAAAGAGGACAGAAAAGGGCATCAGATTGCTTGAAACTGAAGTTACTAAAGATTTTAAGCAACCATGTAACTGGGAGTTGAACCTGGGTCCTCTGGAAAGCAGTGCTTTTACACTGAGCCATCTCTCCAGCCTATTCATCATTTTTCAATCATGTGCAGTGTAATGGAAATTCTTTAAAATATGTGCACTAAACCCACCAACCACCAAACACTACATTTATGGCAATATTATCTAGACTTTCTTACTTCTAATTCCTTGATGTCCTTTGATTTTAGGAACATTTTAGTGGTTGAGACCATATTTTGAGCACATGAATACAATGAGATTTCTTCCATAGCCACAGTCTTTCGGTAGTTGTCATGTATGTAAGCCAGAAGCTCCTCTTCGGTTTTAAATTCTGTGAGGGCGAAAAAGAACATGTGGTTATCATATTCAGATCAACTCCATGTATCATGTAAGGGGACAGAGACTTTGTCTTCCAGGAGAAATCTAATTATGTCTGGATAGCCATAACTGACCCTAGAGCTTACTAGCATGTAGTGTGTACATGTCAGGGATGATGTGAAACGTTCCACAGTGCCTAGCAGTTGACTGAAAGAAGAAAGGTGGGTGATACAATGACTAAAAGATCAACAAACAAACAAAACAGATCATGTGCTAGAAAGACTGAACCCCAGACGGTAATGTTAGGTTCAGACACAGCCTGAATGCTCCAGGTGAATCTAAGAGAGTCAGTCACAGTATGAGAAGAAAAGGTCTCAGACTGCTACGAGATAACAAAGACACCTAGGTGATCTGGAGAAAGGAGGGATAGGCGGGCAAGGCAGGACTCAGCCACATGTAGGCTTGAGATTAGCCTGGGCTATATACAATTTTTTTAAAAAATCCCAAACACCCAATAGAAAATATATACAAAGGACATCAGATAAAGGTCCATTATCGAAAATATACAGAGCCCCTTTAAACTTAGTAACAGGCTAGTAAGGGGATCCACAGCTGAGGATGCCTGCGCCAAGCCTGATGACCTGAGTTTGATCTCTAGGACCCACAAGGTAGACAGAGAGGATGAGCTCCCAAGAGCTGTCCTCTGACCTCCATGTGACCTTCCATAACATGCACAAACATACGTGAACAGATAAATATAAATTAAAATATTGTAAAAAAAAAATTAAAACTCAGCAGTATGGCTCTGTTGTTAAGCTATGGGAACCTGAGCTTCCAGCACCAGCATTTTAAAAAGTATGGTGGACCACACTTATACTCCCAATGCTGGGGGAATGTAGACAGGTGAATCCTTAGGGCTTGCTAGCTAGCCAGCCTACTCTCTCAGCAAGCTCCAGGTCAATGAAAGATTCTACTGGGCTGGTAGCACATGCCTATAATACTAGTACTGGGGAGGTAGAGGCAGGGGGATCAGGAGTTCAAGGCCAGCTACATAGAGAGCTTGAAGATAGCCTGGACTTCATGAGACCTTAGTTTAATAAAATTAATTAAATAAGAATTTTTAAAAGGTGCATGGCTCCTAAAGAATAACAACTCAGGTTGTACTCTACTATTCAATTCCCCAAATAATCTCAATCTATTTCTCCTCTCCCCTCCCCCTAGTTCATTTGATTTATTTGTATATTTATTTACATGAGGTTTCCGCAAGTTTATTACCTAGATGCAATGTCACCAAAATTCTGACCCTCCTGCCTCTATCTCCTAGTGCTGAGATTATACGTATATCATGCTAAGCTTTATGTGGTTCTGGGGAATCAACCCAGGATTTCATGAATGCTAGGCAAGCATTCTATCAACTGGGCTAGATTCCCCAGCCTCCAGACCTCTTACATAGTAACAGACACCAGATGCTCTAGGATGAATAAATACCTTTAAGTTTAGAACTTCTTAATATCCTTCCTCTATCTTCCAATCTGTCTGCTGTTCTACCAATGACAGCTTTTTGGAGCCCTTTCTCTACAGCCGTGTCTGGACTACCATCTGGATGTAATTTCTGAGCCTTTACATTTAGCCTTGCCACATTCAACATCTTCAAGGAGCGGGACATGGTATTCATCTTCTGTCTCACTGGAGTTCGAGGGATACCACCTGCCAAAACATCAGCATGGAAAGAAAAGTCAAGTTTCACTTCCATGGAATCAAGAACTCAGTCTCCAAATGCTACGGAAAAATACTAGAAAGAAATAGCTTCCTTCAGAAATTATCTAAACCAAGCAGTTCTTTTATCTGTTTCTACCTACAATACAGAGTAAACATTTTACTTTACAGAAGTTTAGAACTAAATATCTCAACCATTTTTTTGTTTAAAAGATACCCAAGGAGATGAGAAGAGGGCACTGGATCCCCTGAACTAGTTACAGATGGCCGTGTGCTACCATGTGGGTGCTGGGAACTAATCCTGGGTCCTCTGTTGAGTGGTCTCTCCAGTGACATCTCCATGTTTTACACAAAGCCAGCACCACACACACTTCTATTGAGTGCTGCCCAACAGTCAAGAATGGTGCGGAGACGCTTCTTCTTTGCAGAGCTAGGGATAGAGCTCATAGCTCATGCCTACTAGGCAAGCACATGCCTTTTCTGAAACAGCTTAGCACTCTACATCAAAAGCCAATTTTCATACTCTTTAGCACAGTAACTCATTCTTGGAAACGTCTAAGAAGGAAATCTCTCAGAGTTTACTCATTGCAATATTATTTATAATGACAGAAATTTAAAACAGTCTACATGTTCAACAACATGAGTGAAGCAGAATGATCACAGTCAGGCTAGGGATGTTGCTCAGGGTAAAGCACTGCCTAATATGTCTGATGCCAGGGGTTCAGTTCCCAGCATAGGAGTTGGGATGAGCAAATATTTGTAAATAGTTTTTTAAAAAGCTGTATTGATATTTGTATTATAATCAAAGTGAGGATGCTCAATTCACTAGGAAGGAAGAACATCAGTGATTTAATCCATATTGAATACAATTATTTAAAAATATAAAATATAAAAATTTGCCTTTAGTTTCCATTTCAATCTTAATCAAGCTTTTATTTCTTTTTTAGAAAGAATAACCGTCTTTTAAAATGTACATTCTTGGCCAGGTGTGGTGGCGCATGACTTTAATCCTGGCACTCAAGAGGCGAGGCAGGTGGATCTCTGTGAGTCCAAGGCCAGCCTGGTCTACAAAGTGAGTCCAAGACAGCCAGGGCTCTGAACAGAGAAACCCTGTCTTGAAAAACAAAAACAAAATAAAATAAATTAATAAAACGTACAGTCTCAAAAGGAAAACAAGACTGCCTTAAGAAACAGGCTTTCTATGTGCATACGTTTCTTTCTGCTGCGTTCTTGACTGACTACAGTAGACTCTTCGTGAGATCTCTGGTAGAGCTCAGAGAGGCAGAGTGTTAGTTCACTTTTGGTTTTGGAGGATTCGTCATTATCAGGTGAGGCAGCATGTAACAACCTGTAAGACAAGATGCATAGTATAAGGCCAAATTCCAACTCACGAGAAATCAGAACATGTGCAGAGCTATCAACCTCATATGTACAGTCTAGACTTCGGCAGACACACAGTCCCAGGGGAGTTAGATGGTAGAGAAGGTTTGTCCCCCACTCCCTTTTTTTTTTCTTTTCTAAAGTTTTGCTATTAATTTGAAAATATGAACTTTTCAACTAGAAAAGTATCAAGATTAAATTCTTGTTAATAGTTATAGCTGCTTCTATATTTAAAAGAAATCAGACATTGTAGACACAATCAAAGCCCTACTCCATCTTTTTCCACCCCACCCCCGACATTTTAGATTTATTTGTATTTTATGTGTCAACACAAACATGATTTCTATTTCCCACACTATAAATTTTATATAAATGATATCACAACTTTACCTTTTACAGTTGCTCATGGTCAGCATATTTTTCATTTGTATATAAATAGCTTTATTTTATTCATCTTTACTAGTTTTTTTTTTTTTTTTTTTTTGGTTTTTCGAGACAAGGTTTCTCTGTATAGCCCTGGCTGTCCTGGAACACACTTTGTAGACCAGGCTGGCATCGAACTCAGAAATCCACCTGCCTCTGCCTCCCAAGTGCTGGGATTAAAGGCGTGCGCCACCACACCCGGCTCTTCTTAATTTTTTTAATCTACTAGAAACTTCTTATTATATTTTCTAAAAGATTAAAATTTAATTTTTATCTTTTGGATAATCAACTGTCACATGATTACTTTAATAACTGAATCTGCCTTTCCTGGGGGCTCACATTTCTACCCTTGTCCGTTATATATATCACATCCCCATAAATGCAGGTGTCACTTTGTAGGCTATCTACATTCTCCCACTGGTTTGGCTTACCTGTGCGCTAATGCCATGCTACCTTATGTACTGTAGCTTTACAGAAAATCTGCATGTCATGAGAGGAGGAACTTTTGTTTTGATCTTAGACTTATTTCTATCCATTCTCTCTTACATTTATTCCTAAGCACTTTAGTGTGTTTTCCAGGGCTAGGTGTCAAACCTGAGGCAGGGTAAGCAATCTGTGATCTATACCCTAAGTCTTCTTAGTGACTTGTTAATATAAGGTTCTTTTCTTGGATATTATAGTTTTTAAGACCACAGTCTCAAGGGATTAAGTCTATAGTTCATAAATGATAGATTCTGTTTATGATAGGCATACTATTAACTTTATACATTGATTCTGTATACAACATCATGGCTGTATTCTCTTAAGTTTCATCATTTACCTGTAAAATCTTTTAGATTGTTTATGACAATACCTGTACATTCAATATTTAGAGATACTTTTCAGAAAAAAATGCAGAGTAAATTTATACACTGAAAAATACAAAATATCATGGAAAACTAAAGATCTAAACAGATAGACGTACCAAGTTTATAGATCAAAAACTAAACATGCCAGTGCTCTCCAAATTAAGCTATGTGCCTATACATACTCCATCAAAATTCCAACAGGCATTTTTTGAGAAAAATTAATAAGCAGATTATTTGCCTATTAGTATTTTGAGAGTGTATGTGATGAAATGTAAACACCTATGTGCATGCATGCAAAGACCAGTGGAGAATGCTAGATGTCTTCATCTAGTGCTCTACACCTTATTGTATTTAAGACAATGTTGCCGAGATTACAGAAAGCAACACCATTCCCAGTTCTTAGCCCTGACTGTACTTGATTCTTATTAATTGGTTCTTCGTTTTCTCTTTAGAGAAATAACCAGTGAATTTATAAATATTTCTTTTAGCATAAATAAATCTATTCCCTTAATCAGTGTTTTCTTGCTGTGGAGAGACAACCATGAGCATGGCAACTCTTATAAAAGACAGCATTTAATCCAGGCTTGCTTACAGTTTAGAGGTTCTCATTATGGTAAGGAACATGACTGCACACAGGCAGACATGGTAGCTGAATGTTCCAGATCCAGATCCACAGGCCACAGGAAGAGAAAGACACTGGGACTGGCTTGGGCTTTTGAAACCTCAAAGTCCACCTCCAGTGACACACTTCCTCCAACAAGGCCAACCTCCTCGTTCCTCTCAAGTAGTACCACTCCCTAATGACCAAAGCATTCTAATATGTGAACCTATGGGGGCCATTCTTAGTCAAATCACCACATATGTGTGTGTGTACACATGTGCCAAAGCACACATATGAAAGTCAGGATAACTTGCAGAAGTTAACCATTTCTTCAACCATGTAGATTCAAGAGATCAAATTCAAGTTATCAGGCTTGGCAGCTGAAACTTTACCCATTGAGCAATCTCACCAACCCAAGTTTGCTTAATTTCTGCTGTAATTGATACTTAGTTCTAAATGTTTCCTGATTCTCATATATTTTATATAGATAGATAGTGTGGTGGTTTCAATGAGAATGGCCCCATAGGCGCTTATATTTTGAATGCTTGGTACTCAGTTGGTGGACTTTTAAGGAAGGATTAGGAGGTGTGGCTTTGTTGGAGAAGATATGTCACTAAGGGTAGGCTTTGAGGCTTTAAAAGCCTAGACCAGGGTCTCATCTCTCTCTTGATCTGCCTCCAAGTTGTGATCAGATGCAAGCTCTCAGCTACCACTCCTGAACTATGCTTGCCTGCCTGCCTGCCACCATCCTCCCACACTATGGTGGCCGTGGAAACTGAAAACAAACCCTAATTAAGCGCTTTACTTTATAAGTTGGCTTGGTCAGGGTATCTCTTCAAGGCAACAGCATAGTAACTGAGATGTGTGTTTATATCTTATGTGTTTATTTACATTTGACTGAAATAATCCTCTAAATGCATTTAAAGTAGTTTATTCTCAGAAATCCACTTCATTTTAAAAGTGCCTTTTAGTAGAATAATGCAGAAATGTTAATACAGACTAAAGATGCAGAATCCCATCATACTGCACCAAGTTGGTAAATCTGCAGTGTTAAGACATGACACTGAGTTATAGGATAAGCTTGTTCCTTTAGAACAAGCCTGTTCACATCTGACTATTGACTTCAAAGACCAATATACAAAGACATGTATAAAGCGTTACCAAAATGATTCCATCAAGTCTGAAGTAGCACCACTGGCGTTAGAGAAAGGAAACCACTTTTCGACAAGAGCTGGACTCCAGGAGCTGGTACGACTAAGCTCCTGCTGGACCCACTCTGGAACACAGGGGGCTAAAGGAACAGAAAACAGAAGACATCAGAGCCAAGGGGAGAATCCAAGCTTATGAGTTTCCCCTGGATTGACTCCCTCTCTCCAAATGCTCGTTGTTACAACATCTGCCATTCTGCATTTCCAGCTCCTCCAGGTCTGTCTTGTCTGGGGCAGGGATGGAGGGTGGGAATGTGAACATAATTTGAAGCTCTTTGCTCCTATTACTAACATAGCCCTTCATCTTATTTCTGAAATATTCCCCTACATGTATTTAACACTATGCTATTTCTCTTTCTTTTCTTTCTTTCCTCCTTCCTTTCTTTCTTTCTTTCTTTCTTTTTTTTTTTTTTTTCCAAGACAGGGTTTTTCTGTGTAGCCCTGGGTATCCTGCAAGTTGCTTTGGAACTCAGAAAGATCCACCTATCTCTGCCTTCTGAATGGTGGGATTAAACATTTACCACCACCACCTGACTAAATCTATGCTATTTTTCTCTTCTTGAAAAGTTACTACAAGAATAAACAATGTGCTAACATAAAGGCAGCCTAAAACAGAGTAGACTCACCATCCTGCATCAAGTCAGTAAATCTGAGCCAATAAGATGCAACCTTAAGTTATGGACATGTAGGCTGTTAGAGCAGGTCTGTTAGAGAGTGTGTTTGTAGCACCAGAATAAGCTGCAGTAGAACCTCATCTGGATGAGGTCATCAACTTATTTACATATTCCAAGAAACCAAATCATGCTAGAGCATGGAACACTGGCAAAATACTCACAGTGCTGTTTTACAGTACTCCAAAACAGTTTTCTGACCTATTTCTAGAACTTTATAAATAGCCTATACACAAATGACAAATAAGACAATACATTAATGTGATTGTTTTAAATATGCTAATACTTTATCCTATACAAAAAGCAACAGCAGCATTTGAAGCAAATTAATGCAAATACAAGAGAACACAGCATTATCCACTACATTCTTCCTTCCTGTTTGACTACATTCTTTACTTGTCATTCGCCTGTATTCCTAGAATACCAATCTCAACCTTTGTTTTCACTTCCTTCACCTCTTGTTTAAAAAAGATATACATACATTAAGCAGTTTACTTATGAATTTAATGTACCTTTCTAAAGAGCTGTCTATTATTATCACTGTGTATGCACACATGTGACAATGTGCATATGTTGTCAAGTCAGTTCTCTCTAGCTGTACTTGGTCCAGAGATCAAACTCAGACTCTCAGGGTTGGTGGAAAGCATCCTTACCCCTCTGAGCCATCCCCACAGCCCTGACATTCCTTTTTTTTTTCTTTCCTGGTAATTTGATGTGTATGGGTGTTTTGCCTGCATGTGTTTGTGTACCACTTCCATATAGTATCTTAAAAGCCAGAAGGTGTTCATCCCCTGGAACTGGAGTTACAGCTATGAGCAACCATATGGGCACTGGGAATTAAACCCAGGTCTTCTAGAACAGCAGGCAGTGCTCTTAAGCAGGCACTGAGATATAATTCCAGTCCTCATGCACTCTTCTCCACTCCAAGCTTTAAAATGAAAATTTCAAGCCCAGCTGTGGTGGTGTACACCTTTAGTCTCAGAACTCAAGAGGCAGAAACAAGTGGATCTCTACAAGTCTGAGACCATCCTGGTCTATTGAGTGAGCTCCAGGACAGCCAGGGATTAAAAAAAAAAAAAAAAAAAAAAAAAAAAAAATCTCAAATAAATAAATAAATAAATAAATAAATAAACGAATGAATAAATTTTCGATGTTTTATTATGACACTTGTATATATCATTGAGCCTTGTTCATATTTATCTCTCCCTTCTTAAACTGTCCCAAATTTGCTGCTTCCCTTTCCACCTTCAAACAGTTCTGCTTTCATGTCACATGTATGTATGTATGTATGTATGTATGTATGTATACAGAAAGATTGCACATGAGAGAAAAATGGAATATTTTGATTCTTTTCCTAGTACCGTTATCACCCATGTCCCTTTTCTTTAAGCCTCTTTCCCTGGTTTGTTTTTAAATCTCCCTTCTACTTTTATGTCCTAGCCATCTACATTTACAGTCATGAGCTACATTAGGAGCCAGGCTTTATCTTATCACGTTTCAAAGTGTTCCACAGCGCTGTTAGCTGAAAACCTTCAGGATTTCTAAAACCAGCAACCTAAACTGCCTATAGCTTCTATAGAGCTCAGTTTTATTTGACTTACAACATACTGGGATTCCACTAAACACATGATGAAAAAGGCTAGAAAACACTGCAAACCACCCTGTGCGATGTTAATTACTGGTGGGAAAACTTACCAGAAGATGCAGGATCTTCAAATAAATTATGAGTCTGATTCAGTACACTATCTACAACATCTGAGAAAAGGGAAGCTATATCCTGGGAACCTTCAGTCACAGCTGTCTGGAGAAAATGGCTTTGAAATTCAGCTTCTTTGGCATGGAACACTGTGAGAATCATGGCACTGGCAGAGAATGGGGAAATAATTCCCGTGATGGGGGGCCAGCCTTCACCAAGATCCACACTGGCAACCTACAAAGAAATGCTAATTAGTTGAGAATATTATTGTCAAAATGCCTAAAAGCATGTGGCCTATTAGCTGTCTATCAGAGGCAGAAGAGAATTTACTAATCATATATATAAAATCCCTGAGTTTCAACCTATAAAAAAAAGCTTACACTGCTGGTGATATTTACTATGTGTTTTCTGTCTCTGTATCTTTCCAACTATATTTGTTTTTAAAAAGAAAAGGGAAAACAAGATTTATTCAAGAGGGAAAAAGAAAAGAGATCCACGTCCACCTTTTCCAAGTCTAGTACATAGCAACTAAAGCAAGTACAGCTATATATTCATTACACATTTGTTGAATCTTACAACCACTCAATTTAAAATGGTTACTTCCACTTCACAGAGGATGGACTGAGACAAGGAAAAGTTCCTTGTCCAAGATCACCTGTTGGTGTAGGAAGAAGTTACTAGACACATCTGACTTATGAACAAATGTACTTAACTGTGAGGCAATAAAACTACTGAAGGGATTTAGCCAGCTCACATCTGGGCACCAGATTTAATGGAGTCCCCAACCCTGTCTACCTAGTATAAGCAAGGTTTGTATCACATTAGGAATAATGCATTGTGGTGTTCTTTTCACTGGAGTATGTAAGATAGTTTCCAGATAGCACCAAGAATCTTCCTCTGGAATCTTTTACTACAGGATCCAGAATAAGTATCTACTTTCTGAGATTACAAAGGCAAAGAAAGGTAAGGAGTTTAAAACCAGCCATCACAACTGGGGGTGGTGCCTATCCATCATTTATCCCAGCACTGGAGGGGCAGAGGAGGGCAGGGCCTGTGAATTCAGGGTCAGCTTTGTCTACAAAGCAAGTTCCAGGCCAGCTAGGGCTAAAACCCCATCTCAAACAAACAAGCCATCATTTTAAAGTCAAAGCTGGGTATATTTGTGTTCCTTTTCAGAACTTTTCAGAAGTCTAAGTAACTAATCTTATGCTACTATGCTGGTTTTATACTGCAGCAGCTTTTTCTTAAATACATTAAAATCAAAGCATATTGCCGGGTGTGGTGGCACACGCCTTTAATCCCAGCACTCAGGAGGCAGAGGCAGGCGGATTTCTGAGTTCAAGGCCAGCCTGGTCTACAAAGTGAGTTCCAGGACAGCCAGGGCTACACAGAAAAACCCTGCCTCGTAAAACAAAACAGAACAAATAAAATCAGAATATATTATCGCATATTTATTAAATAGTGAGAAACCACCCATCATTTCAGTCTCATACAACTATCCTATTTGATCAACTACTTTTCTCCTATGTAAATTTGGGGTCTTTAACTTAATTGGATACATGGTATATGCAATTTTACAAATGGTTTCTTCACTAATAATCATTTTCATATGCTTCAGTGAAAACAGTATTATCTGAAAACTATCACTAGTTTTAGTGAGATTGTATTAGGAAGGTGATCCTTAGCATTTTGTGAACAAGTATATCTCATCTCACCAGTGTGCTATTATTAAGAGCCCCCCCCCCCGACATGTGGAGGACACCTACCAGATGGAATTCTTCAGCAGTTAGACTGCTTACCAGCTCCTGAAACAACAGCCTTTGAGTTGACTTGTGTTCCTCTGGACTTTGTAGCATCCAGCTGTCAGTGCCTAAAGCACTACTCACTGGGAGTGACCACTGTGTCACTGAGCCTCTTAGAAAAATTCTGACTGGCTTTTGAAAATGTCTCTGATGCATGGCTAAAGGCTCTAGGGAGATTGCCCATGTTTCTTGAATTTCTTTACCTGTTAGAAATAAAGAGTATTAAGAGTCTAGCATATGAAAGTTTCTAGAAGAGATGTCAGAGTAAGAATGAAAGAAACAAGATTTCCAGTTCAGACAGTGGGTACTGTCTGTCACTCAATTCATATCAACCCTTAGTCTGCAAGCTATCAGAGAAGATTCATCAGGCATTATATAAATGGGTACGGGGTATCAGAACTTCTCAATCATGATTTGGAAATATGTACTCAAGAAGTACTAACAAAAATCTGATTGGTGTGGTGGTAAATGTCCATAATCGTAGCATTCAGGTGCCTAGGTGGGAAGACGAGAGTGGCCCAGGCCAATCTGAGCTACATACAGAGATCCTGTCTCAGAAAAGACTCAAGGGGCTGGTGAGATGGCTCAGCGGGTAAGAGTACCCGACTGCTCTTCCAAAGATGCAGAGTTCAAATCCCAGCAACCACATGGTGGCTCACAACCATCCTTAANNAGATCTGACTCCCTCTTCTGGAGTGTCTGAAGACAGCTACAGTGTACTTACATATAATAAATAAATAAATAAATCTTTTTTTAAAAAAAAAGAGAAAAGACTCAAAAGCAAAACTGAAATAATACCAACTTTGACAAGATTAGGGACGGTTCAGTGGTAGGTAAATAACTGTGTAGTATGTAGGCTCATAGCCTACATACTTTCTCAAGGTACCCATGAGAAAAATAATCCTGTAGAAGACAGTGTATTATATGTTATGAGAAGGTTATATTCTAAAGATGAATGGAAAATTACTCAAATAGAAGCACTCTTTAAATTTGCTTTCCTTTTATGTGTATGAGTGGATATATATGTTGTGTGTATGTATATGCGCCACATGAGTGCCTAATGCCCTTGAAGGTCAGAAGAGGACATGGAATCTCCTGGAATTAGAGGGGTTTTTGTTTTTCTTTTTGTTTTTAATGTATGACTACCGGTCTGCATGTGCACCTGCATCCCAGAAGATGGCATCAGATCCCTTTACAGATGATCGTGAGCCACCATGTGGTCATTGGAATTGAACTCAGGACCTCTGGAAGAGTTAAGACCAGGCCCCAAAATACTCTTAAACTGGCCAACTCTTGAATCATACACCTGTAAGCCCACCACTTCAGAGGTAGAGGCAATAATGACGAGAAGAAGTTCAAAGCTAGTCGATCTAAAGCCAGCTTGAGACCTTATAAAACAGAACAAAACAGAAAACAACAAACCTAAAAATCCTTAAGATGCCCATAGTTTAAAGCATATATCTCTATACAGTATTTCCATGTGAATATATGATATATTCAGAAATTGAGCTTCACAATGTAGCAATCATGGCAAACAAATTTATGAAGATGTTGGCTTTTCCTAGTAACAACTATTATTTGGGGGTTTTATAAATTCTTTCTTCTGTAATCATTCTCTTTCTATATGATCTCTAATTTATCAATTTCTTCTACAAGGCAATGATATCCTAATACCCATGTGCTTGGGTATTTGACCAATATTACTCCTCTTTTGGAAAGACTGAAAAATCCTGTGATCATTGCTCCACCCCACCCCACCCCACCCCCTTTTAACACATGCACTGGCAGTTGCACCACAGTTCAGGCTTCCTGGTGTCTGATTTTGCTTACAGATCTTTTAATCCTTTCAATTATAACCAATCAGGCTATAGGAAATTCTAAAGAAATTGGAAGTATGCCTTAAAGAAAAAAAGTTAAGATTTAAAAAAAAAAGTATTTGCTTACCTTTAACAGGAAGAAATAATGTTCCTTCAATTCGTGGAAATGAGGCTTCATACTCAGAATTATACAGCAAACAGTTCACAGTGGCATCTATTGGCAGAGCTGAGATCCACGGGGACGGGAGGGGTTCGTGTGACAGCTCGCCACCACGTGGTGGCAGCACTGTTTCCTTGGCTTTAGAACCCAGGCTCCAAGTTTCAGCTGGCAAGATGGTGCCTCCTCCATGGTGGAGCAGCTCACACACTGTCCAGTATCCAACATGGTCTGGGGAAGCCCACAACTAAATAAACACGACAAAGAAACACATTAGTTATATATGCATTTATGAATACACTAGAGGAAATAGAAAAAAAATATTAAAGGGTCAAGTTATATAATGTACCTGTTGACCTATGTACAAATAACACCTAGTATCTACTACTACATAGCTCAAGAACATAATTACCACATAATATGCCTTCAAGAAAATGGAGTACTAGGGAAATGACTATCAATCAAGTGCTTACTTGTAAGCACAGGACCTGAATTCAAACCCTAGCACTCACGTAAAAAAGCCAAGCACAGGGACACATGTTTATAATCCTAGCACTGAGAAACAGAGACAGAGGTATCCTTAATATTCTCTGGCTGGCTAACCTTGGTGAGTTCCACTTGAGGAACGACAGACACCCTGTTGTCTTCTGCCCTCCTACACACGATACACAAATGAGTATAGGACTTGGCTTTTTAAAAATTAGTCCTCTTTCTACTGCTTTTCGTGTTCTAAAAGACTTCATTTTTATTTATATGTAATACCTGTATGCAGTGTATGTGGGTGTTCTCAGAGGCCAGCCAGTATTTATATACAGTTATTAACTGCCTAACATGGGTGTTGGAACCTGAACTCAGGTAAGAGCAGCAATCATTCTTAACCTCTGAGCCATCTCTCCAGCCCAACTACTTTTCATTTTAAACAAGGCCTCATCAAGTTACCCAGGCTAGACTTGAACTCACCATATACAGCAGGAAGGATCCGAACTTTCTATCCACCTGCCTCGAAATCAGGCTAGACTGCAGACCTACACCATTAGGCTCAACTAAACTTTTAAATTAATCAATATTAATTTATTTAGGCTAATTAAAGTCAGGGTCTCTCTATATAGTCCAAAAGGGCCTAAACTTGAGCTCCTCCTCCCTCAGCTTCCCAAGTGTTGGGATTAAGAGCACACACGCGGCCTTGCCCAACTCTTGCACAGATAACCAAGGCTGTGTCCTGCCTCTAACTCCTGCCTCTATGACTCAAGTGTGCTCATCCAGATCAGAGGTCTCATCAAGCCGGCCTTTATGCTTCCTGCTCCTGGGATGAAGTAACTCTAGCACTGTCATAAAGCCCTTTAAAACCAAACTCAGCAACCTCTCCATCAGCCATACCACCTTATAGGAACTGTAAAACTTTGTCTTAAACTTGTCACATTTTACCTTATGGAAATATATAACATGGAAATGTCTTTCCCGTTGTACCTCCTGTGCCCCTTTACCAGCTGGGTGCTTATTATACTTCTCTACCAATGGCAACTCCTGCTTTGTTAAAACACTGCCTCTCCGCTTCACTCACAGAATGCTGATATTCAAGCAGCATTTTTCAACAAACTTATGGGTTGAGACACAGTGTCTTTTAGTTACCTTAAGACTGGTGAACTCAGTGGGTTCTGACTGCTCTACCAAAGGTCCTGAGTTCAAATCCCAGCAACCACATGGTGGCTCACAATCACCCATAATGAGACCTGACTCCCTCTTCTGGTGCGTCTGAAGACAGCTACAGTGTACTTATTTACAAACCTTTGGTGCAGGGAAGTGGTGGCGCAAGCCTTTAAGCCAAGCACTTGGGAGGCAGAGGCGGAGGCAGAGGCAGGCAGATTTCTGAATTTGAGGCCAGCCTGGTCTACAGAGTGAGTTCCAGGACAGCCAAGGCTACACAGAGAAACCCTGTCTTAAAAAACCAAAAAAACAAAACCAAAAAAACAAAAAACAAAACCAAAAAAACTTTGGGCCAGAGCAAGCACAGACTGAGTGAGCACGGCCGACTGGAGCAAGCAGAGGTCCTAAATTCAATTCCCAACAACCACATGAAGGCTCACAACCAACTGTACAGCTACAGTGTACTCATATACATAAAATAAATAAATAAATATTAAAAAAAAAAGACTGGTAAACTTGGGGGTGGAGAGATGACTCAATGCTTAAGAGCAAAGTCTGCTCTTCCAGAGGACCCAGATTCAATTCCCAGCACCCACCTGGCAGCTTACGGCTGTCTAACTTCAGTTCCACCTTTTTCTGACCTCCAAGGGCACCAAACACACAGGTAATAATGCACAGACATAAATGCAGACAGAATACTCATACACATAAAATAGAAGGAAAAATAGGTTGCTGGAATTAAATAGCAACAATATAAACTATTTGACAGCATCATATATAACATGACAATACTATGGGAATATGAAATTAGAGCACCTACCCTATACCACAGTTAGTAACTATAAATTGCCATATAAATATGAGGGCTAAGAACTGGAAGGGAGCTGGAGAGATGGCTCAGTGGCTAAGAGCACTGACTGCTCTTCCAGAAGTCCTGAGTTCGAATCCCACCAAACACATGGTGGCTCACAACCATCTGTAATGGGATCTGATGCCCTCTTCTAGTGTGTCTGAAGACAGCTACAGAGTACTCATATACAAAAA
>NC_034590.1:51162900-51173136 GCF_900095145.1 Mus pahari | reverse complement strand
TACTTGGAGAAAAAAAAAAAAAAAAAAAAAAAAACCAACAAAACAGAAAACCAGGATGTATTATTCTGAAAGTTTTCCTTCAGACAGGCACAGCAGCAATCTTGGAAGAGTTTTGAGGTGCTGTAACAGTAAATTAATTAATCAATTAATCTGTCATCATCCAGGTAGTTCACTGTTATGCGGAAGAACAGCAAACTGGCTCAAATGTCACAAGAAACAAACCTATTGAAACTGATTCAGCCAGAAGAGCAGCTTGGAAGAATAGGGCGGGGGCTGTCTATTGATGAAAAGCAAAACTTAAGGACTTTTCATTTACGTGTGTTAGTTGCACACAATTCTCCCATGCACCCCACCATACCCAATTTATATTGGAAATCTTTATGTGTGTGTGTGTGTGTGTGTATAAAATTTATTATATGAGCGGGGCGTGGTGGCGCATGCCTTTAATCCCAGCACTTGGGAGGCAGAGGCAGGAGAATTTCTGAGTTTGAGGCCAGCCTGGTCTACAGAGTAAGTTCCAGGACAGCCAGGACTATCCAAAGAAACCCTGTCTCAAAAAAAAAAATTATTATATGTATATAGGTGTTTTTCCTGTATGTATGTGCACCACTTGCTTGTCTGATGCTCTCGGAGGCCAAAAGAGGGGGTGTCAAATCCCCTGGGAAAGGAATTACAAAGGTTGTAAGCCCCTACTTTGGTGCTGGGAATTAAGTCCAGGTCCTCTGGAAGAGCAATCTGTGCTCCTAAACTTTCCCATCTCTCCAGCCCTAATACTTAAATCTAAGTGCCTAATATCTGTTTGTTTGTTTCAAGTCAAGGTCTCACTGTCCTGGAACTCAATATGTAGACCAGGCTGGCCTTGAACTCAGAGATCCACTGGCCTCTGCCTAAGTCTGAGATTAAAGGCATCATTCAACCAGCTTTAACACTATATTTCTATTAGAGCTGGAGGAGTGGCTCTGCAGTTAGGAGTATTGTCTGCTCTTTCAGAGGAACTAGGTTTAATTCTTGGCACCCACATGGCAGCTCAAACAACAGATAACTCCAGTTCCTAGAATCAATCTCTTATGGCCCTCATAGGCACCAGCCTTGCAAGTAATTCATAGATGTACACGCAGATAAAACACCCATACAAGCAAAATAAAATCAAAGTTGTAAATTAAATCTTGGAACTGTTCTTACAATATATTTTGATCACATTTATTCCCCAACTCTTCCCCTGAATCTTAACATTCTGTATGACTATTGCTAATTTCTCATCTGTATTCTTGCTACTTAATCAACTACTGGTTTAGAGCGGGAGTATGTAGTTCTGTTTACTGGAAGCTCTTCACCTATTTAAACCACGTTCTAAATCTTCTCATTGACCTGTTTCAAGCCTGGCCAGGACTGACCACTTCTTTCTAACTTTGCCCTCCCCATTGCTTTCCTGGGCTCAGAGCTCCTCACCTTTCTATTGTAATACAAAGTTCACTCCTAGCCTTCACTAAGTCTGGATTAGTCTTTCCTGGCCTTCACATTCTTCCTCATTCACTGTTCAAGTCTGCAAGAAAGGCCTTCCCTAAGCTCACCTTAAGTACAATAACCAGCTGCTCCCTCACCGGTTTTTTTTCTTTGGAGCAAGTTTTGAAATCATCGCTGATTTGCTCATCTGTTTAATATAGCTTCCAACCTAGAAAATACACTTTATTTACCACCATATCTCCAGCACCTAAAGCAGGGTAAGATGTATTCAATGGAGTACCTCAGTAGTGCATATATCTTTACTAAATGATGTAACAGGAAAAAAAAAAAAAACTATATACATATATGAAAGCAGGAGACCAAGAGTTGAAAGTCATCCTCCATTACACAAAGCTCCAGGCCACTCCACTCCACTAGTCTGTTTCAGAACAAGCATACAAGCATACACACACACACACACACACACACATTTATCATAGCACTTACTGGAGCAAGAAGCATCACTGCTTCAAAAAAATCCAAATTAGCTGTTTTAAGACTAAGTTTGTAAAAAGTGATTAATTTACACCCCACCCCACCCCCCACCCCCCCAAAAAAACCCAGGCAGTGGTGGCACACTCCTTTAATCCCAGCTCTGGGTTCGAGGCCAGCCTGGTCTACAGAGCGAGTTCCAGGACAGCCAGGGCTACAAAGAGAAACCCTGTCTTGAACCCCTCTCCCTCAAAAAAAAGTGATTAATTTAATCAGCAAGTATTTACTTAACACAATGTTAAATTGTGGGGAAATACAAATAAGACCTGGTAACTATGAGACTTTTGTTGTTTTGTTTTTGAAACAAGATCTTGCAGCCCTGGCTAGTCCTGAACTGTGACAATCCTGCCTCAGCTTTCCATGGGCCACCATCCTCGAGGTGGTGTCTTTAGAATAAATGGAAGATGACAGGTGTGTCCAACTGGAACATAATAGAGAAAGAGCACAGGCCACAACAACGAAGGGGGTTGCTTTTGTTTTGGAGATGGGGCCTCTCTGCATAGACATGGATGGAGGCTAGAACTAGAGAGGTACACCTGCCTCTCTGCCTCCTGAGGGCTGGGATTCAAGGTGAGGACTGCTGGGGCGTCATCAGGCCGGGCCAACAACAAAGGTTAAGAGAGGTTTCTACTGCCTCAGAGAGGGAGGATTAGAGATCCAGGAAGACACAGTAGCACTAGACAAAACAAGCGGCCAAGTCCTGTAGCCTGGCTGAAGCAGGCTTCCACATGCTGGAATACAAGTGCTGTGTAGCACAACTAAGGACGCAAAATCACCCGGGTACCAAAGCGCAGCTCTCCCACACTCGGATTTAACAGGTACCCAGAATCTACCCATTTTGTTGGAGAGAAACTGTCCTTTGCGACCCGCAAGGGTTTCCATCGGAAGGCACACGGGCTTCATTCTGGGTCTGTGGCACTTTACGGAACCTGACAAGCTCAGCTGCCGGGGAGTTGCGGACCGGATCCAGACTGCTCTCCCCTTACCTTCGATCGCTCGGTGGTGTCCACCCAGTACAAGGCGATATTTCGGGCGATCATGACCTCTTGGACTCTCTTGGGCAACACCTTCTCCATCACCTGCTTGGGGGTGAGCGGCACCCGTTGAGCCTGCGCCTCGCACCCCGCCACGAACTGAAGCAGCTCCCTCTGCGAGTGAGGACAGGGCGCCAGGAGGAAGACGGCGTTCCCAAAGCCCCCGAGCGCGGCCTGGGCCTCCCTGGCCTCTCCGTCGGCGTCCAGCAGCCTCCTGCCGCTACTCCGCAGGATCGGCTTGGTGGGCGACGTGATCTCCGGCCGGTCCCACTGGTAGTCGAGCAGCGTCTCCATCAGGGCACCGTGCGTGTGGGTGGCCCTGGGCGTCGGGCCGGGCAGGTGGGCTCCGGGAGGGCGATCCCCCAGCCTGGCCTCCAGCTCCTCCTCGAAGTCCTCCCACGAGCGGCTCCCCAGTTCGCGGAAGTCGGACACGCGGGACGGCCGGCTCCGTGCCCCCTGAGAGTCAAAGAACTTGAAGGTCCAGTGGACCCTGGCGAGGCCGAAGCGGCAGCTCAGGTAAGTGAGGAGCCGGAGGGCGGCGCGCCGGGCCGGGCTATGGCGAGCAGAGACGCCCGCCGTGTCCACCAGCAGCATCACTTTGTGACAGCAGGCCATCTCGGCCGCCACGGGACTCGCTCTGCCCGGCCGCGCGTGGCCCTTCCTGAGGTAAAGCACTCTCTTCAGAGAACCAGCGCCATTGCCCGCTTCTCTGAGGCCCTGCTCCGAAGGCTCCCGCGCTCTCCGACAGCTGCTGCTATTGGAGGAGCTGCTACCCAAACTCGGCTCCTATTGGCTGTAGGCTGAACGTAAGTTACGTAGGCACGTCCCTCTTGAACCCTAACTGGAAGGCGTGTGGAAGACCGCCGCTTGATTGGTGGAGGTTGTGGTGGTGGGCGGGGCGCTGAGTTCCGGGAAAAATCTAGTTCTCATTGGCCTGAGCCTTCGTTTTAAAATTTAAAGAGGCGGTACTTCGGGGGCGGGGCGGTGGGCGCGGAAGCCTTGGTTTGGGCTGCTGTGCGCAGATGTGTGTACTAGAACCCTGAAGCCTGGGACGTGCACAGTGGGGGGTTTAGGATGGATGGTTGAGTCAAATTCGCTTTAGACTACTCTTAAGCCTTTTAGCCTATGACCGAGGGCTTAATTTTTTTTTTCTTTTCTGTAAAAGACGAAAAGGACATTTCATAATCCCCAAACTGGAGAGACGGAGGTAGGAGGATCGCTCCCTTAGTCTCCTCCCCCCTCTTCCGCTTTCTTTTTAACTTTATTGTATATGGAGGCGGGAGGTGTTTCTGGGGATGGAATTCCCTGCCTGGCATGTTCTTGGCAAGTATGCTCCCTCTTGATCACATCTCTGGCCAGTGGATTTTTTTTTTTTTAATTTTGTGTGTATGAGTCTTTTGCACATGTGCAAATGTTGGATTCCCCTGGAACAGGAGTTGCAGCTGATTGTGATGGGAATTGAACCCAGATCTTCAGCAAGTGCAACTAATGCTTTAATCCACTGAGCCATCTCTTCAGCCCCTCATATGTGTTTCTTATTGCTACCAGATTAAGAGGATTTGGGATTATCTGATTGAGTTTTAACTTAAATGACTTAAAAAAAAAAAAAAAAAAAAAAAAAACAGGGCTGGTGAGATGGCTCAGTGGTTAAGAACACCGACTGCTCTTCCAAAGGTCCTGAGTTCAAAGTTCAAATCCCAGCAACCACATGGTGGTTCACAGCCATCCGTAACAAAAATCCGATGCCTTCTCCTGGAGTGTCTGAAGACAGCTACAGTGTACACACATAAAATAAATAAATAAATAAATATTAAAAAAAAAACAACAAAGGATATGTTGCCTTATAAAATTCCTGTAATTAAGCCGCATATTATTAATGTTAATAATATAATTATAAATCAACATATAAAAATAATGAAGATGACACCATTTCTAGAATAATACCTTGCCAGACATTTTGAAATAAAAAGAACAATTTGATCAAATCTTACACTTGTCTGGATAATTCTTGGAATTAATGAGGATTATTAGATTTCTGTTGTCAGTATTCTATTTTTTGTTTGTTTGTTGTTTTTGGGGTTTTTTTGGTTTTTGGTTTTTTTTTTGGTTTTTTTCAAGACAGGGTTTCTCTGTATAGCTCTGGCTGTCCTGGAACTCACTTTGTAGACCAGGCTGGCCTCGAACTCAGAAATCCGCCTGCCTCTGCCTCCCCAGTGCTGGGATTAAAGGCATGTGCCACCATGCCCGGCTCAGTATTCTATTTTTAATAAAAGGCCTTAATCTGTAGCCAAGATTGGCCTCAAACTCTCCTAGGTCATCCTACCTGAAACTTCAAAGTGTTGGGATCCCAGTGTGTATCACCATGCCAGGCGAGGTTATTTGAAACAACCATGGACCTTAACCTAAATGTTTATTGTATTTTGATAATATGAAAACTAGTCACATTGGCATGTTCTTACAATCACAGTGCTTATGAGTCAGTCCAAGACAAGAGTCCACAGTTCTTGAGCTACATGGCAAAACTGTGCCTGAAAAAAAAGACAATTAGTTAAGCATGCAAAACCTTCTTCCTACCTGCTTATGTCTATGTTTCTGTTGTTTCTAAGTTTCTATTTTTACTTAATTAAATATGTAAGTAGTAATGGAAAAGAGCTGGGCATGTTGCCCTACACCTTTAACCCAGCACTCAAGAGGCAGAGGCAGGCAGAGCTCTGTGAGTTCAAAGCTAACTAGGTCTATACAATGAGTTCCAGGCCATTCAGGGCCACATAGTAAGATACTCGGAGGTGGGTGGTGGGGCTGGAGAGAGGATTCAGTGCTTAAGATCAGTTGTTCCCCTTACCCAGTACCCATTGGTGGCTCACAACCACCCTTAACTCCAACCCCAGAAAGTCTGATGCTATTTTCTGACCTCAGTACCAGGCATGCATATGGTATGTATACATATATGTATGAAGAACACTTGTACACATAAAAAAAGAATACATTGTAAAAGTTTCTATATGTGTTAGAGAGATGGCTCAGCAGTTAAGACCTCTTCCAGAGGTCCTGAGTTCAGTTCCCAGCTACCACTTGGTGACTCACAACCATCTGTAATGAGATCTGACGCCCTCTTCTGGTGTGTCTGAAGATAGCTACAATGTTCTCATATAAATAATATAAATAAATAAATCCTTTTTTAAAAAGTCACGGGCTGGTGAGATGGCTCAGTGGGTAAGAGCACCAGACTGCTCTTCCAAAGGTACAGAGTTCAAATCCCAGCAACCACATGGTGGCTCACAACCATCCTTAACAAGATCTGACTCCCTCTTCTGGAGTGTCTGAAGACAGCTACAGTGTACTTNATGGTGGCTCACAACCATCCTTAACAAGATCTGACTCCCTCTTCTGGAGTGTCTGAAGACAGCTACAGTGTACTTACATATAATAAATAAATCTTAAAAAAAAAAAAAAAAAAAAAAAAGATTTAAAAAGTCACTATACATCATTTGCTGGTTAAATATCCTTTTGTTGGAGATGCAGGCTCAATACCTTTCTGTATTTTGTAAAGATTTATTTTATCATGTTTAAACATGAGTAGGTGCGTATGCTTGCATGTGGGTATGAGCACATAAGTGTAGATAGATGCCCATGGGGCCCAGAGGCTTCAGATCCCTTGGAGCTGGGACTACAGTTGTGAGCTGTGTGATGTTGTGCTGGAAATTGAACTCTAGTTCTCTGGAGAATAGCTAGTGTTCTTAGCCACTGATCCATCTCTCCAGCCGCTCTATATGTACTTTAAAATATAATTTTTAAATAAATATATTATATATTTATTAAAAATATATATTATACATTTATATATATTATATATATATATATATAAATATAAAATATTTAAAATATAAATCTGTGTTCCTAAGGGGAAATTTCAAGTAAATGTGGAGATTACTAGACCACACTGTATGGCTTTAGACCTATGGTAGGGATGGCAACTCATGGTTGGTGTCAGTCATGGTGATCCAAGAATATATTGTGAACAGACACCATGACCAAGGCAAGTCTTATAAGGACAATATTTAATTGGGGCTGATTTACAGGTTCAGAGGTTCAGTTCAGTATCACCAAGGCAGGGGAGCATGGCAACATCCAGACAGGAATGGTACAGGAGGAGCTAAGAGTTCTACATCTTCCCCTGAAGGTGGCTAGTGGAAGACAATCAGGCAGTTAGGGTGAGGGTCTTATAGCCCACACCCACAGTGACACACCTATTCCAACAGGCCACACCTCCTAATCTTGCCACTCTCTGGGCCAGGCATATACAAACCATCACATTCTACTCCCTGCGCACCATAGGCCTGTTCAAAAATGAGTCTATTGGGGCCATACCTAAATATAGCATAATGAAAAATATGTTTAGTCTAACTTCTAAAGTTCCCGTAGTCTACAGCAGTCTCAATAGCATTAAAAGTCCAAAGTTCAAGGTCTCTTCTGAGATTCTTTCAATCACTTCACTGTAATCTCCGATGCAAGGCAGGGAACCAGCTGGGCAAACCCCAAACTCTGCATCTCCACGGCTGATGTCAAAGCAGTCTTCAGATCTCCAACTCCTTTTTCATCTTTGTTGACCGTAACAAACTTCTTTCTCCTGGGCCACTCCCTGTTGGCAGCTTTCCTCAGCTGATAGGTCACGGCTCTGGCATTTTGAACATCTTGGGGTCTCCAAGGCCAAGATGTTATAGCTAATTGTTTCAATGTCTGGGTTCCTCCAAAGGGTCTCCTCCAGCTCGGCGCCTCTGTAGCACCTTGAGCTCAGGTTGATTCACTTCATGGCTGTTGCTCTACTTGGTGATCATCCCATGGTGCCAGCATCTCCAATACGCTGGGGGTCTCCTGATGTAAGCAGACTTCACCAATAGCCTCTCGTAGGTTCTCTTTATGGTGCCAAGCCTCAACTCCTTTTCATGACTCCTTCAGTCCTGGGTCATCAACTCCAACTGAGGTTGCACTTTTACCAATGGCCTTCCATGGCCTCTCACAGTGCCAAGCCTCAGCTGCTCTGCATGAACCCTTCATGCCTTCAAAACCAGTGGTACCACCTGGATACTCCTACACATTATCGAGTACAGCTGCAGCATGAAGTGCAGCCTTGGCTGCCTCTGGAACACAGCCTCTGTGCTCTCAGAAAACACTCTCCAGAAGATGTCACCTCAGCGATGCTGGTTTCCTCTTAATCACCACTAATTTCTTAGCTCCAGCTAAGCAGCATCAATTGTCCCAGTAGTCTCCTCCTCTCGACTATAAAGCCACATGGCAGAAGCCGCTGGGTTCTGCTGCTTGTAGGAGTTGGAACATGGCCCCCTTGTTCTGTTACATTATCACTAGCTGCCTTCCAATTCTTTCACTGCCTAAACTTGGCTGTCCTGGCTCTTGCTCTGTAGATTGACCTTGAATTTAGAGATCGGCATGCCTATCTCCTGGGATTAAAGGTGTGTACCGCCATGCCTGGATCTAAATTTAGCTGGATAGGCTCTTGGCTCAAAGTCCCACTCCCTTAATCTGCTATCTCCTAGAACAATGGCTCCATTTTACTTCCTGGTGCCCTTTAATATTCAAACCATGTATTTAAATTTTCCCTTTTTAAGCCTGCTATACCTGTTAAAAATGCTCTTTAGGAGACTTAACCAGAGAACAAAGTCTCTGCTGAGGGTCTGTGAGGCTTCCTTTGTCAAAGCAATTAATCTGAGTCTCTTCATCTTAGCCTCAGGCAGACTCTTTTGAAAGTAGCCACATTCTTCACCAAAATGCCACAAACCAGACTCTAGGCCACATATTGAAATTCTCCACTGAAACCACTTGGGCCAGGTCCGCACTATTCAAACCACTCTCAGTAACAAAGCCTTCCATATTCCTATTAGGATAGCGCCCCCCCGCCCCCATTAAGCCCCATTTAAAGCCTTCTACTGCTTTCCGAATCCAAAACCCCAAAATTCACTGTCTTCCAAACAAAAGCACGGTCAGACCTATCACAGCAAGACCCCAGTCCCTGATACCAACTTCTGTCCTAGTTAGGATTCTACTGCTGTAAACAGACACCATGACCAAGGCAAGTCTTAGAAGAACAACATTTAATTGTGGCTAGCATACAGGTTCGGAGGTTCAGTCCAGTATCATCAAGGCGTGGGGAAGAGGACAGGGAAATGGTGAAGGACCCTAAGGGTTTTTTCCAGTCCTACACCCTCCTTACAGCTTCCCACTCCTGCCTTGGGTCAAGGCTAGGTCAAGTTCCGTTCTCCACCCACAGGAACATTCTTGAGTAAAAAATTCTCAGAAAAAACCCAGAATGTACTGATAGTCACCTGACCCTCTAGAAAGCCCCAGGTAGAGTTCAAATGCGTGTCATGATCTGTCCATGCTAGCTAGCCAATAAATTTAAAGGTCAATATGCTTAGCCAATAAGTTTGAACTGTAGCCTTGCTGATGTAACCTGTGCCCCTAAAAAGTATAAAAACTGCTTGTAATAGCCATTTGGGGTCGCCTTCTAGTCCCTTGCCTTGAGGGACTAATTGAAGGTCGATTCTGAAGCACCAGAAAATAAACCTCTTGCTTTTGCATCAACTTTTGTCTCGGTGTCTCACTCTGGGGCCTCTCAAAGTTAGTACCACTGACCAAGTGTCAGGGTCTTACAATGGCAACATCAGGCAGGCATGGTACAGGAGGAGCTGAGAGTTCTACATCTTCATCTGAAGATGGTTAGTGGAAGACTGACTTCCAGGCTAGGGTGAGGATCTTATAACCCACACCCACAGTGACACACCTACTCCAACAGGGCCATACCTCATAACAGTGCCACTCTCTGGGCCAAGCATATGCAAACCATCACATAGGATAACCCCCAGGGGGTGAGGTTTCAGGTGTGCAGCTAGATATAGGAATATAGACAGTGGGAGAAATAGGGGGTATGAGTTAATTTGAAAATGATGGATATCTAGCTGTCATTTAGGTCTGGGTGAACCTACCAAGGTGTTTCCATCTTATGCGATTGGAAAGTGAATGGGGGTGGGGGTGGGGGGGTGGAAGGCATCAACTTTGCTGGAGGATGATATAAACATGACACCCCCCCCAGCCGGGCATGGTGGCGCATGCCTTTAATCCCAGCACTCGGGAGGCAGAGGCAGGCGGATTTCTGAGTTCAAGGCCAGCCTGGTCTACAGAGTGAGTTCCAGGA
>NC_034590.1:51159289-51162190 GCF_900095145.1 Mus pahari | reverse complement strand
AGACAGGGTTTCTCTGTATAGTCCTGGCTGTCCTGGAACTCACTTTGTAGACCAGGCTGGCCTCGAACTCAGAAATCCTCCTGCCTCTGCCTCCCGAGTGCTGGGATTAAAGCGTGTGCCACCACGCCCGGCACCGGACATTCATTCTTGACCACAGGTTGCTGGCGGTGTGGTGGGTGGTATATATGTGCAGGCTCAGTGCCTACTTCTGTATATGTTTACAAAAATTCTCTAATCAAAAGGGGGGGGGAAACGAGGCTTGAGATGGCTCAGTGAGTTAAGGAGCTCACCACCAAATCTGACAACCTGAATTCAATCCCTGGGACCTGTATGATAGAACCAATCCTATAAGTTGTCCTTGGATCTCTACGTGTGCACCATGGTCTATGCACAGAATAAATAAATGTAACTTTTAAAAAGTTAAATGATGATAGAAGGCAGAACTACTGTATGGACTATAATTGTATTTATTTATGTGTGTATTTATCTATTTTAGTAGTTTCTCTATTGCATTCTCTGCACACAACTTACACAATCCAAAGTGTAGTAGGAAAGTATAGAAAGCTGGATGGGGGAGATGACTCAGTCAGTTAAGTGCTTGCCCCACAAGCAGGTAGACCAGAGTTTGATCCCCACTACCCATATTTAAAACAAGCAAGACAAAAGCAAAACAACAACTTTTATATTTTGAGCGGATAAACCAAGCAGCAGACCAGGCCAAGGTGTTCCATGTGGGAGAGGTTTATTATGCGGGAATGGGGGAGTGGAGAAGCGGGTAGAAGGGTAGAGGAGAGGAGAGAAAGAGAGAGAGGAGGGGGTGGCTTCCTATTTTATACAGAAAATGAGGTGAGGGCTGGAACTGAGCCAAGTGGATTATGGGATTGAAGGTCGTTGTCCTGGCAACTCAGGTCAAGGGTCACATGGTTAGGCCAGGGCTTGGAGTCTCCTGGTGCGGTCTTAGTTTCCACCATCCATGTGGGAAGTCAGGACTGCCTGTAACCCCAGTTCCAGGGGGATCTGACACCCTCTTCTGGCCTCTGAGGGTACCAGGCACCCACACAGTACATAAACATACATTGAGTCAGAACACCCATACACATTAAAAAAGTAAAAGCTAATCATAGTGGTATTGATTTGTAATCCTATCACTGGGGCAAACACAAGTGGGTCCCTGGGCCTGATGGGCAGCCAGCCTAACCACATACATATAAATAATGTACATAAACATACATACACAGACACACACACAGAGAGACACACACACACACACATGTATATATACACAAGGAAGAATAGAAAGCTTATTGTAAATACCTTAACTATTTCCTTTGCAAATATCCATACTCATATCAGACAACATTTTAATTTTATTGTTGTTGCTTTTTCAAGGCAGAGTTTTCTCCATGTAACTGCCCTGGTTGTTCTGAAACCCGCTTTCAAGCTGGGCTCCAGTTCATGTAGATCCACTTGCCTCAACCTCCTGAGTACTGGGATCAAAGGTGTGCACCACGGCTGTGAGCAAGCAAGTAGATAACCTGTAGTTAGTCTAACAAAAATTATGGTTTATTATGCAGAGGGTCATCACAAAATGTTCACACTGTAAGTCCCTCACCATGGTCCTAAGCCTGGATGGATCTTAGCTGAAGGTCAGGTCCAGTCTCTAACAGAAGTCTTCAATTCCAGGGTCAAGGTCCTGGGGGAGACACTCCAGCCACAGAGCAGGTCAAGGTAGCATCTCTTCAGATGTACAAAGTATTTTTCTTGGTCTCTGCTTATGTCTGTCCAGTGGGCATCATAAAGTTCTAGGTCTGTGTCTGCTTATCTTGAGTGAGTGATGTCACTGAATTCTAGTTATCAGGTCCAGCCCTGGGTGTAGTGGGGATCCTAACTAACCTATTTTTACAGGCCTAAAAGGCATTTTTACTATGCTCAATACAGCCACCATGCCAGGCTCCTTTTCTTTAAAAAATTTTTTTTCTATCAGGGTGTATGGTGATGTATACCTTTAATTCACGCACTCAGAAGGCAGAGGTAAATGTATCTCTGAGTTTGGGGTCGCCTTGGTCCACATAGTGAGTTTCAGGACAGCAAGGAAAAAATAATAATTTCAGTCTTGTAGGGGCTGCAGTTGTCATGCTGTACAAGCAAACAACCAACCCCAAAGCAAAACTGACCAAACAAATCCACCTTTTTTGTTTTGTTTTGTTTTTCGAGACAGGGTCTCTCTGTATAGTCCTGGCTGTCCTGGAACTCACTTTGTAGACCAGGCTGGCCTTGAACTCAGAAATCTGTCTGCCTCCAGAGTACTGGGATTAAAGGCGTGTGCCACCACTCCCAGCTCACAAATCCACCTCTTTAGAATGCCCCAGCTTGAGGCTGGTCCTGCCAGTTCTGCAGGTGATGGAAAGCTTGAAGAAGGGGAACAACATATGAAAAAAAGAAAGCAGTGGTATTTTTTTGTCTTCAAGATGAAGGATGGCCCTAGGGGTGAGGAGTCGGGGTAGCCAGGGCTGAGGAGTGGGGGAAGGGAAGAATGGCAATGGAAGTCGCTCCCCAATTCAGATGAGAGGGCTGACCGCACGACCCCCATGGCTGACTCAGACTTGCTGGCTCTGATGACCAGTGCAGTGACTCCTCAGTCTGCCTCCTTTCAAAGAATACTGAAAATTGTGGTAGCCTGTGTTTACAGCAAAGAGCTCCCTTGGCCAGCTTCAGACCACCAAGATGAGATAGGTAGGTATCCATGTCTCATTATCAGAACTTAGACTGGCACATCCCATCAGCAATGGGTGTATACATTGAGTCTTTTCTTCCTTCCTTCCTTCCTTCCTTCCTTCCTTCCTTCCTTCCTTCCTTCCTTCCTTCTTTCTCTCTCTCTCTCTCTCTCTCTCTCTCTCTCTC
>NC_034590.1:51157470-51159167 GCF_900095145.1 Mus pahari | reverse complement strand
AGTGTACTTACATATAAATATTTAAAAAAAAAAAGAATTATTTACTTATCTTAATGTATATGAGTACTACTTATTTATACTTATTTATATTGTAGCTGTTTTCAGACACACCAGAAGAGGGCATCTGGTCCTATTACAGATGGTTGTGAGCCACCATGTGCTTGCAGGGAATTGGACTCAGGACCTCTGGAAGAGCGGTCAGTGCTGAGCCATCTCTCCAGCCCCATTGAGTTTTTCTTAAGCTATGGGGTGAACTGGGCCTGCTGGACTACCAATGCTGCTCTGAGAAGTGGGGTACAACTGTACATGACTAACTACTATTGCAACAATGGTTTGGGGGTAAATTTGAGTTTCAGAATAAAATTAAGAACGATAAAATTTAAAATAAAGTGCCGGGCGTGGTGGCACACGCCTTTAATCCCAGCACTCAGGAGGCAGAGGCAAGCGAATTTCTGAGTCCAAGGCCAGCCTGGTCTACAAAGTGAGTTCCAGGACAGCCAGGGCTATACAGAGAAACCCTGTCTCTAAAAAAAAAACCCAAAAAAACAAACAAACAAAAAACTAAAATAAATAAACAAATAAAAATAAAAACTCATTTTTCTGGTCTGGTGAGATGGCTCAGTGTATGTGGAGACAAGATGACCAGAGTTCAATCCCTTCCCAGCCAGAAGCCATGGCTCCGTCTGCCATCCCAACACTCCCACAGCAAAATGGGAGGCAGAGACGGGAGAATCCCCCGGAAGCTTGAAGGGCTGCTAGCTTGGAATACACAGCACGGTGGACACAAGAGAGACCCGTCCTCAACATGGTGGAAAGAGCCAACTCCCCACCGTGGTTCTCTGACCTCCATACAACTGCCCACACACGCTGTACAGTGGAGAGGATCTGGACCGGGGCAGCTCAATGCCTGGCAGCAGGAGCTGGGGTGAAACTTACATCTCACTGAATCAGGAAGCAGCGTGCTTAGGTAAGAAATGAGAGGGGCCCTAGTAACCCACCTTGTTCTACAATCTCAAAATAAATAAGCCACCACTAAACTAGGGACTAAGTGTTCAAACACACGGGACTGTGGTGAACACCTCGTTCTCAAACCGTAACATGCAATGTCTTTCTCTTTGTATCCTTAGGACCTAGCAAAATGCATATTCTGTAAATTTCATTAAAATATTACCAAGAATTTATTATTCTCAAATCGTAACATGCAATGTCTTTCTCTTTGTATCCTTAGGACCTAGCAAAATGCATATTCTGTAAATTTCATTAAAATATTATCAAGAATTTATTTCTCCCGTTAGAAATGCAGGCTGCTACCATAAAGTACCAGCAGGGGGCGATGGCAGCCCTCCACTAAGGGCTCTGACTTCTGCTTTCCAAAGAATTGCTTGTCCATAGTTTGCCTGTGAAAAGCAGAAACCAGGGGGTTATTGAAGTCCCCCACCCCATCCTCGCACTCCCCAAAAGACCTTGGGTGCACTTTGGGGAGTGGGACATGTGAGTGCCCTTCTTTTGGAGAAAGATGAATGCTTCCTTTTCTTCCCCATAAATAGAAGAGAAATCGAGTATTTCTAACACTTAGTGGGACAGCTGGACATGCCTTGTGGTTACTCTGCAAGGCAGGTCTTATTTTCTTCCTTTTAAAAACAAGGACAGCCAGGGCTACACAGAGAAACCCTGTCTTGAAAAACCAAAAAAAAAAA
>NC_034590.1:51155914-51157210 GCF_900095145.1 Mus pahari | reverse complement strand
AGCGCACGCCTTTAATCCCAGCACTCGGGAGGCAGAGGCAGGCAGATTTCTGAGTTCGAGGCCAGCCTGGTCTACAAAGTGAGTTCCAGGACAGTCAGGGCTACACAGAGAAACCCTGCCTCGAAAAAACAAAAATAAATAAATAAAAATAAAAATAAAAATAAAAACAAGGAAACCGAGGCTCCGTTTAAGTCTCATAGCTAGCAAGAGAAACCCAGGCCCGAGTCGAGTCTCTGCCAAAATCCCCACTGCTTCCCACAAACCATGTCGGCAGCCTCTCCTCCAGTCTCTATCAACCCATCACCAGCCAGCCAGCATCGGAGTGGCTATTCAGTGCTCCAGAGCCTTGGAGGGGCTGGCAGTGGATGCTACCCAGGGAAGCTGTCCTGCCTGTACATCCAGTGAGTCTACAACACGTATATATCTCCACCCTTCCTTAATGGAGGATTCTTCACTCTGCCACTCTAACAGCTGGGTAGTCAGGGGGCAGGACTAGCTGTGTAACTTGTATGCACCTCTGCAAAATAAAGTGCCAAGCCCCTTTAAGAAAACGCGGAAGGGGGACATGAAGAGATGGCTCAGCATTCAAGAGTACTTGTTGCTCTTCCAGAGGACCCAGGTTCGAATCCCAGCACCGACATTCCCGTCTCACAAGTGTCTGTATCTCTAGTCCCAGGGTATCTGACACCCTCTTCTGGCCTTTTTGTTGTTGTTTTTGTTTTTTTTGAGACAGGGTTTCTCTGTATAGCCCTGGCTGTCCTGGAACTCACTCTATAGACCAGGCTGGCCTCGAACTCAGAAATCCACCTGTCTCTGCCTCTGCCTCTGCCTCTGCCTCTGCCTCCCAAGTGCTGGAAACAAAGGCATGCACCACCATGCCCGGCCTCTTCTGGCCTTCTTATGTACCAGGCTCACACGTGGTGCACAGATTTACATGCAGTCAAAACACCACACACATAAAAGTAAGGATTTTATTACAGTTGAGTGAAAGAGATGGCTCAACAGTTGAGAGTACTTTTTGTTCTTGTAGAGGATCCAGATTTGGTTCCCAGCACCCACTTAATGGCTCAAACCATTTGTAACTCCAGTCCCAAGAGATCTGATGGCCTCTTCCAACCTCCACAGATACATACACACTTGGAGACAAAATATTCATACACTTAAAAATAAAACTAATTTAAGCATTTTTTTTTTTGTTGTTGTTTTATGTTTTTTTGAGACAGGGTTTCTCTGTATAGCCCTAGCTGTCCTGGAACTCACTTTGTAGACCAGGCTGGCCTTGAACTCAGAAATCCG
>NC_034590.1:51149648-51155659 GCF_900095145.1 Mus pahari | reverse complement strand
AAACAAAAACAAAAAAAAAAAAAAAAAAGAATTTCAACCAGACATGGTGTTCTACACTTATAAATTCAGGTTGAGACTGGAAAGATGAGGCAGGAGGATCATTATGGGCTGTGGTACAGTAAAATAGTGTATGTATATGTGTGTGTGTGTGTGTGTGTGTGTGTGTGTGTGTGTGTGTTTTACAGATGCTGTGAAGGGTGGGGTGGGGGACATTCCTGCAAGCTAGAGGCCAAAGACCCTGCTCTCCTCTCAACCCCACCCCTTCAGACCCCAGCAGTTCTCACTGTACAAAACCTGTCCACAGGCTGGTGTGGTCCCAAACTTCTGTGGGCCTGGCCCTCCCTTTTCTGGCCAGAGGAGCAAGCTGTGACTGGAGGCAGTGAGGCATGGCCTAGTCCTGCTTTATCAGGATGGCGCAGAGCCCAGAAACCCCTCATATCAGGTGCTAGCCTGGAACACCGTGTCCCTTTACAGATGTGGAGATTCAAGGGCTAAAGGTGGGGCAGTAGGGGCAGCACCTCCTCCTGGAGCCCATCACAAGAGAAGCCAGATCAGATGGGTAGCATGGGACCCCTGAGCAGAACTAAAAGTCTTTATGAGGCTAGACCCCTGCAGAGCTCCCCAGCCTGGTCCTCACTGGTCCTTGGTAGAGAACTTTACCCTAAGGGAAGGGGCTTAAATACGCCTGCAGGTATCATAAAGACTCAGAGAATGAGTCAGGTACTGATTGCAGGAGTGAAAAAGAATGGAAACCTCAAATAACTGGATATTGGGCAGAATTGCAGTCTCTCCTAATGAGCCTTGGCCAGAGGCTGAGGAAGGGCTGAGTAAACCGGGCACCCTAGTGCGGTGCAGAGGAATGCATGTCTCCCCCTTTCAAGAGTAAATCCCTGCAGTTTCCCACCCTGGAGCAGGGCTGGGCCAGCGAGGGCTGAATCAGTACAGAGGGCCCTGAAACCCAATTGCCATCAAAGTCTGAATCCCACGGCCACCAGGTGGTTTGGGAGCAGGGGCTGGAAAACCCCTTTTCAGCTCATTCTTCAAAAGCACAGACAAGGCGTCTGGGGACATAGCTCAGTTTGTAGAGTGCTGGTCTAGCTTGCAAGACAGCCCTGGGTTCAGTCCGCCTTGGTGCTCCTGATGGTTCTCCAGCACCCTGATACCCCACAACATGCATGTAATCGCTAATCCTAGCACTTGAAAAGTGGAGGTAGGAGGATCAGGAGTTCACAGGCTGGCCTCGAACTCAGACATCCGCCTTCCTCTGCCTCCCAAGTGCTGGGCTTAAAGGCGTGCGCCACTACGCCTTGCTAAGGCCATTCTTTTTAAAAAAGATTTATTCATTATGCATACAATATTCTGTATGCATGTATGCCTACACACCAGAAGAGGGCACCTGATCTCATTATAGATGGTTGTGAGCCCCATGCAGTTGCTGGGAATTGAACTCAGGACCTCTGGAAGAACAGCCAGTGCTCTTAACTGCTGAACCATCTCTCCAGCTCTCTCAAGGCCTTTCTTAGCTATGCAGTAAGTTCAAGGGCAGCTTGAACCCCAAAACACTAATATATGGTCACAGTTTGTGCAATCTCCTTCCATCTCTGGAACTACTTCAGCCTTGTATATCAGTTTCATCTTAGAAAATGTGTGCTACACACACACACACACACACACACACACACACACACACACACACACTCATGCACACACTTGAGCCAAGCACATACACAGATGAAACTGTGATATAGAAGGCCAGAGCTGTTCTGAATATGGATGGAGGATGGTGGTTGCACAACAATGTGGATGTTGCCATGGTATTGGGGTGGGGGTAGAATAGGAGGGCAGACCAGAAGTGGGTAGAAACAGGCAACCTCGGGAGGTGGGGGTACCCTCTAGAATGTACCAGAGACGTGGGAGGTGAGAGACTCTCAGACTCAAAGGGAGGGACCTTAAATGAAATACCCAATAGTGGAGAGAGGGGACTTGTAGAGTCCACCTCCAGTAGAAAGACAGGGCATCAAGTGGAGGAATGGGGTTGCTATCCCACAGTCAAAAACTCTGACCCAGAATTGTTCCTGTATGAAAGAACTTCAGGGACAAAAGTGGAGAAAAGACTGAGGGAAAGGAGGTCCAATGACTGGCCCGACTTGGGATCCATCTCAAGGGGAGGCTCCAAGGCCTGACACTATTTCTGATACTATGATGTGCTTACCGACAGGAGCCTAGCATGGCTGTCCTTTGAGAAGCCCAACAAGCAGCTGACTGAGACAGAAGCAGATACATACACCCATCCATTGGACTGAAGTTGAAGACCCCTGTGGTTGAATTGGGGAAAGGTGGGAAGAAGCTGAGGAGGAGGGCAACCCCATAGGAAGACCAGCAGTCTCAACTAACCTGGACCCCCGAGATCTCTCATACACTGAGCCACCAACCTGAGCATACACTACCTGATATGAGGCCCTGACACATATACAGCAGAGGACTGCCTGATCTGGCCTCAGTGGGAGAAGATGCACCTAACCCTTGAGAGACTTGAGACCCCAGGGAGTGGGGAGGTATAGTGGGGTTGGGGTGGGGATTTGGGGACATCATCTTGGAGGGGGAGGAGGGGCAGGGAGGGAGTAATGGGATGAGGAACTGTCAGAAGGCGGACCAGGAGGGGGATAACAATGGGACTATAACAAAAGATAAAGAAAATAAAATGAAAAAAATATAAATGCACACTTTATCATTCATAGAAACATATGTATATGTATAATTGGCATTTCAAAAATGTGGTGCCCTGAGCATGAGTCTCAGAACTTGGAAAGTAGAAGGGAAGAGGGGAGGAGGAGGTGGGGAGAGGATGGATGAGGGAAGGGAAGGAGAGAGGGAGGGACAGCATTCGAGATATACAAGCACTCTCATAGGGTTTAAAGTAGAGACTGACAGTGTTGGTGGGGGCTGGTGGGGAATCCCTGAAAACCTAGGAGAGGAAATGTGAAGGGAGGCTCGGAGCAGGCTGTGGGCTCTGACCAGGCGGATGCAGCACGCAGGCAGGGGAGTTGGGAGATTGTCTTCTCAAGCCCCTGGCTGGGCATCTAACTCCCCCTCTCCTTCTCTAGCTTGGATAGGTGAATCGTATTTGGACAAGGTCCTTTCAGAAGTGCTCTCCATAGCCAGAAAAACAAGGAGGCAACATTTAGACAGGAACAAAGATCTCACTGATAAGAAGTGGAGGTTCTCTTTAATCAGACAGAGCATCTACATTAAACTTTTTAAACATTTTTATTTGGATTCAAAAAAATACATGTTGTCTCTACTCTTGTCCAGCTGAAGGCTTCATGCCAAAACGAATTTAAGTGATGTTTTATGAAAGGAAAGACATCTTAATGTCTGCTTGACGAATTTCAAAATGTCAATTATTTTATTTTATTTTTAGTGAGTGAGTGTATGTGTGTGTGTGTGTGTCCAGTCCCGCAAATCATTTTTAAAACCATGAAGAAATAAATTAACTAAACACTCTTATTTAAAAGTTCAGATATTAGTGTTATCAATAAAATGACTACAATTCTGCCATTGACATGTTGATATGTGTATCTTTTTTTTTAAAGATTTATTTATTTATTTTATGTATGTGAGTACACTGTAGCTGTCTTCAGACACTAGAAGAGAGCATCAGATCCCATTACAGATGGTTGTGAGCCACCATGTGGTTGCTTGGGATTGAACTCAGGACCTCTAGAAGAGCAGCCAGTGCCCTTAACCCCTGAGACATCTTTCCAACCTGTGTATCTGTTTATATAGCTTTTTTTTATTTACAAGGCGGGGTGGGAGCTGAAAATATGATTAAGAGCACTGACTACTCTTCCAGAGATGCAGACTTGATTCCCAGCCCTCACATAGTGGCTCACAACCACCTGTAATTCCAGTTCCAGGGAACCCTGCACCCTTTTCTGGCCTCCACTGGCACCAGGCACACACATACATGCAGGCACAAACACCCATACAAATAAAGCTTAAAAATAGGTCATAATATATCTACAAATCTTATACCTTGGAATTTTAAATTTAAAAGCATTATGGGCCAGGCACAGTGGCTCATTTATAGCTCATAATCCTAGCAATTAGGAAACAGAGTCAGGAAGATCGACACCAGTTAGAGATTGACACAGTAAGCTTCAGGATAGCCTAGGCTACAGAGTGAGACTTGTCTCCAAAACAAAAAACAAAAACAACAAAAAATTTGTTATGATGAAACTGGGCTTTTATGGTTCATGTATGCAGCAGTCTAGCACTCAGAAGGCTGAGGTAGGACATCTGCCATGAGTTACAGGTTGGATTATTTTAGACTGCAATGTGTGCTCTGTCTCACATTAAATCTAAGCAAAACTTTAAAAGTTTTACATACCAATAAACAATTCCTCATCATGCTTTTTTAAAAAAAATGAAAAGGAAGCTGGATATGGGTGTGCACACCTGTAATCCCAGCATTCCAAAGATAGAGGCAGGTTGATCTCTGTAAATTTGAGGCTAGACTGGGCTGCGTGGCTAGTTCCAAGACAGCCAGGGCTACTCTGAGAGACCCTGTCTCAAGAAAGAAAAAGATTAATAAAGAGATGGATGGGAACACAGGGCCCCCAATGGAGGAGCTAGAGAAAGTACCCAAGGAGCTGAAGGGGTCTGCAACCCTATAGGTGGAACAACAATATGAACTAACCAGTACCCCCTGAGCTTGTGTCTCTAGCAGCATATGTAGCAGAAGATGGCCCAGTCGGCCATCATTGGGAAGAGAGGCCCCTTGGTCTTGCAAACTTTATATGACCCAGTAGAGGGGAACACCAGGGCCAAGAAGTGGGAGTGGGTGGGTAGGGGAGCAGGGTGCGGGGAGGGTATAGGGAACTTTTGGGATAGCATTTGAAATGTAAATAAAGAAAATAATAAAAAATTATCAATAAAAAAAGATGGATGGATGATAGATATAGATAGACAGACAGACAGACAGACAGACAGACAGACAGATAGAAATAAACAGTCAGACTGGCAGACTGCTTGGAGATAAGTTCCTCCCAGGAACAGGCTCAGGTGGGACTGCCTCAGAGTTGCCTTCATCTTCAGCCCCAGCTTCTTCACCTTCTTTCCTTTCCACCCTGCCTTTCCCACCCAGCCAGCCTTCGTGTCCTTTTGCTCACTCTGACTTGGCCAAGAATCCCCCACCTCTCTCCTCTCATGGTCTGGTTTGAGACCTTGTCTCAAAAATAGATAGGTCTATAACTCAGGGATAGAGTATCACCTAGCATGCCCCAGACCCTCATTCCATCTGCAGCACATGCACCAGGCCCTGCATTCCATCTGCAGCACTGCCCACAGGAAAAACATGGTTTCTTTTTCAGTTTTCTTTTTTGTTGGTTTTGTTTTCTTCCCTTTGTATGTGTGTGTGTGTGTGTGGGGGGGGGTGTCTCAGTCACATGGACCCCGGGCTACCTTCCAATTCTCTATTGAATAAAAAAAAATAAAATAAAAAAATAAAAGGAGGATGTCGTGACTATTCCTAAAGTGTGGAGAAGGTTCTTAGTGTAGGTATAAGAGGGAAATTTGGCAGGGGGAGGCATCAAGGCTAAACACGGCTGGCAGACTAAACCTGACCGTGAGAGGAGAGAGGAAGAAGGAGAGCAGGAGTGGAGCTGACAACCAAGAGAGGTGGCCCTGGCCAAGAGTTCTGCAGAGCCCAAAGGGCTGAGCTCCATGGGTCAATCTTGGTAAAGGGAAGCAGAAGCCCAGCCCCTGAGTGAGACTTGACCTGAGCTTAAAACCTAACATTCCAGCCTTCTGTTGATGATAAGGACTGGTATAATCTTTTCTGTAACTGCTTCCTACTGAAATTGGGGTATCATTATAAGGGCCCAGAAAAGCTGAAATGATGGTCAAAAAATGGGAATTGTGGTGGTTTGAATACGCTTGATCCACGGCAAGTGGCATGTTAAGAAGTGTGGCCTTGGGCTGGTGAGATGGCTCATCAGGTAAGAGCACCC
>NC_034590.1:51145409-51149178 GCF_900095145.1 Mus pahari | reverse complement strand
AAAAAAAAAAAAAGAAGTGTGGCCTTGTTGGAATAGATGTGGCCTTGTTAGAGGAAGTGTGCCCCTGTGTAGGTGGGTTTTGAGGTCTCTTACTCCTCAAGCTCTGTTTAGAGCAGAAGAGAGAGACCCTCCTTCTGGCTGCCTTCAGATCAAGATCTAGAACTGTTGGCTCCTTCAACATCATGTCTGCCTTCTTAATGCCACGTTTCCAGCCATGATGATAATGGACTGAAGCTCTGAAACTATAAGCCAGCCCCAATTGTCCTTTGTAAGAGTTGCCTTGGTCATGGTGTCTCTTCACAGCAATGGAACCCGAAGTGAGACGGGAAGTGAGAAAGGAACACAGGCTGGGGACATCTGCTTCCTCACTGCTCAGCTTCTGCAGAGCCATCTAGGGTGAGTGAGGCACAGGCCGCTTTGGAGCAGTCTAGGATGCTGGACCACCTGTGGCTAGTTGCTGTGCAGGCGTCTGTACAGATTCTGAAGGAACACCTGGTACTGGCATGTCCTAGGCAGCCTTAAAGCAGTCCGCAGTTGACTTGAAACCTGGGACAGATAGACTAGGGAGAAAAGGTAAAGTTAAGTAGTTTAGGTTAAAAAAAATTTTTTTTTATCTTTGGTGTACATTTGAAACTTTTAATCCCATGGTCCAAGCAAGACCCAAGAGCAGGAAGAAAGAGTGAGAGATACCCCCCTCAGGAATAGGCAGGTGGGGAAACTTCAGAGTACTTATCTGGAGTCCGTTTAACCCGGGAGAGGTGGATCCAAGTTGACTCCCTGAAGCTTATACCAAGTCTTTTAAGTTTAAAAAAAGAGATAAAAGTTTAGCTCTATTAGTATTATACTGTTTCTAGTTTGTACTGAAATCTGCCTTGTAGAAAAAAAAAAAAAAAAACGGCTGGAGAGATGGCTCAGTGGTTAAGAGCACTGACTGCTCTTCCGAAGGTCCTGAGTTCAAATCCCAGCAACCATATGGTGGCTCACAACCATCCGTAATGAGACTTAACGCCCTCTTCTGTTGTGTCTGAAGATAGATACAGTGTACTTACATATAATAATAAATAAATCTTTGGGCTGGAGAGAGCAGAGGTCCTGAGTTCAATTCCCAGCAACAACATGATGGTTCACAACCATCTGTACAGCTACAGCGTACTCATATACATAAAATAAATAAATCTTTTTTTTAAAGATTTGTCTATTATTATATGTAAGTACACTGTAGCTGTACCATGTGTTTGCTGGGATTTGAACTCAGGACCTTTGGAGGAGCAGTCAGTGCTCTTACCCACTGAGCCATCTTACCAGCCCCCAAATAAATAAATCTTAAAAGAAAGAAAAAGAAAAAGAAACAAACAAACAAACAAAAAACCCACAACAGCCCCAAACCTTTGAGTCAGAGTAAAAGCTTGGAGACTCAAAGAACTGATTCTGGGTTGAAAGCATGAATACTCACTTCAGCGCAATGAGAAGCAGTTTTAAGTCTGTACTTAGATGACAAGCAAAGGGAATTCAAAATCTGTGACTTTGATAATAGTAGCAGTGCTTCACCAGAGCTCAAGAGCTTATCAGGACTCCATTGATTAATGTTAAACATCTGAGCTTTCAACGTCTTTTAACAATAGCACAGAGAGAGAAATAAGCCTGAAACATTTTAAGCCTGTGTTGTGAGTTTATCTATTTCAGAGTGAAGTTTGTCAAGAAAGTGAGCCATGCTGGCCTTTCTCAGCAGGAGACCTAGTAGTTCTAGAAAAGTGCAGCCCCGAGGCCTGATTTTACACATGAACTGAATAGGGGGCTGCGGCCTTGTGGAAGGAGCTGGTTTGCTTCCTATTGTTAACATAAAGCTACAGTTAGCTGTCAATATCATCAGAGAACTGAGGAGGATAAATTATAGCTGGAAGTATAATCCAAGTGGCCTATGTATCAGTTAGAACGGCAGACTTACTGCCATTCTGGCATTACTGGTCAGTTACCCTAGGCTCCTGGGTGGTGCTGGTGGCTTTGTTAGGGGAAAGCCTGACTTTGGCTGCCACGCTGGACAGCATTTCATCTTCAGCTGCTGCACAGGACAACACTGGCCTTTGGCTACCAGACCCAGAAGGTCTCCTTTCCTGTGGAAAAGGAACTTGGGAAAATTGAGCTACTTTGGGCAGGTAAGGTAGGATGATCAACCCAAAAATGTCCTCCCTCAGTTTGGGCAGAGCTCTCGTGGCAGGTGAGGCATGGGGCAGTTTTTCCCAGTGGTTAGCATCACCACCATCCAGGTGAAGTCAGTGCCCCATCTGTTTACTTTGGAGACCTAAGGGTTGCCACTTGGAGCTAGTATCTGCCTATCATGAGATGCTTCCATCATCCCCATCACACCCCTCTCCCATTCCCACAATATAAGCCAGGGTTTCTCTGTGTAGCAATAGCTTCGTGACTAGTCACGCGTGTATGGTCAAGTGTTCTCCTAATCAAAAAATCACTCTCTGATTCAGCAAAGGTGTGTCTTCCTTTTACAGCTAATGAAGCTCCAACCTGTCCAGTTGTCTCATTTCCTCTTTCTCCAAAACATAAAAGTGTCAACCAATATTTGTGTGAGAATGAAGATGAGTAACCAGGGGTTGGTCGCAGATACAAGAGTTGGGCAATAAATAAATAAATAATAAAAGTATATTTGCAATAATCAGTTTTTCATATATTTTATTAGTATTATTTGCAAATGTCAAATGGCTTTATATCCATAAGATTGGTATGCACATAGGCACATACCCACCCAAGGCATTCATCAAAATACAAGTTCAAGGTCTCCAGCATTCTGTCAAATCCTTAGATGACTGGCTAGATTTAGGGCTCCTTTGCCCCAAATTATGAAATCAGTGGAGGACGCACTTGTGTGTTATTTTAAAATGTAGCTTTCCAGGGGCTGGAGAGATGGCGCAGCGGTTAAGAGCACTGACTGCTCTTCCAGAGGTCCTGAGTTCAATTCCCAGCAACCACATGGTGGCTCACAACCATCTGTAACGGGATCCGATGCCCTCTTCTGGTGTGTCTGAAGACAGCTACAGCATACTCATTCATATATATTTCCAGCTGGGTGGGGCGGCACACACCTTATAGCACTCAGAGGGCAGAGGATGTCTGTGAGTTCCAGGGCATCATGGTCTACACAGAGAGTCCCAGGACAGCCAGGGCTACAAGACTAGAGAGATGGCTGGTGCAGGGAGTTGGAGCTCTTTCTGCCATTCCAAAGGCCTGGAGTTCAGTTCTCAGCACCCACATGCAGTGACTCACAACTGTCTGCAACTCAAGCTCTAGGGCACCTACACACATGTGGCATACACACACACACACACACACACAAGAATAAGTATTAACATAGAACACACATTTTTTTCAGGGTGGGAGAGATGGATCAGAGGTTAAGAGCACATTCTGCTGTGCCAGAGGACCTGAGCTTGGTTCCTAGCACCTACAATGAGCTCTGTAACTCCAGCTTTAGAAGACCCATCTTCTGTCCTCCAAGGGCAACTGTACCCATATGGCATATGTTCATACACACACATTCATATGAAAAATTTAAAAGGTGGGCATGGTGGCACACGCCTTTAATCCCAGTACTCCAAGGCAAAGGCAGGTGGATTTCTGAGTTCGAGGCCAGCCTGGTCTACAAAGTGAGTTCCACGACAGCCAGGGCTATACAGAGAAACCCTGTCTCACAAAACCAAAAAGAAAAAGAAATTTAAAAAATATCATACATATAGATACACACACACACACACACACA
>NC_034590.1:51142430-51144574 GCF_900095145.1 Mus pahari | reverse complement strand
ATCAGGAGATTAGAAACGGCTCATTAGGAGAAAGCCTATCCTGTCCTCCAAGCACAGCGGGCCTTGATGAACAGAGATAGCCTATGGTTTTAGAGCTTTACTGTAGAAAGGCAGGGAGAAAGAGAGAAGGTAGAAAGAGAGAGGGGGGAAGGCTAGAGAGAAAGAGTAAGAATAAGAGGGAGAGAGGAGAGGAGAAAACAAAGAGGAGAGAGGAGGGGGTGAGAGTAAGGAATAAGAGAGAGACAAGTAAGAGAGCAAGGTGGGGCTAAGCAGGCCCTCTTATGGTTTTTACTGTTGCTAGGTAACTAGGGAGGAGTTTAGCCTGAAGGTCAGAAGCTTGGGACATTGCCTATGTGACTTCTAGCCATGCTTCTCTTGTGGGGGGGGGGCTGTGGGGGGCGGTAACATAGGCAGGAGCCAGAGTTCCAGGAGCATGAGAGAACGCCTACTGTGTCATGAAGGGAATTATCACCCTTCCGGGGTTCAGACCTCAGCTCAACTGAAGACCAGCTTGTCTGTGCATAGCCCAATGCCCCACAACCATGTGGTTGCTAGGAACTGAACTCAGGACTGGAAGAACAGCCAGTGTTCTTAACCACTGAGCCATCTCTCCAGCCCCTAAATAAATAAATGGGTTTTTTTTTGTTTTTTGTTTTTTTTTTGGTTTTTCGAGACAGGGTTTCTCTGTGTAGCCCTGGCTGTCCTGGAACTCACTCTGTAGACCAGGCTGGCCTCGAACTCAAAAATTCGCCTGCCTCTGCCTCCCGAGTGCTGGGATTAAAGGCGTGCACCACCACCATATCAACTTTGTCTTTAAAATCCAACCATATTTGAGCCATGGTTTTATTTTATTTTTTTTTTCAGAATGAATAGCAATAGCATTTACATTACAAGACCTTGATATAGTCAATCTGCTGCTGCAAGAGTGCCTGAACCCCCTACCCCCAAACTTGACTGAAGAGCTGACAGACAAGAGACAAAGCTTGAATTTTGTCTTCATCAAGGTTATTTAACCCTTTCTAAAGAATTGCCGCCGGGCGTGGTGGCACACGCCTTTAATCCCAGCAACTCGGGAGGCAGAGGCAGGCGGATTTCTGAGTTCGAGGCCAGCCTGGTCTACAAAGTGAGTTCCAGGATAGCCAGGGTTATACAGAGACTGTCTCGAAAAACCGAAAAAAAAATTTTTTCCATTAAATGTTCACCTAAAAGTTGCTTTTCAGGGGCTGGTGAGATGGCTCAGTGGGTAAGAGCACCTTTGTTCCAAAGGTCAGGAGTTCAAATCCCAGCAACCACATGGTGGCTCATAACCATCTGTAACAAGATCTGACGCCCTCTTCTGGAGTGTCTGAAGATAGCTACAATGTACTTACATATAATAAATAAATTAATCTTTTTTTAAGAAAGTTGCTTTTCAACAGAAGCTATTTGTGACTTCTGGGTGGTCTGATCTAAGTAAGAAGCCTGCGTCTGCTTCTGTTGGATGTGTGTGAACACGTCGAAGATCCTCAGGGTCCTCTTTCTTTCGTTCATGACTGACCTTAAGCTGCATAGATCCAGTTAGTTTCTTCCAAAAAAGCACTGATCAAAAGAGTCTTGGTAAGTCTGTAAATCAGGTGGCTTGCTTAAAAAGCGTCAAAACAATCTTCCGTCAATTGCTGCGACTTTCTGGTCTCTGAATCAAGAGGACGCCATCAATTTTCATCTTGCTTGTTGATCACTTAGAATATGAGCCCTAAATAACTCCAATCTCATGTTCCAAGTAGAGAGTAGCACTGAATTCTAAAGAACATAAGTTCTACCAGAAACAACCACGAGACGCTCCTGATCATTATCACTGGCCTACAATGATATTTTCCCAGCATCGGTTAATTGTTTTCAGAAAAAGAATCCTATCCAATGAATCCCCTGTAAACTGATAAATCTGTGCTTGGATGTGATCTTCACCGATCTGTCCCAGTTTCCTACATACATTTGCAGAAATCTTGTGGGGACAAAGATTTTCTACAGCCTGGTTGAGTTTTTTTTTTTTTTTTTTTTTTTTAAAGATTTATTTATTTATTATATTTAAGTACACTGTAGCTGTCTTCAGACACTCCAGAAGAGGGAGTCAGATCTTGTTACGGATGGTTGTGAGCCACCATGTG
>NC_034590.1:51130352-51141985 GCF_900095145.1 Mus pahari | reverse complement strand
TCTCTCTCTCTCTCTCTCTCTCTCTCTCTCTCTCTCTCTCTCTCTCTCTCTCTCTCTGGTTTTTCAAGACAGCGTTTCTATGTAGAACTTGCCTTGTAGACCAGGCTGGCCTCTAATTCAGAGATCTACCTGCTTCTGCCTCCCAAGTGCTGGGATTGCACATGCAACTTCTGTGTTTTGTTTTGTTTTTTTTAAGATTTATGGGTATGAGTATTTTACCTGCATGTATATACACGTGCACCAAGTACATACCTGGTGCCACGGACCCCCTGGAACTTGAGATGTAAGCTGCCATGTGGGTGCTGGGAATTATATCCAGTGCTCCTAGCCACTTAGCCATTTCTCCAGCCCCAACATTCAGCTTTTCTATAGAGCCTCTCACATAGTCCTGTTTGCCATGAACCACCAGCTACAAGGCTTGACTAAGTCTTAGGGGCCAGGGATTCATATACTAATTATATGTTCCCAGGGAAGCAGCCTCACCAAGTCAGTACGTGCAAGCTAGCAGACAGTACCTGTTGTGCAACTGTCTTTCCATGAGAAGTGTTTAGACTGCAGGGTGTGGGGTCTGGGGAGGCTCTGTCATTCTAAGTATCTTTTACTGTGTTTTTGTTTTATGACTGTTGCCATAACAACTGTGATGGCAATGATGGCTTTTCTGGTTATCCTCTAGTCCTGACAGTTTGAGCAGATCAACAGTCCACAGAAAGAGATCTGTTTATTTGGTCTGCATCTCTGGCCATCAAGCAGCTGAGTTTTGTCTCAGCCTCCTCTAGTGACCGTAGTAAAATACTGCCTACTGGTTGACTTAAGTCACACCCATGTATTCCTGGTGTCAGCCCGTCCAGTTCCTCCACGAGGGCTTTCCTCCTGATTTCCATTGTAACAGTTGGTCTCCCACAATGGTGAGAGAGGCAGCCAGTTCTCTGGCATCTCCTCTTATAAAGATGCTCATTCTGTCAGATGAAAGCTTCAGCCTTTGGGCTTCTAACCTTAATGACTTCCTTACTCCAAATGCAGCCTCACTGGTTTTAAAGCTTTCATCTATGGATGTGTTTAACATAGTAGGTCCTCTGCTTGAGCTAACGGACCCCATAACCCACTCCTCAGCACCCAGCTTGTCCTTCTTGCCCCGTGTCTGGATGATGCCAGGACTTGTGTGAGAAACCTTTGCCCTGCTAGTGACACCAGGAGTGTGTGGGTGGACCCAGGAGTTCAGGCTTTCTAACTTTCTTTCTTTCCTTTCTAGGTAAGGTCTCACGAGGTAGCCCTGACTGTGGACCTCCTTCTTGGCCCTGGCTCCTGACCTCAAGTGAAGTAAGGCTACACACATCCAATGTAGCCCAGAGAACTGGCCAGGTACCTGTACCCCACCTCAGGCAGCATATTCCCTAAAGGCAGGAAATTCTGTCCCATGTTCCAAGTGAAGATCCTTTTTCCTTTGGGGACCCTTAACAAGCTGAGTGGGGTCCAGAGATGCTCTAGGTAATGGGCACATTCCTTCTTTACCTACAGCTTTCTCATCTCTTTCTCTCCGTCCTCTGTGCAAAGCACCCATTTCATCTTTACATGTTTTATCAGCGTTTCTTGTTTCTTTCTAAGTGGCAAATAAAGCAGGCAGTGTAGAGGAAAACTGTCCCCTTCAGTCACCAGCCAGCACAGCACCTTGCCATACAACTGTGAGCCCATTTAGACCTGGTTGTGAGAGTAACCAAGAGGCCTGCTCAGAGCTGTACAATTTTAAGGATTTGTTGATTGATTGATTGATTGGGGTGCCACTGCTACCCCACTAAGATTTATTTACTTTTATTTTATGTGTACGAATGCTTGCTTGCTTGTATAGAGATGCACCAGATGTGTGCAGTGCCCATGGAGAACGGAAGAATGTGATGAATCCCTTATGCCAGAATGAAGGAGCAGTAAGTGAGGCAGTGGGGAGCTAGGATTGAATGCCAGTGGCTGACCTGTTGGTTCCCTGACCCTTCCAGTTCTGAAGGGAAGCTGGCCCAGAGGCTCTGCTACTCTAGGTCACCCTACCCTGGAATAAAATACAACTGGGCATTTCTCCACCCTACCCTGCCCCCACTGACCACACCTCCCCATTATACGCCCTCCCTCCCTCTCACCTCTCCACCTTTTCCTCTCTCTGCCCTGTTCTTGCTCAGGGCAGGAGAGAGCCCGCAGGCGGCTTTACAGATGCGATAGTCTCAGGTGGCTGCCTCTGGGGCCCGCAGATTTTACCTTATCTCGAGCCATCAAAATCTTTCCTGCCACTTGAGCTCCCACTCAAGGTCACCTTCAGTAAGGATCCCTTACCCACTGCATAGACTCCCTGCCACCTACCTGGAAGACAGAAAGGTGGGGGCATTTAAAGAGCAGGATTCTAGCTTAGAGACTCCATGCAAGCAGAGCCTGAGTGTAGCCAGGTGAGAGGCACAGAGAGGGTACGTCCAGAAGAGCAAGCCTTTCGTCAAGGCTGTGGGATGAGCACCATAGGCCAGATGTGTCAGTTCCTCTCTTTGGGCCTCAGTTTCTCCAACTGGAAAAGCTGTGGTTAGAACAATGCTTTCTAAGATCCTTTAAAAAGTGAATGACGCTGGGAGGTATTGGCTGACGCCTTTAATCCTCACACTCAGGAGACAGAGGCATGAAGCAGGCACGAGGATCTCCAGAGTTTGGTCTACAGAGCAGTTCCAGGACAGCCAGGACTACACAGAGAAACCCTGTCTCAAAAAAACAAAACAAACAAACAAAAAGAGTGACATATATATATATGTGTATATATATATATATACACATATATATATCTTACTAAATAGAAAATATAAGCATGTATATATTATATATTGTTTATATACAATTATGCACAATTATATAGTCTACACACAACTATATATCATATTATTTTTCTCTAGTTAGAATTTTTTATTTTATTTATTTTAAAAATGTAATTTATTTTATGAGTATGGATGTTTTGTTTGCATGTGTTTACCATGTAGATGCCTGGTACCCAGGGAGGTCAGAAGAGGGCATCAGATTTCCTGGGTCTGGAGTTAAACAGACAACTTGGAGCCATCATCCACATTGGTGCTGGGAGTCAAACCCAAGTCCTCTGAAAGAGCAGCCAATGCTCTTAATGGCTGAGCCATCTCTCCAGCCCCAAATTTTATACATTAAAAAAAAAAAGCTTATATATACATTTATATATTGCTGGGATGAAACACCATGATCAAAAAAATCAAATATGGGAGGAAAGTGTTTATTTGGTATGCACTTCCACACCATAGTCCTTTATTGAAAGAAGTCTGGACAGATTCAAACAGGAGGCAGGAGCTGATGCAGAGGCCATGGAGGGATGCTGCCTACTGGCTTGCTCCTCATAGCTTGCTCACCTTGCTTCTTATACAACCCAGGACCACCCACCCAGGGGTGATCTCACCCACAATGGACTGGGCCCTTCCCAGTCACTCACTCACTAAGAAAATGCCCTACAGGCTTGCCCACAGCCCAACTTTATTGAGGCATTCTCTAAGTGGAGGCTCCTACCTTTCTGGACTCTACCTTGCTGCATCAAGTTAATACAAAACCCGCCAGCACATTTACTTATGAATTAAATGCAATTGCTTGTTTTGATTAGAAATACAGATCAGACCTGGTGGCACAGGTCGGCCATCCTACCTACTTGGGAGTTTCAGGCTGAAGGATTGAAAATCTAAGGCTACAGGGTGAGTTAGTTATAGGCTAGCAAGATCTTGTTTTAAAAATATGAAGAAAAAAAAAAAGGCTGTGCATAAAGCTCAAAAGTAGAGCATTTGCTGAGAGGCCCTGGTTCAATCACCAGTTAATCAGCAGTTAAGAGCACTTGCTGCCCTTCTGGAGAACCAGAGCTCAGTTTCCAGTACCACATCAGGCAGCTCAAAACCACCTGTAACTCCAGGTCCAAGGGTCTGACTTTCTTCTGACCCATGTGGCATAGACATGCAAATGATGCTTTTTTCTTTCTTTCTTTCTTTCTTTCTTTCTTTCTTTCTTTCTTTCTTTCTTTCTTTCTTTCTTTCTTTCTTTCTTTCTTTCTTTCTTTCTTTTTTAAAGAAAGAAATGCTAACAAACCCAGGCCCTGACTTCTCAGGAAGAATCCTAAGGCCCATTGCTTAGCAGGAGGGAAAGAGAAGTCAAAGGTCAATGGGATGAGAAAGGACTCCCTGTTTCCCATGATGTGACACACTACAATAGTCAATAGGCCTTGAAATGGTGTCCTTGAGACCTACTGCAGAGCCTTGGAATTAGAATTTCTGGGTGTGGACCTGGTGGGTGTGGACTTTGGTATTCTTGGGTTCAGAGAAGTCTGCTGTGCACCGAGGGTTGAGAACAGAGCCTCTGAGTCCCCTGGAGGGTTGGGTCCTGGGTCCCATTGTGGACTTTCCCACGTACTAGGATAGTGCCTATATATTTCCCATGGCTCCTTTGATGAACTACTACTACCTTTGTGGCACAACACAAATCTCTTCTACCCTCACAGTTCACAGTAAGCCTCACTGGGCTAACATCACAGAGTGGGGCTATGCTATAATCCGGAGGCCCCAGGGAAGAGCCTGGTTTCTTGCTCAGTGAAAATCCTAAGTGTCTCTCTGGTGGGATCCTCTAAGGTCACACACTTATTCCTAACCCATCTCTACTGACTAGACATTGTAGGTTGGTCTAGACTGCATGCCATGTTCTAAGCCGGATCAGTGGACCCAGAATGAGCTTCTTGTCAGGGAAGAGGGTGGTGGTGGGGGGGGGCAGAAACCCTTAGGCTTCAGGAGTCACCCAGATCCAAATTCCTCATTCATGAATTCAAAACACATGCTATAGTCTCTTTCAAACCTTGTCTCCACCCTAATGGAGTTATTAAACCAGCATTCCCCTTATCTCTTACAACAAAATTCCTAAAATTTTAGGACTTCAAATAAGTGTGTAATGGGTTCACTGTAGTATGGGCCTTCAATTTGTGCTGGGCTCTGCTTGCTGGTTCTTCTAGACTCATCTTCACTGGCTGTCAGCTTATCGTGAGACAGGGCTGGATGGTAAGGTCCCTTACCCTAGGGATACGGGAATTGTCTATGATGGGAGCTTCCAGCACCCAGGTCTGGGTTGCTTCTCTTAGCTGTAGTGTTTCAAGAAAGGAATACATGGGTAAAAGGATGGGGGTGGGGTGGGGGTTCAAGGCTTTCAGATTTGCTAATGTGCTATTGGCCCAAGCAAATCACATGGGTAGACCTAAGAACCTTATGGCCAGAAACATGTGGGTGTGAAAGACATGGTAACCCAAGGAACAATCCATTGGGACTACCCACCACTAACTCCCCTACCTCCCAAAGCACTCCACTTTTTGAAGAATCCCCTACTGTGCGAGATGGTGTTCTAGCTTCCCACCAGCTACGTGACTCTTGGACTCAGAGCAAGGATGTGGGGAGGAAGGAAGCAGCAGAACTGGCTCAGGCTATCCCAGATGTTTTCACAGTGACCTGTTTTCTGGGCCAGGAGTGACAAGTTTTCCCATACCTCTACCCTTGTTGCTTTTTGGGTCATAAAAGGCCCAATAGTCACACCCCATGGTGATGGCGGCTTTGGCTCAGTGGCTATTACTAGTGAGAGGTACCTGGAACTGGAGTTGTATGGAGCCAAGGCAGAGCACCCTCTGCCTATTTGCTCTCGAATAGGCAGGAACAGAACAAGTGGGGGCACCTTTGTTTATGTATACACAGTTACAGGCAGGGCAGAGAAACCAGCTACGGAGTGCCAGTTCCAGGCACCCTTAAGACCCTGGGAAGACAGGACCCGGGAAGACGGGACCCGGGAAGACAGGACGTTTAGGCTTCCTCCACCCTCTGGCTCCTTACCTAGTGTAGAGGGTGATACCTAGGTCACAGGTCTCTCTGGCCAGAAGAATCCAAATTGGTTTTTCTAGAGGTGGTTATAAGTCACTTGTCATGCTAGGGTGACTGTGTGTCCCGTTTGCCTGGGACAGTCCTGTTTGCACCTGCTGTTCTAGTGTAATTATTAATAGTGCCTTTTCTCTGTCTGGTTTGGATGTTACAGGTCAGGAGTCCCCTAGTTAAAGCCCATGTTCATCCTAGACTTCGAGAAGATGACTAGAAAAGCTTGCACAGGAGTCAGGGACAGGAGTGCTTGTCTTGTCTGGTGCTGACAAGCTGAGGGCTTTAAAGTATGTCCATTTTTCTCTCTGGTGGCAGGAGCTTCAGGACTAAGTTGAGGGATTAGCTCAGACACCCCATTCTAGCCGGGATGTCTGTAAGAGGCTACCCAGGGTCGGGGCTGGGACTCCACTCAGTCCATAGGCTGGTGAGCCTGTGACTCACTGTCTTCCGGAACCCACCGCATTCAGCTGATTCTCTCCCCAGTCCACCTCTCTGTGCTGCAGCTCATTCGTGTCTCCACACTTCTGTCTGTCTCAGGGCTCCAGGCCTAATGGGACCTGATGCCTGTCCACCCACCTCTCCTTCCCCTTCACTGTCCCAGACATGCCCTGCACTTCATAGCTAGGTGTAGGTTATAACCTACTAAATAACTAAATCCCCAGAGAGATGTTCTCTATATATCATATCTATATATCATACAAGGTGTTGGTGTCAGGCTTGCCAGATTAGGGATGTTACATTAAGTGCCTGGCTCATGATGACATTCACCAAGACATTATGATATTTACTTTATTTTACTATTAACAATCTGAAGAGCCCAACCCAGATCCTCACAGGGTCATTTGAGAACATGAAACTCTAAAGAGTTTCCTTTCCCTATCTTTCTGTCACTGGCAGTTTCTGTGAAAGCTCAAAGCCACGTTCTGCCTCAAACTCCATATTTCACCATTCACAGGGCTAATGTACAGGATGAAGCAATATGGACACTCTGAACCCTTACAAATGATCACACGGCTGCTCATTTTTTTTTTTAAGATTTATTTATTTATTATATGTAAGTACACTGTAGCTGTCTTCAGACACTCCAGAAGAGGGCATCAGATCTTGTTAGGGATGGTTGTGAGCCACCATGTGGTTGCTGGGATTTGAACTCTGGACCTTTGGAAGAGCAGTCGGGTGCTCTTACCCACTGAGCCATCTCACCAGCCCATGGCTGCTCATTTTATCCTTAAGAGCTTTATCCTAGCAAGGTCAAGCTGCTAAATTGGCCTTGAACCTCCTTGTCTCATTCCCAATCATTCCGTCCTGTTTTTAGGAGTTTTGCCTCGAGCAGAATATCAGAAAACATCAGCTATACAGTCTGACAGACAACTAAATGCAGCCACGTCCCTTCTTAACCAAGATGTCTCCTCCCAACACACACACACACACACCCTGTCTTTGAGGCAGGGACTAACCTGAAGCTCACACAGATCATTTGTCTCTTCCTCCTGAGCGCTGAGATTAAAGGTGTGTTCCACCATGCCTGGTCTGGCCTTCTCTGCTTGACAAAGGACTGTCTCTGATTCTCAGAACCTGAAGGGACTTATGAAGTGGTATGTAGAACAGCTTGGTCCTGTGATAGGAGTCAAGAAGTGTTTCCCTGCCTTTTATCTTGTTCTCTTTCTGGCTGCTAAGAATATACAATTTTCTGTGCGGGAAGATAAGCAAGCAAGCAAGCAAGAAGAATTTTTCATTTGTTTGTGTATAAATGACTGAAGCTGTGGCTTGGTTGGTAGAGTGTTACCTTAGTGTATCTGACTCCCCGAGTTCAATTCCTAGCATTGCGTAAACTAGGCATGGTGGGACCTATCTGTCATCCTGGCACTCAAGCTGTAAAGGCAGATGGGATGGGAGAAATGGTTCAGTAGTTAAGAGCGCTGTCTGCTCTCCAGGAGGACCTGGGTTCTATTCCCAGCACCCACACAGCAGCTCACAAGTGCCTGTAATTACAGTTCCAGGAGAACCAGTGCCATCTTCTGGTCTCCATAGGGACTGGGCACTCACACGGAACACATACATGCAGGGAAAACATATGTATGCATCAAATACAATTTAAAACTTTTTAAAAAGGTGACGGGAGCAGGAGGACCAGGAGTCCAGTGTGGTTCTTGGCTACACAGTGAGTTTGAGGGTCACCTGGACGACATGAAACCTTACCTCAGAACAACAAAAACGCCGCCCAAACTTAGGTGCTTCAAGAAATCATGTTTTTGCTCCTGGTTTCAGGGGTCAGAAGCTTGACGAGGAACCCAGTGCTTGCCAGAGATCTCCAGGCAGTTTCAGGCAGATTTGGCTGTCATCACCTGAAGGCTTGCCTGGGCTGGGTGTAGCCATGACTCACACTTAGGACTGACAGTTGAAGCAGATTATTGTCTGAAGCTCCATCTGCAATTGTCTACCAGACCCCTGTGTGGCCCTCTAGAGGGGGATTGTCTCGGGTGATTGGGCTTCTTTTTTTAAAAAATTGGTTATTTTCTTAACTTACATTTCAAATGTTATCCCCCTTCCTAGTCTCCCCTCTGCAAACCCCGAATCCCATTCCCCCTCCTCTTTGTCTCTAAGAGGGTGCTCTTTCACCCACCCATTCCTCACCACTCTAGCATCCCCTTACACTGGGACATCAAGCCTTCACAGGACCAAGGGCCTCCCCTCCCATTGATGCCAGATAAGGCAATCCTCTGCTAATACACAGCTGGAGACATTGGGTCCCTCCGTGTGTATTCTTTGGTTGGTGGTTTAGTCCCTGGGAACTCTGGGAACCTTTCTGGAACCTCTTAAAAGTTCTGTTGGCCTACTATGGAGACTGTACATAGTGGGAACCTCTCCAAAGGAGAGATGAGGTGCTCTGAGGGGCCCAGAGAGGAAGAGTCTGGATATTTGAAAACCACAGAGTTCCCCAGACATCCCCACCCCTGCCCCCCACCCCTGCAGAATACGCTCATGAAGTGCTAAGGGCCTGGTGCTTCAAGGAGTGCCTTAGGGGGTCAGACAGATTTTTTTTTTTTTACTCAATACCAAAAGAACTATTTTTAAATTTTGTAATTATACTTTTAATGTTTGACTAGGCAAGACAGCCACCAAAAGAATATTAAGGGAACACACTGAGACAGTCTGACTCCCACTCTGTTCCCTAGCTACCTACTCCTCTGCCCGGACTGATCTTAGCGTAGTGGGCATGTTCCCTTTGATGATTTCCCCTTTGAGATTATTTATTTATTTATTTATTTATTTATTTATTTATTGAGACATGATCTCTCTCTGTAGCCCTGGCTGTCCTGGATCCTGTGATCTCCCTATGTAGACCAAACTGGCCTTCAACGCAGAGATCCACCTGCCTCTGCCTTCCAAGGGCTGGGATTAAAGGTGCATCCCACACACTCACGCCCAACTATCGCTTTTATTTTTAACTGGGATAACTTTTCTTAAACTTTATTTAAATTGTATAAAATCTGCTTTTCTTTTTCAAGGCTGGGGATGGAAGCCAAGGCCTCCTTGAGCACACTAGGCAAGGTCTCTTTCTGGGAGCCATGCTCCCCAGCCCCATTCTATCCATTCAAAGGCCGACAGACAGCAAGGCAGGACTGAGTTAATGTTCTTTATTGCCTTTCTTTACCACCATCCAACTCCAGAGTTCTTTGATCTTGCAAAACTGAGGCTCTGCCTTATCAAAACAACCACTCCCTACCTCCTCCTTCCCCAGTGCCTGGCAACTACCTTTCAGCTTCCTGGCTCCAAGCATCCTAGGACTCCACCTCCCTCCTAGGATAGCACCATACTGTGCTTGCTTGACCTCTGGTCATAGCCTCCTGCACTGAGCACTGTGTTTTCAAGGTTCATCCAGGCTGTAGCATGTTGGAATTCCCTTCACTATTAAAGACTCCATCATATGCAGATACTACAGCTTGTTTGTCCATATTCTGTTTACCCAAAGGTCAGTGGATGTCCCTTTGGCTAATGTGGATTTATAATGCACAGAAGCTCAAGGAGCCTCATGTACCATAACCTAACAGGATTCTGGCTTCTCTAGTTGCTCATCTTTATCATTTTTGTTCCCTTCTGGGGTTTGGATTGCTATTTTAAATGTACATTTATTTGTTTGTCTACTCATGTCAATACATGTGGCAGTCAGAGGGCAACTCGAAGGAATTTGCTCTCTTCTCCCGCCATACGAATTTGGAAGTGGGGGGATCAAATCAATCATCATGCTTAGAGGCAAGTGCCTTTTCCTGCTGAGCGGACGTATCAGCAAATCTTGCCTTCTGTTTTGATTCTGGACCCATCAAGGATTAATCCGGTATTTTACATACTTTTTGTTTAGCCTCAAATGGTTCCTTTTCCTTTGGTGCCAACCATGACATCTTTGTATTGTTTTGTTTTTGAGACAGGGTCTCATTCGGCCCAAGCTCTTGGTGATCTTGCTGTGTAGCCAATGATGATCTTGAACTTCTGATCCTCCTGCCCCACTTTCCAAGTGCTGGCATTATAGGCCTGTGCCCCTACGTTTGGTTTATGTGGTACTGCAGGCCCAACCTAGGGCTTCCAGCGTTCTGGGTGGTGACCTCACGACCAAGAGAACCACACCCCGAGCCCACACCTGCAGTGTTTTATGAATCCAGGCCAGTAGTTCTGCGGTGTTCCTCAGACAGGGATTTGCTTCTTCCCAACGTCATTTAGGACATGCACGTTGGCAGGATGAGTGTAGTAGAGCTAAGCTGTTCTCCTTGGAGCAGTGGTCAGCAAACACGTTGCAGCCAGCTTCCTGGGGTTGGAGTCTTTACCTTTGAGCCCCAGTAGCCATGAGAAGAGAGCATTTTGGAGTCCTGGGTTCTCACCGCACAAGCCAATCACACTGCAATGGGAAGTATGGGGAAGGAAGCAGTCTCTGCCGCCCCAAGGGACTTTGGGGTGATGGGGACAGGGCCAGAGGTACTTCCCAACTCCAGCCCCTGCCCTCTGGCCCTGAGACCTTGAGCCTGGCTCTCCTGGGCCCACTTACTTTTGATGACACTTCAGGATTCCAAAGGAGAACACTGCTGTCCCTCACCACAGAAGCCACCCCTCATTGAGTCCAAGACACATCTCCATTTGCAAAGGACCTTCCCATTTATTTCTAGCATTGCACACAGTATGTACGAGCTTCTGCCTTATCAAGGATGCAGAGTTAAAAACATTTCTTGCCCCAGCGTCACCTCTGCTACTACTGCCGTTCTCATTGTATACACAGGTAAAGAGAAGTTCAGCCAGAGGTCACCCATCCAGGATGTGACAGGGCTCCCACCCTGGCCACTTTGGGTCTCTGAGTCAGAATGCCTAAGTGCCATGCTGCACGGCCTCCTTGGAGCTGTGCAAGGCAGATTGATGGGCTGTTGAGCAGCCTGAGACTGTTGGACCTCTAGCCCAGTGCTCTCGGACAACCTCAGGCTCTATGGGATCCCAGACCAAAAACAACAAACAAACAAACGGAAAAAAGAGTGGCAATAATGACCCTCTGTCTTAGTCAGGGTTTCTATTCCTGCACAAACATCATGACCAAGAAGCAAGTTGGGGAGGAAAGGGTTTATTTGGCTTACATTTCCAAACTGCTGTTGATCACCAAAGGATGCAGGACTGGAACTCAAGCAGGTCAGAAAGCAGGAGCTGATGCAGAAGCCATGGAGGGATGTTCTTTAC
>NC_034590.1:51128776-51130341 GCF_900095145.1 Mus pahari | reverse complement strand
TTTCTTTTTTTTTTTTTTTCAAGACAGGGTTTCTCTGTCTAGCCCTGGCTGTCCTGGAATGACCAGGTTGGTCTCAAACTCAGAAATCCACTTGCCTCTGCCTCCCAAGTGCTGGGATTAAAGGTGTGTGCCACCACTGCCCTACTACATTAGGACTTTCTATCCGAGCTTCCTAAGCAGATCCCTGTCCTCATTCTCTCTGTAGTTGCTGGGTGTATCAGAGAATATCAAAGAGAACGTAGTAATCTTTTCCTTGGTACTAGAGACCTGAGGCATCCTACACACTGCTTTGAGGGTCATAAAGAACAGCATTCTGTTGTTTGATGTGCATCCCCAAACCACCTTTGAAAGTATGACAGGGATCTATATGTTGACAAAGTAGCTCAAGTTCAGGTCAAGAAGATTGCCCCAAATCATATGTTGGGAGCAGTGCATAGAAAACTGAGACCCACCCCTTCAGCTTTAAATCTTGTAGCCCAAGTAGGTACCCTTCACTGGAGGATTATGTGTGGTGTCTGTCCTTTTGTTGATTGAGTGTCAGTGTTAAAACTGACATATTATCTTCTTTGTAGATTTCAAATAAAACTGAAAGTTATCAGGCAATCTTGTTATTTTGCTTGAACTTCATATATGCATAATGCTAACTTCGAGGTAGTTTTTTTTTTTTTTTTTTTTGAGACAGGGTTTCTCTGTATAGCCCTGGCTGTCCTGGAACTCACTTGGTAGACCAGGCTGGCCTCGAACTCAGAAATCCACTGCCTCTGCCTCCCGAGTGCTGGGATTAAAGGCGTGCGCCACCATGCCCGGCAGATTCTTGAACCCTGGTATCTAAGGACGAGCCCAGGCGGTCAGTGGAAGTCCTAGGCTGGAGAGGAGTGTGGAGAAGGAGGTCTGGAACCCTCTGCCAAGGGTGCACGAGATGAGACAAGTCAGTTGCCTGTCCTGAAAATACCACATGAAGTTCACCTTTCCCGTGAAGCTCACCCTGAGCACCCAAGGGCTCACCAAAGCTCTCTGGACCTGAAGGAGAAAAGCTTGTTCTGCTTTGTCCGATGGGACAGACCTGTGCTTCCTCTTTAGAGTGGGTTATAAGAGGCGCCATCTTTGTTAAAGATGCTTAGGCCATGTACTGATCCGTGTATGCAGTGGTTGCTCAGGAAAACACTGAGATCATACTCTCATTTACTCAGAAATAGTTTATAAACAACTACCTAGAATTAAGCTATCTCTCATTCTCTTTCTTCCCTTCAGGCTCTCTCCTTCCCCCCTTCTCTTCTGTGATATATGCATGTATCCTTGTTCATGTATGTGATCACACATGTGAATGTGCCTGTGTAGGCAAGAGGTCGATATCGATACTAATTGACCTTCAACTATTCTCCATCTTAGTTTTTTTTTTTTTTTTTTAAGATTTATTTATTTATTACTGTAGCTGTCTTCAGACACTCTAGAAGAGGGTGTCAGATCTCCTTACGGGTGGTTGTGAGCCACCATGTGGTTGCTGGGATTTGAACTCCGGACCTTCGGAAGAGCAGTCAGGTGCTCTTACCCACTGAGCCATCTCA
>NC_034590.1:51081828-51127408 GCF_900095145.1 Mus pahari | reverse complement strand
AGGGATGGTTGTGAGCCACCATGTGGTTGCTGGGATTTGAACTCCGGACCTTCGGAAGAGCAGTCGGGTGCTCTTACCCACTGAGCCATCTCACCAGCTTGAAGTTTATGTTTTAAATAGGGTTTTACCGTGAAGCACTGGTTGGCCTGGAATGTGCTGGCCTTGACCTCACAGAGATCCGATTGCCTGTCTCTCGAGCCCTGAGATTAAAGGCGTACACCACTGTGTCCAGCCTTGGAGTTCTAGGAATAAGAAAACCGAGGCAGGGAGGGTAACTCAGGGATGGAGAGCTTGCCTACTATGCCCAAAGTCCTGAATCTACCTCCAGGAATGAAAAAAAAAATCACAAATGCTTGAGCACTGTTATATATTGACATCTTAAATAAGTGAATGCTTTTGGTATCTGGAAAGTTAATGCAGCAGAACCATAGTCACTTTCCGCAAGGTGACACGATTTTTTTTTAATATTAATCCCTGGTGACCTATGAGTTGAGTGGCCCAGAAATGTGACCAAAGCGGGAGTGGGGGTGGGGAAACCATCTGATAACAGTGTCTTCCTTCAGCCTTGAGTTCCTGGTGCTCTGAATAAACTCACTGTCCAGCCTGTCAAATCCAGCCCCTCTGTGAAGGGCAATGTCAAAGGGCTCCCTTATGCTGCCCGTGAGAAACCACAGCTGGCCTGTGACTCCAGGTCTGACCCACAGAGGCTCTCTAGGGCGCTTCAGTCAGCATCCTGGACCTGTGCCACACTATTCCGGGTCCAGTAAGCAGTCCCTAAAGGAGAGTCCAGGTTCCAGCCAAATAGGGATGCCAGGGGGCTCTGTTAGAGGCATGGGTCAGCTGAACAGGGGCAGCTCTTGGCATGAGTGTGCCATCTCTGCTTCCTTATCTAGCCCTAAGATAAACGTTCTGATGAGCAGGCCTTGCAGGCCTGTTCTCAGAGACAATGACACCTGCTGGCTCTTCTCAGTCAATGTCTGTTCCTTCATGGAACCAAGAGGCCTGGGGATCTGTGCACCCCACTTTTCTCCATTGTGGTGGGCCTAGATGTCACCCCCACTAAGTATGTGCTTGCCTGACGTCAAGCCTCTTCCTACCTCTGACCATGGAGGACCAACAGCAGGGTGGGTCTCTCTCTCTCTCTCTCTCTCTCTCTCTCTCTCTCTCTCTCTCTCTCTCTGGTAAGGTCCTTAGCTTACCAGAGAACTCAATATCACTTCCAACATGTGGCTACAATATCTACCTTGTGAATTGTTGCAAATTTAAAGGTACATAGGCGAATTTTCCCACAGGAGGCTCTTACTGAACGTTCCCTCTTGCTGGCAAGGCTTCTCTGGTGTTTGGTTGTTTCCAAACATGACAATTCTCTGCTGAGGATTAGTACCTTGCGTGGTTAGAAACACATACTGCAGGATGGAGAGATGGCTCGGTGGTTAAGAACTCTGACTGCTCTTCTAGAGGTCCTGAGTTCAAATCCCAGCAACCACATGGTAGCTCACAACCTTCTGTAATGGGATCGGATGCCCTCTTCTGGTGTGTCTGAAGACAGCTACAATGTACTCATGTATATAAAATCAATAAGTCTTGAAAACCATACACTGCTCTTACAGAGGACCCAAATTCAGTTCCTAGCACACACATGCAGTGCCTCACAGCTCCCTATAACTCCTGCTCCAGGACCAAACGCCTTTGGCTTCCACAGGTGTCTGCACTCACGTGCACACACGCCTCCAGGGAGCAACTTGTGGAAGTTGGTTCTCTCTTCCCATCATGTGGGTCTGAGGGATCTAACTCAAGTCTCTGGATTTCATGGCAGGCATCTTTACCAGCTAAGTCATCTTGCCAGGTGTATTAGTCAGGGTTCTCAACCAGGAATAGCCACTACACCAGGTCCAGCATCCTTTTTAAAAGCAAGATAAGCCAGACAGTGGTGGCGCACGCCTTTAATTCCAGCACTTGGGAGGCAGAGGAAGTCGGATTTCTGAGTTCAAGGCCTGCCTGGTCTACAGAGTGAGTTTCAGGACAGCCAGGGCTACACAGAGAAACCCTGTCTGGAAAAACCAAAAACAACAAAAAAAGCAAGCTAACTGATGCTTGTGATCTAGCCAGTTCCTACTGTTGGACAGTGTGTCTGGAACCAGTGGCACAAGCGTAGGGATTCTTAGGTCTTTCCATGTGTCCATGAATTCCTTTCCATGTACTTCCATAGGCGCCGGATTTACAACCTTACTTGCCAATAGGTAATACATGTGGCTGAGCATTGACCATTGTGTGGGGAACTCTGCAGACTCCACTATGCCAGCATGGGGTACCACTGTCTTGTGAAAGGAAGAAGGGAGGGAGGGAAGGAAGGAAGGAAGGAAGGAAGGAAGGAAGGAAGGAAGGAAGGAATACATAAATAAAATAAAATAAAGATGTAAAGAGTTGGGGCGATGTCTATTTATGTTGAGTAACACAAGCTATATGTGAATAATATCGCAGAACTAAACGGTCTTTCCTGCGCCCGTGCCCTCTCAGAAGGCTTGAAAGACTAAATGCATATAGACAGCATAGAACTGATGGTTTTCATTGTCTTCCTCATGCTTTTCTGTACCGGCCCCCACGCTTCTCTGGTCTGGGGCAGTCTCTCCTATTTCCTTTACTTTCCATTCATGCATCTCCTTTAAAGTTCATGAACTGAAAAAGGAAAGGCTCTTAAGTGGTGGGTAGTTCAAGTCGAAGGGTGTGTCCTAAAAAGGATGGGGGTGGGGGTGGCGATGGGGTAGTGATTCCAGTCTGGGAATTCTTTGTTCTAATCTGGATAAACGATGAGCATCCTCTCGCCCAATTCACCGGAACAGGGTGGGAAAGGCCAGGCATCGACGAGATGCGCAGAAGTTGGGGCGTTCTACATCTTCCTTCTGCCCTGCTCCCATCACCTGGAGCTTCCCTTCTAGGGGCGCTGGGCTCGGGGAGGCCCCGCGGGACTCTTGCCGGTTGGGTAGGGCCCTGGGCGCGTGGGCGGCACCATGGTCAGCTGTTCCGCGTCCGCCCCGCCCAGTGTCCCAGTCCTATAAGCGTCTCCCTGGTCTCGGAGTCCAGCGTTCAGAGCGGCCGGCAGTGGGCAGTGCGGAGCATGGCCTGGAACACCAACCTGCGGTGGCGGCTGCCCATCACCTGCCTGATCCTGCAGGTGACCATGGTGGTTCTCTTTGGCGTGTTCGTGCGCTACGACATCCAGGCCGATGCTCACTGGTGGTTGGAGAAGAAGCGCAAGAACATCTCCAGCGATGTGGAGAACGAGTTTTACTATCGCTACCCGAGTAAGTCCTATGGCCCGCAGGCTCACCTAAAGAGTCTCCGGATAGTCCCTAGCTAGTTGGGCGACCGCCTGACTGGGCTCCGCATTAGGTCCGCCCCTGGCTCTGACAGGCTGGAGATGGAGGGGGGCAATGATGCCCCACAGTTCCCAGCTGGTCCCAGGGTAGAGTCTGCACTAGCCTCACAGCCAGTCACTGGAAAAATGGTCAGATGTGCTCACACTTTGAAAGTCTGGTAGAGGCTGTCACCTGAAACAAGTGGGCTGTTTTTGTGATTGTTGTTTGGTTAGTTTGTGTTGTTTTTTTTTTTCTTTTTGTTTAACCTTCATCTCTCTCGCAGCCATCAGATGCATCCTGGATCCCTGGCCTATTTGGTGTCGTCAAAAGCCAGAATTCCACCTTTACCACCCAAGTAGCAGGTGATCTGGCTCGCACACACCTCAAATATAGATAGATGTCAGGTACCACAATGATGGCATGATAGCCCTCCACTTCTGATACCGAGACTGGTGTGTGGGACCAGAGGTGGTGCTGGGCCACGAGGTCCCAGGGTTTGGAGAAAAAAAGCTAGTGGCCACCCTTCCTTTTCCTGGGATTTTCTGCATCTGTGATGCTATGGCTAAGAATACGGCTGTAGGGGCTGGAGAGATGGCTCAACAGTTAAGAGCATTGATTACTTTTCCAGAAGACCAGGGGTTTGATCCTTAGCCCTTACGTGGTTGCTCGCAGCCAACTATAACTCCAGTTCCAGGGAATCTGATAAATTCTTTTGCCCTCCCTGGGCACCGGGCACACACGTGGTGTACTGTCAAGCATTCAGGTAAAACACTCTTAACAGATTTTTTAAAGATGACGAAGAAGAAGAAGATGGCCCTGAAATGACAAACCTCTCTCCTATCGTGGCTATGCTGTTTCAGGGTGGGTGGTCCAGGCTGGTGTCAATCAAAATGAATCCTAGCTTCCTTCTCTATGGATGGGGTAATGGTGGGACCCACCCCACAGGAGGGGCGTGAGGCACAGGACTGGAAGCAACCCTCACTTCATAACAAAGCAATCAATCACAAGAGCACTACACACAGGCACCTTAAGACTTTAGGCATCTCTGGGAGCTTATGTGTAGCCCAAGGTCAGTCCAGGCAGCCTAACCTTGGATTCCCAGCCCAGGACTCAATCATTGCCCTTGTGCTTTCTGAGTTTCCACTCTGTCCACGAGCAGCCAATGACAACTCCTCTCACAGTTGGTGCTCATGCAGTCATGGGCCATTGGTTTTTTGAGGCAACTCTGAGGATTTTCTCCCCAGCAGCTCCCTATATCAACCTTTGTTCCCTACGTGGCTTGTATGCTCAGCAGCGGGGCATTCTCTATTTCTGGAAATAAAGGGGCTCAATTCAGGGCTGTGTGTTTCAAAAGAGGTCCCGGCAACTGTCGTTTCAGAATCCACAGTGCAAACCCGTTCTTCATGTTGCCAAACTTTCCCCTTCTGGGTGAGGACCTGGCAAGCGGGTGGGGAAGCAGGCGAGCTTAGGAGTCATTCTTGACTCTCCAGCTGTTTTGCTCACATCTGGGCACCAGAGTCAGCCCTGCAGCAAAGGGCAAGCTTCTATGGGTGTTTGTAGCGCTTTTATCTTTTCTGGTAGATAGTCATCAAGACCCCACAATGGAAAGCTATAAAACCTGATGTCCCTTAAGAAGGGATGTGGTCTTCAGTCTCCCAAGCTCCTATCCCGTTCCTCCATCGTAGCCACCTGTCTTTTTTTCTGTCTCTCCAGTAGCATTTATCAACATGATCAAGGGATGCTGGCAGCCATGAGTCAGGACCAAGACATAAACCCTGACCATCCCCGTGAATTAGTGTTTCTGGTCCCTCTGAACTAACAAGTTGTGTGCCCTGGGTCTCTGGTCCTCAAGGACTCCTAGATTGATTGGGAGCACAGCACTGCTTCTCATACCACCCAAGGCCAGTGGTACTGATGCTGGTGCTCTGAGCAGACACTCAGTCTCTGAAAATGGGGAGTACTGGTTGCTGTGGAGGGGGCAGGGCAGCCAAGGGACCTCTGAAAGGGAAGTCTGGGAAGCGGGGTAAGAGGCTCAGAATGGCCTGAGAGAAGGGTTCTTCTCTGAGAGCCCTAACCACCAAGGATGCCCCCCCCCCGGTTGTCCTTGTCACTAACTCCAAGAGATATGGGGGAGCGCTTGCATGGAAGCAGGAAGTGGGAGTTAACCTTGGCCTCGGTGTTCCTTGGCAAGGACAGAAAGGACTGAAGTACCTGTAACCAAGCATGGGATCTCTCCCTGATCATCTCTACCATCCCTAAGGGGAGACATTGCTACTCCCCACGCCCATTTCATAGATGAGAAAACTAAACCCATGTACTAGACATGTCTCACACAGATCACCCAATAGGAGAGGGAGCCTGAGTCCATCCTCCTGAGTGACCCCTGACCCCACATTCCATCCTTCCCCTCTCCCCAGCACCAGATCATGATGACTGTAGTTAGGAGAATGAAGCTTCATGGTCAGAGGGGTCTCCAGGCCCTGGTTTCTGCCTGATCTGGTAATTCCCAAGGGCGTGGGACTGGGCAGGCCTCTGTGGCACTTCTGGTTCTCGGGGCTTGCAGCCATCAGCACCTATGCAGGGTGAGCTGTGGGGCCTCACTCCTACCCAAGGGATTCGTGAAGCCTGCTGGGCATGTCTGGTCTCCAGAGCAGGCCAGCACAAAGACTCAAGAGGGCCTGAGGTCAGCACCCTGGTAGGTCACAGCTCTTCACAGACAGCAGACATAGAACTAGCTCGGGACGTACCCTGATGCCCTTGGAGAACCACAGTGCCAGGTCAGCTGCTGGATGGAAAACTTCCTTCCAGCTGGTGTAGCAGTCTCAGCGACTGTGGGCTACGGCAGCAGAAGCTGGCCCAAGGAGGGCCACCAAGTCCCGACCCTAGAAGCTACCTGGGACACCAAGAGAAGGTGCAGACATGTTTTAGGAGAGGGCCTGGAGCAGAGAATGCTCAGATTCCAAACAATTAAGGGTCTGTTTCCTGAGGCCAGAACCTCCGGGGTTGCCTGGTCCTCTAGTGGTTTGTACCTCAGACTCAGTCCCATCCTATCAGGACTGGTTTAACTGGAACAAGTGGAGAGCATAGCCTGGTAGTGAGCCTTGTAGTGAAATATCTGGGTCAGATCTATCACTCGATGCCCTAACCCATAGCCTCAGTCTGCCCTTCTGTAGAGTGGGACTATGCTGTATAGAGTGTCTAAGAGGATTCAAGGTTTTTAGAATGTGGCTTCTTAGTAAATACTGTGAAGGGGTTTCAGAAGGGAATCAGCACACTGTGTTGTTTAAATTGAGGCCCAGCATCCGGCTAGAGAGGCTGAGGAGTATGTCCCCAGGACTGGCTAGAGCTAGCGTAAGCTTTCCGCTCCTTCATGCTGCCTGCTTGCTGTCGGGCAGGAAATGTATTCTCTTCATTTTACAGTGGAAGAAAATGTGGATCAGGGAGCCCAGTTCTGAGGCACTGGTCATTGTCCCTAGGACAGACAGTTGGCAGGGATGATGCCAGCCTTCCTGCTTTCTGGAGTTGACTGTGGCATTGCTGCCCCCACCAGGACACCGTGCAGTGCAGGTGTAGGGAGAAGTAGGCAGCTGCCAACAGGCGTCTTAAGAAAGCAAGCAAGGGGTAGGCAAAATGGTTCAGCTGGGGCACAGGGCCAAGAACTTGAGTTTGATCCCTGTGTCCCACGATGGAAAGAGAGAACCAACTTCCAAATGTTGTCATCTGACCTCGGCACTTACTCGCAATCGCCACCATCATTGTTATTGTCCTAGCTGTTGTCATCCCTCAGGACAAGAGAGGCTTGGCTGCCCTCTGGGAAATAGAAGGAGAGGTCCAATCTCTACAGGGCACCACCCTTAGTGTGTTGATGCAGTAGAGGTGGAGATAGGGGCTTCACCGAATCTCCTGAGTGGGAAACTTTACTGTGATCTTTGGTTGAACACCTTGTGGCTGGGGGAGGGGGTACCACACAGAAAAGACGGTCGGACGGGGGTCGGGGGTACTGGGGTTCTCATCTGAGGAGTTACAGAGGAGTAGGGAGTGGAAGAATGGGAACAGCTATGTAGTGGCTCCCTCTGGTGGAAGTTAACATGGTTGGCCGCTAGTGTGCAGAGCTGCCTCATTAGACCTTGGGGAAGAATTTCCCTAGGTTGGGAAGAGCAGCAGAGAGTCACCTAACACGTATGTAGCAAGTCACCTGCTCCCGGTCACTCCTGACAGAGAATAAGAGAAACACCTGCTCACTTATGAACAACAGCCTGTGCCAGGTCTTTGATGGGTTCCCACATGAGACGCGCCCTACAGAACCTCCTGGGCTAGCTGCCTGTAGAACATGCCTTTGGTGAAGTCATACAGACCAAATTCCCACACAATGACTGTCTGAACCTCTTCAGTTAGCGCCGAACCTTAGGAAACAGTACTTGATGGATGGATGGTTTCAGTGCTGACTCAGGACCAATTTGGAAGAGAAAGGGTAAGGGAATGTGCCTAAGGAGGAGAAGCGACATCTCTAGATAGGGACAGAGAAGGCCAGATCACACAAGGGAGTAGGGTAATGGGGACAGATGGGGCAGAAGGACAGGAAAAGCCAGGGTTCCTCATGCCTGGGACGCAGCGACGCCAAAGGCAGCTTCAGTGTGTGTAGTGTGCCCTGGTGCCCCTCTCTTCCTCCTCGTCTGCACGGCTCCTTTGTGGCATTCAGATCTCGACCCCCTTCTTGGAAGGCCCTCATTCTGACAGGACGATTTTTCGGGGGTGGGGGCTTACCCAGTGTTCCCTTTCTTCTCCTTGCTCCAAGGCACACTCGTGCTTGATCTGTTTCTCTCTTCATTCTCACACTCCCCAGCTTGAGGATCTGTGTGCTGCAGGGCAGTTGGCAGTCTGTCCTCTCAGGCTTCAGGCCCCACCTCCTCTGTGGTCCGTTGTCTTAGGCTCACCACAGCCAAGGCTGGCACCCAGCATGTAACCTTCCACAGCTCGCCACTTCAGTCTCTCTACTCCAGGTTCGTCCCTGGCCCTGTCTTCACGCTACCGAGCTCTCTGCCCTGCTTGGGAGACCGTCTGTCATCTGAACATGCCGCCTCTCCTCACGGAACTCTCTGGTCTGTCACTCATCCATTCTTCCCAGAATAACCACGAGCTCTCCTGTAGCACTGGCACGTCACATACATTCGCTCCATTTTCTCCAGAACAGCTGGCAACTTGATTAGGCGTGGCACAGGGTGATATACGGAATCCCCATACATTCAGAAACCCCAGCCGGGATGTGTCTGCTCTGCTGAGCTCTGCAGAGCGCCACCCTGAGGTACATGGGGTGGAAAGGGTCAGCTTTCTTCTAGCCATCTGTGCTCCTGCCCTCTGAGGAGCTGGGAGGCCTGTTACTTGTGTTCAGCCCCTGCTGGCCCAGAGGCCTGTGGCCATGGCTTGGGCCTCAGGGATGCCTGAGGCAGGGTGGGTTGGGGAGAGAGAGGAGGACAGGTAGGGGAGGTCAAGGTCAAGGTCCATGAAGCAAAGACGTTGTCCACCATTCCCTTGCCAGACTGCAGGGGCTCCAGGGCCTGTCTGCCCTGTGTTAGAGAGGTCTCAGGCTAGGCACACTGTAAAATCACCCTGGTGCTCTTTAACTCTGCCCAACTCGCTGCAAAATAAAAGTAGTGAGGATATACTCTTATTGCTTTTTTTTTTTTTTTAAATACAAACACAATGTAATCTGCTTGTGTGGGGAGTGGGGCAGGGGATTGACTCATTCATGTCTATGCATCACTTGCATGCATGATGTCTGCGGAGGCCAGAGGGTGTTAGACTCCTGGAAGAGCGGCCAGTATGTTGAACTCTTTTGGGAGGAGGAAGGGAGGGGAGAGTATTGAGACAGGCTTTCTCTGTATACTCCTGGCTGTTCTGGAACTCTGTAGACCAGGCTAGCCCCAGTCTCAAGAGATCTGCCTGACTCTACCTCCCAAGTGCTGGGATTAAAGGCATGTACCACCACTGCCCCCCAGAGGTTTCTTTGGTGGAGGAGGGGATGGGGGTAAGCTTCAAAACGGGGGTTTCTATGTGTAGCCCTGCTGTCCTGGAACTCATGCTATAGACCAGGCTAGCCTCAAACGCCAAGATCTGCCTGCTTCGTGCACATGCTGAGATTACATGTGCCACCACAGCCCTGCTGTGTTGTACTCTTGCAAATCTCACGGAGGGCCCACCTCGGCACTCTCCTACGTGCTAAGAATACCTTGGTGGCCAACACAGGTACGGTCCATGTCCCTAGAGTGGTATAGTCTAGTAGGTTAGACAAACAAGGGACATACAACTTCAAGTTGTAATGGAACTGGGAAGGACATGAGGGGACACCGGGCCTTCAAGTAGGTAGGTGGTCACAGCTGGGTCTAGTGGTGTTAACCTTTAATCCCAGCACTCAGGAGGCAGAAGCAGGTGGATCTCTGTGAGCAGAAGGCCAGCCTGGTCTACAGAGTGAGTTCCACGACAGCCAGAGCCAGGGTTACACACTGAGACCTTGGTGGTTCAGCAGGCTTCTCCGTGAGGAGGTGTTGGGCTGAGATATGTAGGGAGACATTTGCTGGCCACTCTGCAATGGCCTTTAGATAAAGGGAGCTCCACCATAACAATGCCCCTGCAGCGGGACTGAGAATGAAAGTGGGGGAGAGGAGTGCAGCAGGCACACAGAAGGGAGGGTGGAAATGGACACAGTGAAAGAAGGCCGGTGGCCTTGCGGCCTTCCAGAGCTGCCTGGTCTTTCTCTTTTTTAACTTTCTCTTTGGAAATAATCTCAAATTTACAAAAGCTGCTAAAAATAGAGAGAATACAGCGAGACACAGTAGGCTGTGTACACTTGGGTACCCAGGATGTGGGTATTGTTCTTTCTGTCCCTAGCCACACACACACACACACACACACACACACACACACACACACTTTACCCCATGAATCGCTTGGAGGGTCAGTCACATTCCTCATCGCCTCCCTCCCTCCTTTCCTTCCTTCCTTCCTTCCTTCCTTCCTTCCTTCCTTCCTTCCTTCCTTCCTTCCTTCCTTCTTCCCTCCCTCCCTTGAATACTCCTAAGAAGGGCCGTACTCACTTCCATAACGACAGCATTCAGCTTTACACATCCACCTGGGTACCGTAATCCACCCAATTCTCTCAGCTGACCCAATAACCTTTTAGTTCTTCCCTGTACTCTCTCCAAACCCAGTGCAGACACAGGTTTATGTAATTGGCATATCTTTTGATCTGGAAGATTAAAAAATAAAAATAAAAAAAACCCAAAGCTTTTCTTGAACAATTTTCAAGAGTACAAGGTAACCCCAATTGTTCTGTTTTGCTTTTGAGACAAGGTCTCACTACGCAGCACAAGCTAGCCTCAGATCTACAATCCCCTTGCCCCAGTCTCCCAAGCGCTGGGCTAACAGGCAAGTGCCATTGTGCTCTGCCTCAGCCTCGCGCCTTTAACAATAGGCCTCTCTTTTGTGCCCAGTTGTTCTTTCCTTATTAAATTTGGGCCTGCAGTCTCAGGGAGAGCACCCTATGGGGACATTAGGTGACACATCCTTCATAGGCTGTCCCATCTGGAGGCACACACCGCCCTTCTGCCACCGACGGACATGTTAATTTTTATTCCCCTAGTCAATATGTAACCTAATTTTTCCTCTGTGCAATTACAATTGTTTGTTCCTCCCTTGAGACCAATGAGTCATTTATTGGCAGGATCTTTAAGACGGTGCAGAGAGCCCTGTTCATGTCGGAATTTCCCTCCACCTTTCACATCGCTCATTGAACTGGTGCTGCTGAGAAAGCCCTGACTTTTCGAATCCTAACAGACCATAAGCAGGACCCTCAGCATCGTAAGCAGGACCCTCGGCTTCTGCAGTCAAGAATCCTCTTTGCTCCCCTGTCCATCTTTACATATTTATTGCCAGTGTGGACTCATGAATTCCTGTATCTAAATGGCTGTAACTTATTATGAGAAACCATTATTTTGGTGCTTAAATTGCCCAGATGAGGCCAATGGGAGCCCTTCTGTCTGGCTCTTTGTGTCCCATGCTGTCCACAGTTCCTTTGTGTCTTATATTTCTGTTAGGTTTTTTTACTTGTCTGGGTTTTTTGTTTTTGTTCATTTTTTTTTTTTTGGTTTTGTTTTTAGATTTATCTTATTTCTTTTATGTATCTGAGTACACTGTCGTTGTCTTCAGACACACCGGAAGAGGGCATCAGATTCCATTATAGATGGTTGTGAGCCACCATGTGGTTTCTGGGAATTGAACTCAAGACCTCTGGAAAAGCAGTCAGTGTTCTTAACTTCGAAGGTATCTCTCCAGCCCTTGTTTTTGGTTTTTTAAACAGGGCCTCCCTGTGTAGCTCTGTCCTGGAACTCACTCTGTAGACCAGGCTGGCCTCGAACCTACAGAGACCCACCTGCCCTCTGCCTCCTGAGTGATGGGATTAAAGGTGTGTTTTTCTTGGGCTCTATCTAAGAGCAAGCAACGTTAGTGCTGGCAGAGCAGTTTAGAGCATCCTAGCCCATCTCAAGTCTTCTACCCGATCCCTTTAGTTTTATTAGAAACCTGAGGCTCACAGAGGGAAGTAACTTGCCAGGGTCACTGTGAGTGACAAGTCTGTTCAAACTTGGAAATAGAATCAGTGCTTTAATAATAATGAATAAAGACAGCTACCCAGTAGGATCGCCTGTTATGGGCACCCATACATCTGTATTTAACCTCTGCAACATCTGTGAGGTGGCCTCAGACAAGGCATTGAGCCCCAAGTCTGTTTGGTAACAGCCGTCTGTCCAGAAGGTAAAACATTGGTGTTCCAGTTTTTCCCACTGCACAGCTGGAGAAAGTGGATTTGGTGGAGTTGTGTGTGTGGAGGTGTGTATTATGTGGTCACGAGGAGCTAGGTGTACAACCTTGCTTGGCTTGTCAAGGTCCTGCTTATTCAGATAAGCATTGATTCTTCTCCCCCGAGGAAGAGGTTACTGTGGAGAGGGCAAGACTTCATTACCTATCCATGTGGACCAGCAGTGCTATCTGGATGAAAGGTGGAATAAGAACACTGTCATCTCCCAAGGGTACTCTCAGACATCTTGACCCTACAACCCAGAAGTCTAATCTGGAGACCCACCTCAAGGCTCCCTTCCCCAGAACCTTAAGATGGAGGCAGTGGCTGTTTTGCCAACGAAGAGACCTTTTGTTACTGCCACCCAACTGTAGCCTGGCTGTAGGGAAGAGGGAAGCAGGGTGTCAGGACTCTAGGTTCTGTCACAGTGGCTGGAAATATAGGAGCCGCCCTAGGCTGCACTGGCCTGTCAGACTTAAAGCCGACCTTCTCTGCAGCAGAGACAGATCTTCAACTGCACTCTCCCGGCAGGCTTCCAGGATGTACACGCCATGGTCTTCGTGGGCTTCGGCTTCCTCATGACCTTCCTGCAGCGCTACGGCTTCAGCGCTGTAGGCTTCAACTTCCTGCTGGCAGCTTTCGGCATCCAGTGGGCGCTGCTCATGCAGGGATGGTTCCATTACTTTGAAGAAGGCCATATTGTCCTGAGCGTCGAGAAGTGAGCCCCGGGAGCAGTCAAGGGGCGGGCGGGGTGGACTGGGCGGGGCCCAGGGCGGGGCCTGGTGATGGTGGGGTGGAACCTGGAGGGGGCGGTGCAGAAGCTGGGGGTTGGCTGGGGGCGGGGCCAACGTGATGGGGGTGAGCCCTGGAAGGGTGGGAGTGGCTCACTCAGGGGCGGGGTCTGGGCTGGGGCGGAGCAGAGGGCAAAGCTCTGCTGTATTAGTTACTGTTGCCTTGGTAAAACACCGTAACCCAAAGCAACCTGTGGGAGCAAGCTTGTATTTGGGATTTTGATTCCGGGAACCCATCATGACAGAAAGGCATGGCAGCAGGATCAGGAGACAGAGGTCACAACATCAACTGCAAGCACAGAAATAGAGTGAAGACTAAATACACCCAAAGCCCGCCCCATCTTCCTCCATCAGTGACTGCACCTTCCTCTGTGAGGCCACACCTCCTAACTTTCCCAAACACTACCACCCTCTGAGGGCCAATGGTCCAAATGAGTGAGGGGGGGGGGAAGGGGCATTTCTCACTCAACCCACCTCATTTGCTGTCACAAGTAGAGTCCCAGCCAAGTATTATCAGCCAGATGTTTGAAAGGAAAAACGTGTAAAAGATCAGTCACTCAAGCCAGCTAATGACACACAAAAGGAACAGGCAAGACACTGAGACAACACCTGTGACATACCTCCCTGAAGGGCACAAGATATATCCTCAATACCACAGGACCAAAGTAAAAATACACCTGTGATATATCTAATTAAGCCTCTGTGGTAGAACCGCTATGACACATGGAAAAGTATACCATTAAAAAAAAAAAAAAAAAAGAGTGGTTAGAGACTCTGAGTTGGGAAGTTTGACGTGAACTACTTATTCAGCAAGCTGGTCATTTGATAAATAGAATTTGGGGCAAATTGGCTTTGCGGAATTAGATTCCAGCTACTGGCCTGGAGCCAATGTCTGGAGTCCAAGGTGGGGTGAATAGGACCAGAGGTGCGTCTCCCTGTCTGACATCTGCCCAGGCTCTGCTCACCTGCTGCTCTGGGGCAGTTTTCCTCTGTGGGCTCCCAGACCCACCTCCCAGGTACTAATGGAAGTACAGGCTTTTCTGTTCTCATCCCTTTTCCCTCTTAAAGGGCGCCTCCAGCAGATGGCTCTTTGGGATGGAGCTAGACAAGTCCCTGGTCCTCCCTGAGCCTTCCTGTCACAGCTGTGAATGAGGAGAGTACCCCCACTGTGTACTTGGGGGGATGGCACAAGAGGGCATGTGACTAACACTCAGTGGTCCATCCCCCATCCAGCCAGACCCTGTGGACACAGCGATGAACAGCGGAGGCACATTCTATGACCATCCCCCGGAGAGGTTGCTGGGATTTGAACTCAGGACCTTCGGAAGAGCAGCCAGTGCTCTTAACCGCTGAGCCATCTCTCCAGCCCAGTGGAAGCTTTGTGTGGCTGCAGTAGATGTCCACCTCTCCGTGATCTCTCAGCTGGGGTGGCTGGATCTGTTCCGTTCAGAATCAAGGGGCGCCTATGTGCCCCCTTTTTGCTTGGCTTTTCTGGGGGCCTTATGCCCAGTACAGATACAGAGTCTCACTCCCAGTGGGAGGTCCCTTTGTCTCCTCTATGGGTTAGAGTGACAGGAAGGACTCAGTAGCCAAGTCCCAGAAGGCCATGCATGGTAGTAGGGAACAGGTGAGTCTGGAGTGGGCACTCAGGGTCTGGACCAGAGGCCACATTGGAGGGCCTGGGAAAGACTTTTGGCAAGCAGAGGCAATAAGAGGAAATTCTGGGAAAGAAGCAGGAGATAGAGGGCAGGTTTGTACTCAAATACAGGACTTGTTCAACAACACTGGCTTAGACCACTTGGTTTCCTGAGCATAGTCTGTCCACCAGGCACAGGGCTGTCAAGGGGAGGCGTGGCTCCCACTGCCACTGTGCTGGACACTCTACATGCATGGCTCTAACTATGATGAGCCCATTATCACAAACAGTGAAACCGAGACTCAGAAAGGTTAAGCCGCCAGCCATGGTCCACAGAGGACCAAAGGCTTGGTGTGTCACTTCTGGTTATAGCCGCAGCTCTTTCCTGGTCTGCCCTGTCTACAGCATCATCCAAGCTGACTTCTGTGTGGCCTCTTCCTGTGTGGCCTTCGGGGCAGTTCTAGGCAAGGTCAGCCCGATGCAGCTGCTCATTATGACCTTCTTCCAAGTGACTCTCTTCGCAGTGAATGAGTTCATCCTCCTGAACCTGATAGAGGTGAGCAGAGCTCAGAAGGAGGGGGGAGATAGAGAGGGAGAAAGGGAGAGGGGTCTGTGGTTAAGTACAACCGAACAAGTCATTAAGCTTCCTGCATCATGGCTTCTTCATCTACAACTTAGGAATCAGGATGCCTCCCAAGGGAAATCACTGTCTACCCAACATATCTGCCCAGCATCTGGGCAGAACAGACTCTCTTCATCTCCACGCTTGGCTCTGTTCTCTAAGTCGGAGTCGGCACCAGAAGCCAGAAGAGCCTTTCACCAGGCAGAGAAGGCCACATCCTTGATTTTTTTTAAAGATATATTTATTTATATTTATGTATATGAGTATACTATAGCTGGTTGTGAGCCACCATGTGGTTGCTGGGATTTGAACCCAGGACCTTCAGAAGAGCAGTCAGTGCTCTAAACCCCTGAGCCATCTCACCAGCCCAACCACACCCTTGATTAAAGACTACAAGTAGTTTTCATTTCACTTAAAGTAAAATCTCACTTGCCTGAAGGCTCTGCAGATTCTGGTCCCAGTCTTTCCTCCCCACCCCCACCCCCCCAAAGCTCAGTCTCTGCTCTGTCACCACTGCATGTGCTGTAATGTCCCCAACTGCATGGAGCTTGATCCTGTCTTCTCGGCCTGGAGTAGACATCTTTATTCACTTCATGATCTACATTTTAATTTGACTGTCACTCCAGGAAGGCCCTGCCGGCTTCCACCCCCCCCCCCACCCCCACCCCCCACCCCCGCTTTTGTCCTTCTTCTCCGCAGCACTTGGGAGCCCTGTTGATAGGGGGAGGACGTAGGGCTGGATGCTTTCTGCCCACGCACCTGGCCAGCGTATCACACAAAGTCAGATTTCAGAGTCTGCTTCTTGCTGAGCTGGGCTGCAGGATGTAGGCAGAGGAGAGCAAGCTTTGCTGAGACAGCAGTTTACAAATCAGGGAGGGGTCCCAGCATCAGGCACCAAGCCTGCCTGCCCTGTGTGAAGGACTGATCCCCAGGGCTGGGCAACCCACCCAGCAGAGAGTGCCACAGCCTGCCTTGTTGAGAGGCTTCCCACAGATGGGCCAGGAGCCCACCAGGAGAGCTAACCAAGCCAAGAGAAGGAGGAGTGGGAGGGGCCCTGGTATTCTGTTGACTGGCCAGCAGTGTGGGTACAGGGGTCCCTACCTCTCTCTGCTCAATCGATTGCTGTGGGAAGCAGCTTAGTTAAGGTTTCTGTCACTGTGATGCAACACCATGAGGAAAAGCAACCAACGTAGGGGGAGGGAAAGGTTTGTTTGCTTACACTTCCACCAGACAATCCATTATCTACAGAAGTTCTGACAGGGACCTGGAGGCAGGAACTGAAGCACAGGCCATGGAGGAGCGCTGCTCACTGACTTGTTCCTCCTGGCTTGCTTCTTACACAAACTCAAAACCACTTACCCAAGGTTGGCACCACCCCAGTGAGCTGGGCCCTCCCACATCAAGAAAACGCCCTTCAGAGTTGCCTACAGATCAACTAGACGGAGGTATTTTCTCAGCTGAAGACCCCTCTTTCTAGATGACTCTAGCTTATGTTAAATTGACAAAACAAACAAAAACCGACCCACCACACACACACACACACACACACACACATGCACACACACACACACACACACACACACACACACACACACAGGTGGGGGTGGGGGTGGGGGAGGGGGATAGGTCAGGGAACTGGGCTCTGCTCTGAAGAGTCAGAAAGAGCTAAGCTTGTGTGCCTATGTGTGGGGTGGGAAGTACTATGAGGAATGAGGGAGAAAGGGCGCCTGGTCCTGACAGGCCCCTTGCACTCCAGGCAAAGGATGCAGGGGGCTCTATGACCATCCACACATTTGGCGCCTACTTTGGGCTCACAGTGACCTGGATCCTCTACCGAAAAAACCTGGATCAGAGCAAGCAGAGACAGAGCTCAGTGTACCACTCGGACCTTTTCGCCATGATTGGTGAGAGCTAACAGCTGTCCCGGTGGTGAGGGTAGCCGTGACGGGTGAGATGTTCCATGCTGGTGAGGGTCACCGTAGAGGGCCGCCATATTGGTTGAGGGCTGCCACCTGTAGATGGGAGCTGCTATGAATGGGTAAGGACAACTGTGAATAGTTGAAAGATTGCCATCATGAGTGGGAGAAGAACACCCATCATGAGTTAGAACCACTAGATGGGTGAAGACCACTATAAATGGATGAGGACAACCATGAATGTACGAAGGTCTGCCGAGATGGGCGAGGATTGTCATGACCACCCCTGAGCTCCACAGAATCCGTGGGTGACTGTTGGTTCTTGAGGAGGAAGGGCAGAGAGAAGGAGCCTGTGGAGACTTTAGAGTCCTAGGTGTCCAATGCTCTCCATTGTGGAGTTGGAAGAAGTTGGTTATACATCCTATATGTTCCCTAGGCTGCCCCAAGGCAGACGGAGTGGAAGCCAGGAACTGGCCCACTTGGTCCCTGTGCTGGGGCAAGCTGTGCATTCCAACTCCTTATGTCACTTCATTTCAGAGAATGTATAAAGTTGTTCAGAGCCAGCCCTTCCTTCCATTACCCCGTAGACTGAGAGATGCCAGTGCCACCAGCTAATCTGTCGACAGAGGGGGTGCTAGAAGTGTAGGGAACATGTAACCAGCCCCAGTGGTCAGGGAGACAGAGGGAGCTTTGTGAAGTGGTATGGGAGGCCAAGTGAGAGCTAGGTGAGTTAGGCCAGGAGAGCCTTCTAGGAGGAGCACCGGTGAGAGGGGTGCTAAGAGGTCAGGAGCAGGTAGAGTTCTCTGGAGCTGATAGGCAGTGCCTCTGTGGAGGGTGTGTGAGCCTGGCTTAACACCTCCTCTCCTGGCCCCTGGCCTGTATACATTCTCTGACCCAGGCACCCTCTTCCTGTGGATATACTGGCCCAGCTTCAATTCAGCCAGTTCCTTACACGGAGACGCCCAGCACCGAGCAGCCCTCAATACCTACCTCTCCTTGGCGGCGTGTGTGCTAACCACAGTGACAGTGTCCAGTATCGTACACAAGAAGGGCAAGTTGGATATGGTGAGCAGAAGCCTTCGAGGGGAGGTATTCGTCCTACTGCCATGCCCTGCTCACACCTCACTGTGGCAGGCAGCTTCTAGATTGGCACACCCAAACCTGGATGCTCAGAGTGGGCCATCCCTGCCAAATGGTCCTGTCCTTCCCACAGCCTGAGATGCTATGAGCCAGAGCCAGCGCCAGCTGAGTGTCACGTCAGGCCTGCCTAGCAGAGTTGCCGGTGGGCGGCGGGGGTTGGGGGCTGTCCTCTCTGCCAGATCTTCATCCTCCTGACACCGCTGGCCTTCTTGGGCTTTATAAAGCTGTCCCAGCCCACACACTTAGAGGAGCCAGCAGTGCAGCTCCTGCCATGGCTGACAAAAGAAATTGGTAGCAGCTGGGCACGCATGTGGCCCACACATACCTTCTATAGACACATGGTGCACTTAGATATGCACTGGCCTCTAGGTAGATGTGGCGAAAAAGGGAGCAGGCAGATGGGCATGTCCAGCAGTGCACTGACATGTCCAGGCCTGCCGGAGGTTGTGGGTGGCTCCTTTGCAAAGCTGGGACCGAGGCTAACCCCCCCTCTGCCTGCTCCTGGCTTGCTGAATCTGAGTTGTTCCCAGCTTCCAACTTTGCCCAGGGTGTGAGCCACGGGCCACGCTCTTCGAATGGAACTGAGAGTTTGCACACGTTGCCTACCCTGCCCAGGTGCACATCCAGAACGCCACACTTGCAGGTGGGGTGGGTGTGGGCACAGCTGCGGAGATGATGCTCACACCTTACGGCGCTCTTATCGTGGGGTTCTTCTGCGGTATCTTCTCCACCCTAGGATTTGCATACCTATCGGTGAGGACCCTCCGGCTGTTGCTAGGGATGCTGTGTGTTTGTGGGTGGGTGGGGTGCAGGGGGGAGGGTTATGTTTCTGATAGGGAGACACAGAGGGAGGGGGTGAGGCTTAGGGATCCCTTTGTCTTTGATGTCCCCCTGTCCCCCGTGCCCCTGCCTCAGCCACAGCCTGAGCAATGCCATCCTCCTTCCTCTCCCCAGCCATTCCTGGAGTCCCGCTTTCGCATCCAGGACACGTGTGGCATTCACAACCTGCACGGCATCCCTGGCATCATAGGCGGCATTGTGGGTGCTGTGACAGCGGCCTACTCCTCCCCTGATGTGTACGGAGAGCCAGGGTAAGTGTGGAGGAGGTGTGAGGGTGGGCTTCCCTCCTTCCTTCTCTATTCCTTCTTCCCGTGGGACCAAAGGCATCTTCCTCCTCTTCGTTTTCCACTCTAGACCATTCCCGGGCCTCTCTGCCCACCCTCAGACCCACCACAAGAGTGCAAGGAAAGAACAATCTGGTCGGGAAGGCCTAGGATTTCAAGAGCACATCTGTTGGGTTGCAGTTATCACGGCTTCTCCATGGGGCCCTCACTTGCTTCCTGTCTGTACCCCAGGATAGTCCATTCCTTCGGCTTCGGGAGTTATAAGGTGGACTGGACCAAGAGAATGCAGGGCAGGTCCCAGATATTCGGCCTCCTCCTGAGCCTGGGCATGGCCCTGGTGGGTGGCATCATTGTGGGTGAGTGACAGGGGCTAGACCAGAAAAGGCAGTGTCTTGGTGGGAGACTAAGCGGTGGTGGTGGGGAACCCAAGGACATGTCTTAAGGGGGGGCCTGGGAAGGAGGGGGTCCAGCTGAGGGGGAAAGTTGGGGTAAGCTAAGGGTGTTTTCTGACCACCGTGTCCTCCAATCTCTTTAGGATTCATTTTGAAATTGCCGTTCTGGGGACAAGCCGCAGATGAGAACTGTTTCGAGGACTCCATCTACTGGGAGGTAAGCGCTAGAGACCCGTCTCTCTGCGCATGGGTAGAGGTACCCTCGCCCTCACCTACTGTGACATCGATGTAGGGCAGGGTGTCACCTGTAAATTGAAGACTCTTTTCCCAACCCTCTCTCCTTTCCCCTCTGGACCCCAATGGGGCTCTGTATACATTTCTTTCTACGTGTTCTGGGAGGGGAGTCGCAGCAGCAGCCTGCCACGGGGCTGGAACCTGGAGTGTCAGCCAGCTGTATTCTAGTAAACTTTCACAGTCTCTGTCCCCAACTCTAGCAGCATCAGTGTCACCTTGTAATCCTAGTCTAGGGAGAAGGCTGAGGCAAAAGGATCAGACGTTCAAAGTCATTCTTAGATACGAAGTGGGTTTGGTATGATATATGCAACCCTATCCTTAAAGCAAACAAACAAACAAACAAACAAACAAACCAAGTCGTCCTACCCAGAAGTATTAACAACCCTCTGAGTGACTCCGAAGGAAGCCCCGTCTGAGAGCCTCTCTGTTAGGCTGGTGCCTTTTTACGCTTCCTGGCCTGTGAGAGTCACCTCTAGAGCAGTGGTTCTCTATCTGTGCGTGTGGATCACAACTCCTTTGGAGGTCGAGTGACCCCTTGACAGGGGTCGCACGTCAGATATCCTACTTATCAGGTATTTATATTATGACTCATAACAGTTGCAAAATTACATTGATGAAGTAGCAACAAAAATAATTTTGTGGTTGGGGGGGTCACCACAATTATGAGGAGCAGTATTCAAGGGTCACACGGCACTAGGAAGGCTGAGAACCACTGTACCAGAGCTTCTTAGAGCTTCCGTTCAGTAGCTTGGGTTCCGCTGGTCTGGTGGCTCGGGGCTTGGGCGTGAGAATAATTCGTAAAACTTCCAAGGTGATTCTGAGACTCATCTTTGTGAGAAAAAAATCAGTGTGGTGTCCAACCCCAGACTCCACAGTGATTACCCTAAAAATTGTCACTTGATGCCCACCAATGGGGCTTCATTTAGAAGGTCTGGGAATCTACAGATGGACAAGCTCCCAGAGGAGCCCGCCTCAGCAGCATAATTCCACCACATTCCACCACTTTTAGCCCATCACTACAAAAGCCAACCTGAGCGGTGTCCCAGGAAATAAAGAATACAGCAGAACTCTCTCTCACTGTTTCTCTGGATCTCTATATTTTTGTTTGCCTGTCTGTCTGTCTGTCTCTCCATCTCTCTCTCTCTCTCTGTTTCACTCTTTCTCTTTTCTCTCTCACTGTCTCGTGTGTCCACACAAGTGTGTGTATGTGTGCACACGTGCCACAGCACATACGTGGAAGTCAGAGGACATCTGTAGGAGTCAGTTCTCTTCCACCATGTGGTGCCAGGAACTGAACTCAGATAATCAGGCTTGATTACAAATGATTTTACCCACTGGGACACCCTGTCAGCCTAGAGTTCATTTTATTTATTTATTTATTTATTTATTTATTATTATTATTATTATTATTATTTTTGGTTTTTCGAGACAGGGTTTCTCTGTGTGGCCCTGGCTGTCCTGGAACTCACTCTGTAGACCAGGCTGGCCTCGAACTCAGAAATCCGCCTCCCTCTGCCTCCTGAGTGCTGGGATTAAAGGCGTGTGCCACCACGCCAGGCTCTCATTTTTTTTTTTTTAAATGCCCTGATTTGGGCCTCCTGTGGCATCAGGATCTCTCTCCCCACAATCCACTATGGCAGGTGCTTACCTGCTCCTTTCATTATGAGAAAGAGGGAGGGAGGGAGGGATGGGGAGGAGAGAGAGAGAGAGAGAGAATGATTTATGCCAGGCAACTCTCTCCTTCCATCATATGGGTTCTGGGTCAGCAGTCTGGGAGCAAGAGCCTTTACCCACTAAGACATCTCACTGGCCCTAATTTGCTTATTTTAAATTACAAAATTGCTAAAAAGCTCTTTACAGAAACTCTGGAATTAGAGAAACCTGTCTAGAAATATAATTACAGGAACAAAGAGTGTAGCTCAGTGGTAGAGCACAAGTCACAAAGCATAGGGTTCAATCTCACAACACATACACAAACTCACACACACNNNCACACACACACACACACACACTTACACAGTCACACACAGAGAGAGTCACACACACATTCACTTACACACGCAGACTCACACAGACACTCACACACAGTCACACACACAGACTCACAGACACTCACACACAGTCACACACACACACATAGACTCACTCACACAGTCACACACACACAAACACTCAAACACATGGACACACAGACACACACACTCACACAGTCACACACACTCACACTCACGCACATGGACACACTCACACACAGATACACACTCACACAGACACACACGCACACACTCTCCTTGAAGCATCACTAACACTTTTAGTGTGTTTCCTCTCGTTCTTTCTTCTCTGTAGGATTTTCACCTGCAGTTGAGATTTGCTTATCCACCCTGCTCTTTCTCTCTTCCTGTCTGGCATACAGATTGCCCTGGACATGTTAAATAGACTTTTCTTTCTTGCGCATGACCGTTTTCATCCTATCTTTAAAGGCCACAGAAACATGATTTGAGACACCACAATCAGAAACACTTGGACATAATACTAATAAAATGGACCCAAAATCTCCAAGCATGAGTTGACTCAATCTACCTACCTACTTATCTACTAGCTATCTACCATCTTTCCACTCCTTTTGGAACTGGGGTCACTGGCCTGTGACAGATACCTGGCTTGTTACATGGTGCTGGGACGGAACTCTAATTCCTCATGATTATACAGACATCCCCCCAGCCTATCCTGATCTGTTCTGACCTTCGTAATTAATGTCAAGTCCATACCTCCTCCCAGCTACGTACTTCAGCGGTACTCCGTTAGGGGGGAATATCTAAATTGCTGGGAGTGAAAGCTGTCCCCACACCCCTGAGTTGTCTACCTGGGCAGTGAGATGGCTTCCCAGAGAAAGGGGTCAACAGCTGCAAGAAGGTGGGCCGAGCTGCCTCACCATGCTTCACCTCCCAGATCCATTTCCAGTCTTTGCATTTCCCTGTTCTGCTTTTGGATATGGCTGAAGTTCTGACATACCAGACTGCTCAGTTTTCAAAAATGGGCGCCACCTCCCCGACCCTACAAGCTGCTTATCTGAGTCCAGAATGCAATCTGAACGCTTGTGTCATCCCATGCTTACCCAGCTGCTGTCCTTATGGCAAGGTTCTTGCTGTGCCCCAGCATTCCGGGCAGTGCCAATCATGACTGCACCAAGAGTGAAGGGAAGTTCATACCATGCAGTCTTCAAGATGCCCACAAGGTGGCACTCGCCACACAGCATTTGCAGCCTTTGGTTCGCCCCCAACACTAGTCTGGCATTCCACTAGGCATCCTGGACCCTGGGAATAGATTTCTCTCTCCACAGGTTCCTGAAGAGGTGAACACTGTCTACATTCCCGAGGACCCTGCTCACAAACATTCCACTTCTCTGGTACCCGCAATACCCTTGGTACTTCCAACAGCTTCAGGATCCATGGTTCCTCCAGTACCCCCGACACCTCCAGTATCATTAGTAACTTCAGCACCTTCAGCAGCCTTGGTACACTAAACTCCCAGGGCAGGTGAGAAGCAGGTAAGCCTTATCTGTGGGGGATGGGGATCTGCTTCTCTCAACAGAGGCCCAGGTCTCAAAGCCAGATGCCATAGGGAAGAAACAAATAGCAGGCATGAAGAAATGAAGATGTGAGCTGAGGTGCAGGCTAGACTGCAGGAACATATAGAAAGAGACCCGGGGACACACTTGGCTTTGTAACTGCCACTGCTTGACTTGGAGAATCTCTTTATCCTAGAGGTCAGCTTCAGTTTCCCCATCTATGACCTGGCCTTATTTGGTTAGATCAGGCTAGACCTTCCCTCCTCCTTCCCCTCTGGAATGCACAAAATATTGATGGGGTGCTGTAATATCCATATCCGCACCTTGAGGAACTTCCAGGAAGCAAGGTAGTTGTTTACCTCTTGTTCATACCCCAGGCTAGCCTGGAACTAAGTATCCCCCTGCCTCAGCCAAATGCTGGGATTACAGATAGGTGCCATCACCACCAATCATCCCCATCCCCTTTGAAAGACAGGACCTCAGATAGCCCAGGCTAGGTTTGAATTCACTAAGTAGCCGAGGATGCCCTTGAACTACTGACCATCCTGTCTTAGCTCCCAAGTGCTGGAATTACAGGTGTGTACCATAAACCTAGTTTATAAAATAATGCTGGTCTTCAAACTCAGGCCTTTGTGCATGCTAGGCCAGCAATCTGAGCTATATCCCAGCCCCCTTTCCTTCCTTTTAAAAGATGAAGAAATGAACGGACAGGATCTTCAAGCCACATGGCTACCAAGTGAGGGGAAGGGGGCCTTTCAAGGCCATTAACATTGATCATATCAGCGTTTGATGCCCTTAGAGACCAGAGTTTGGAAGTAGCTGGGTCTCGGGTAAAAAGCAGGAGAGAAGGTCTCATGGAGGACCAAAGCCAGACTGCGGCCACTGATGGCCTGTGTTCACCTCCTTCAGACAAGGTGCCGGGAGGCTGCACAGCTGTGGTGGGGACACACCAGCTGCTCCCCCTCTCTCCTGCAGGCCCCACGGATTGCCCCCAAGCTCTGGAGACAGCTGGGGCTGACATATCTGGGAACTCAGGAGCAGGGCAGCAGAAAGGCCCACTGGCCTGACTCCAGCACCTCCACACCCCCTTCATCCCAGGGGGCTCGCCCCGCCTGAGAATGGAGGAGATTCCGACAAAGTGAGCTCCAAGCCAGGGTCAGCTGCAGAAGGTCTGCCCCTGCCTGCGGTCATGATGCTCATAGCCTGTGAAAAGTAGCATGAAGAGAAGCTGAGGCTGGAGGGTGGGATGGGGGTGTGGGATGGGAGGGGCAGGCTTGCCCCCACCCCACCCAGGGATACCCCTTTTAGGACTCTTCAAGCCTCTGCCTGTTCACCAACAACATACTTCCCATGTTCCCAGGGACCCAAGATCACTCTATTTTGTGTAGTAAATAAATGTTGTTGATGCTCTTTGTAGACTGGGAGTGGATGTTCTGGTGGGACCACTGTGAGGTATATACAGACCCATAGGACCTGGCCCCCTGCCTGGCCCTGACCCTTGCCCAAAGGGCCACTCCCTCTACAAGAGTCCCTGCAGCCTAGGAGGGGCAGGAGCTCAGCCCTAGACTGCATTCTTTCCCCCCAAGTACCAGTCTTCCTATAGGGTCCACACTGGTGAGAAAGCCACCCGTGTACTAGCTTGCTCTGAGTCCATTCCAGCAGACTGGGAGTAAGGCTTCCCCTCCCAGTTGGCTTTCTCTAACTCCCCTTCCTCTGCCAGTCCGGCCCCACTCCTGCTCTACAATGGGGAAAGCTTCAGGTCCTTCCATTTCCAGGCGTGGGATGGACAGGTGAACTATGACAGGGCCGTTGTCTGTGACAAGGTGGTGACCTGGTGGGGTTCTAGAGGATTACTAGGAGTTACCAGAAGTGGAACAAGGGACAGCACAGGTACACTCGTGGACAGGAATCGTGATGAGGAGTTTGTCTTTAGCTAGCGGAAGGGACTGAAAAGCGTTCAGGCTAAAGAGCAAGGAAACCAAGATCTTTTGTGGAGCCAAGGTTCGTGGGAAGGAAGGGGTAAAGAGAGGAAGGGGATGGTCTCTCCTGCCTCCCGGCTCCGCTCTCCCCGCCTCCCTGGCAGTCCACACACTCACACACATACACGCGCATGCACACACACTCGGGGCTTCGCTCCCCTTTGCAGAGCAGGGGGGGAGGGGGAGGAGAGAAGGAGGAAGCTGAAGTGCCACCTATTCATGTTCCGCGATGTAACACCCCTTATTTTCCATGCTGGGTAAAGACAAAAACCCTTTACAACCTGTTTCTGGAACTTGTCAGCAGCTGCCAAGAGGAGCATGTTAATTAAACGTCGGCAAAGATGGAAGCCGGAGGCCCCGGCTCTAATTGGACAGTTTGCTTCACCGGATTGAAAAACATTGTGACAAAGGAGGAGGTGCGCGGCGGCTCGGCAGGGGGACAGGGTGGCGGGGGAGGGGGCGGCGGCTTTGATTCCAGCTGATCAGCCCGACCCCTCCCCCACGGCCGCGCGGTTCCGCCCAGCGGGTCCCTGCAGGGCCAGGGCTGGGTGCAGGGGCGGGGTGTGGGAGGGGCGCAGGTGGTGAGGTACAGAGGCGGAGTCTGAGAGGGGACAAAAATAGGGTGCAGGTGGTGGGGTGCAGGGGTGAGGTGTGATAGGGGCTCAAGGGACGGATTTGGGGGTCTGGGAGGGGCAGAGCAGATGGAGCGGTGCAGGGAGCGGGGGAAGAGTATCTGCGAAGAATACTGGGGCAGGATCCGCCAGGGGTTCGAGAGGCGAGGTGCCCTTGGAATGGAGGCTGCAGGATCCTCCAGAGGGCCACACCTGGGGTCTCTGTGAACCGACTCTGAAACTGACAAACCAATGGTGAGCCAGGCTTTGAGGGAGCTGTAGTGTGACACTCTCCCCATGATCTCCGAAAACAGGACTTGGGCACCTGGAACAGCTACTGACAGCCTTCTGCCTGTGGGCAACATGGAGGCTGCCTTGGAAGCCGAGCTGGGCAGAGGTCGCCTTAACGTGCTGTGAACAGGCATGAGGTATCACAGTGCTGGGGGCTAGGGCATTGGACTAGAAAATTGGACAGTAAAGGTTCCCAGGTAGCTTTTCAGGTCCGTCCTATGGAAATGCTTCAAGTTCCCTCCTCTGTGTGTTTTGCGTACTAAGCTGGGTACCTTGCTGAAGACGTCCCTCACCCACCCAGTCACTTAACTTTCCAACAACCCGGAGAGAGGGGCTGTAGTCTTCCAGACTTGCTGGTGGGGAAACTGAGTCCCAGAGACCGTTAACACCATACTCAAGATCACTGTGATGGAATAGGGAGAGGAGGCCTCACTGTGTAGCTCAGATTAGCCTGGGATTCCAGATCTAGCCTGCCTCTGTCTCCTAAGAATGAACGTGCTTAAAGACAGCCTAGGGTGAGACCTGCGTCTCTGATTCCGGTGCCTGCCCCTGGCCACTTGTGTTCCAGGCTCTCTGACTCCTGACCCCAGCCTTCAGTTCACACCATTTCCAGGATGGTGTGAACTGTGTGGAGTTCCTACATGGCACCTGCTGTTCTTCTTGGGCTTCTGGGCTGGGGTTCCCCAAGGATGGTTTGCATCAAGCTGGAAGGTCACCCTGGAGAGTCTCACACATGTATAGGAGCCTTATGTCCTGGAGAAGGGGTACTTAGCTGTGGTAGGGAAACACTTGGGTGGGAACCAGTCTGAGGCTGGTGACAGGCAGGAGCAAGGATGGGAAAAGGCACCACTCATTGTTCCTGGGCCAAGGGAATTAAGAGCTCCCACTTGGATATGGAGTGCTGGGACCATTCACTGCTGAGTCCCCAGGCCAGGGGCTGGAACAGCCTGCTCTGTGTCCAGATTGCCTGCTGAGCCTAATCCCCTGGGAGCCAGGCCCTGGAGCCCAGACAAAGCTACTGGGGAGACAGTCTGCCCTTGATGGGGTCCGGCAGCCTGGTCCTGGGTGCTAAAGAGGCCACCTGGAGGAGGGCTGGGTGGGTGATGAGCCGTTATCCCTGAAGGGGTATGCACAGCTGCTCTGTCTGGCCTGGGTGTAGTATGTATGTAGGACGCTTTAAAAATAGGCAGCCTAATATATCAGTGTGTGTGTGTGTGTGTGTGTGTGTGTGTGTGTGTGTACTTGAAGACTGATCGAGCAGGGTGCTCAAGAGCAACCCTTCAGAGGCGGCTGGAGGGGCTCTGCAAATTGTAATCAGATTAAGGGGACCAATCACTTAGGGCTCTTGAAAAGGCCACAAGGTCCCTAATCAGCCCCAAGCGCCCCAGCCCACAAAGCCCCGGGGGAACTCCACAGGAGCCACCCTCTGGGGGGCCAAGGGATGGGGGCTTCTTTCTTCCCAGTCTTTAGTAATTATGTCAATTTGCTAGCCAAATTGTTTGTTCAAGTGGACAGGGGGGCTTGTGCCCCATTCATGTGGTAATGTGGGAACCAGCAGGACTCTTGGCTGGGTAAATAGGAGGGACTGGGACCTTTCTCCAGGGAGCAGGCAGGGCAGGGGTATGGGGTGCCAAGGCTTCTGGAGCCCCCCCTCTGATATGGGGGTTTTCCCCTCACTCTCATACGGCTGACTATGGAATCCAGGACCCAAGTTAAAGAATCCACTGAGTCTTTAGTGCAGGAGCCTTTATTTAACACAGTCCAGAAACTTAAGCCTAGCTTGTCCTCTGGGGAGAACTGAACTAAAGGGTGATATTGAAGATACAGGGAGACCGGAGAGAGGACCGGACAGGAGAGGCATCCTTAGGAGATCTCCATAAAACGGGGCAGCGGGCTGGCTGGCTCTCTAGTAGGGCAAGTTCAGGCTCGAGCAAATCTGTGAGTGCCAAGGGTCCTGGGAGATGGAGTTTTTAAAGGCTGAGTCCCCTTTGATGGGATTGTTGGGGCTGGTTCAGACAGAGATGGATGGGGTCTTGGAGAGAGTTCTTGCTGGTGTACTGAGCCTTTACACCTGCAAGAGATCCCAAGTCACAATCAAGACTAGAGAAGCTCGGAGAAGCTGAGTGATTTCTTCAAAGCCACCCAGCTTCTAGTTGAGCAGCAGAGATTTGAGTCCTTCTCTGTCACTGTGTCCCAATCCTACTACATGAATTCATTCTTCCCCTCAACCAGCAATCAGAAACTGTGCCCCTGTCCCCCATTTGTATGGGGCGCTGAGACCATCGAGGACTAAGTTGATTCAGGTAAGAAGTGGTCACAAGGACCCCGAACACTAGCACATCATCCCCTGCTACCGGTATGTCACCCAGCATGGGGCACAAAGGCCAAGCATTAGACATGGCATTTAGGGACAGTGTGCATCGTGAACAGTAGTGTCACTAGTCCAGACACAGAGCAGGCACCACCTGCTTTCTCCTGCCCTATGGAATCCCACAATTCCCCCCTCGGTACATGAGGACCTTTCTCATCTACATCAACACAGCATCAATGCTTGTCCCCCAGTCCAGTGCTTCCTAGCTTTCCCATCTGGGGCTGCCCTGCAAGAGCCTCCTTTCTGGAGGCTGAGTTACAGGGAGGGGGTTGAGTGGAAAAGGGACCTCTGGAGAGTCACTAGTCACAGCAAAGCATTTCTTTTCCTTTCTTTCTTTCTTTCTTTCTTTCTTTCTTTCTTTCTTTCTTTCTTTCTTTCTTTCTTTCTTTCTTTCTTTCTTTCTTTCTTTTTTGAGACAGGGTTTCTTTGTATATCCCTGGCTGTCCTGGAACTCACTTTGCAGACCAGGCTGGCCTGGAACTCAGAAATCTGCCTGCCTCTGCCACCTTGTCCGGCGGCAAAGCATTTCTTATGCCTAGGAAAGGGACCAGGGTTTGTTTGTTTGTTACTGTGTGATGTCCAGAAGTCCTGTCTTCTTAGAGCAGATCTGACTGGTGATAAAATAACCTCAGGTCTCAGCTGAGCCAGGTGCTGTGAGGTTCAGATGCTCTGACCACCAGGCTTCCCACTCCTGCTCAGGGGAACCGAAATCCAGAACATAGTAACTGCTCTGGACAGGAAATACTCCGAACAGCCAACATGGGAGCGTTACTTAGTGCCAAGCTGTGCTAGGCATGTGCTATACATTAATTTGACAGATCTTCACAACCTATGAGGTAGGGGGAGTTGTTATATACCCTTCTCACAACATAGAGAAATTGAACAGAGGTTGAATGAGTGCCCCAAGACCCTAAAACTGCTGAGTAGCACACCTCTGACCTCCCTCCCACCCATTCCTCCCGACAAAGCCACCAGAAACCCATGGAACTGAACATGCAAGCAGAAGAATATCCAGCCGCACATCTGGCCTCCTTGAAAGCCACATAGTGATGTGATTAAGAACAACACTCTCCACTCATGGCCATGAAGTATGCCAGCCTCAGCTCCGCTCCATTCAGTCCTAGACTCATTGTTACCCTGGTCAACTAATAGAATACTGGTTGTCCTGCCTTGTGGATACCTGGTCGCTCAGTATAAAACTACATTTCCCAGCCTCCTCCAGAGCTCTCTTATAATCACATGGCTAGGTTCTGACCAATGAGAGGTAAGCACATGTCTGGCTTCAGGAAGGACTTTCCTTTCCTCTTCCGAGGTAGAGCAACAAGATGGAAAGAGTTAGGGTTAGTGAGGTGGCTCAGTTGGTAAAGGCACTTGCCACTAAGCCTGATGACCTGAGTTTGATCTCCAAGATCCACACTGTGGAAGAAGAACACAAACTGCTGCAAGATGTCCTCTGACTTCTACGTGTCCCCACCTATACACAGATGCATAAATAAATCATTCTGTTTTATTTCAAAGATGGAGAGTCTGGGTCCTTGATAGCTACTCGAGCTACCATTCCAATACTATTATGTAAAAATACCCAGATTTTTACCTAAGAGAAATATGCTTTTAATTGTTTATGATCTAATTCTTTTGTCACTCCACCCTGCCCCTCCAGCTACCCAGCTGCTATTCTGATAAATTCTCACCAACTTCTGGTGGGGTGTAACAGGGAGAGCCTAGACAGGGGGATTGTGAGTTGTAAAGACCACTCAGAGTTGTGAGCGTTTATGGATCCTAGTTCCCAGATTCAAATGTCTAAGAAACAACACACGGTGATTCTGTCATCCTCTCTTTTCTCCACACTCAAGAGACTTGGATTGCATGGGTCATGGGAAAAGAGAACACCTCTGTCCCCTCCACATTTGAAGGCACCATGCCTTTGCAAGTCCATCTTCTGAACTCTCCTGGAGTTCTAGGAGGTGGAAGCTGGGAAGGCGGGAAGGCGGGAAGGCGGGAAGGCAGGAAGGCGGGGTGTGTTTGCTTTGCAGGAAGCCCGTTATAGCAGCATGGTCATGGGCAGAACAGACTACCCTCTGAACAAGGACAAATAAAATGTTGGGAACTGAAACTTTACTTGGACTGGTCAGCACAAGTGTCATGAAGAACAGCCAGGGTGACAGACACAGAGGTACCAAGTAAAGGAGACCCCGGAGACAGCTGGTTTCATTAGACTGCGTATAAGATGTTGATTCTTTTCTTGTGAGTTCCCATCTCAGTGTTAGGGAAAGGGCGGGTATGCCAGGGAGACTTAAGTTCAAACGCATTTTGCCCTACACCTGCCATCTTGATCTTGGGCAGACTACCTCCCTTCCCCGGGCTTCCGTGTTCTCATCCGCAAAACGTGGGAAATGAAGTCTACCTCGGATTCAGTCACGAGTGTTAAAGGGATAGTTGGCATACGACAGCTGGATGACAAATGTCAACAGCGCTGATGGACATCACACTGAAGCCCCACTTCTGTTTGTGCACAGCATCAGGGTTACACGAGGGGGTGGCTCAGTGGTTAAGAAGGCTTACTGCTTTTCCAGAGGATGGGAGTTTAGTTCCCAGAACCATGTTCCAGTTACATAGCATTCAATACCCTCCTCTGACCACTGAAGACACTGTGCTCTTGTGTGCATACCACCCCCCACACGTACAAATATACACAGTTAAAAATAAAATAAATCTATTTATTTATTTATTTATTTATTTATTTATTTATTTATTTATTTATTTAATGTACACTGTAGCCGTCTTCAGACACTCCAGAAGAGGGAGTCAGATCTTGTTACGGGTGGTTGTGAGCCACCATGTGGTTGCTGGGATTTGAACTCTGGACCTTTGGAAGAGCAGTCAGGTGCTCTTACCCACTGAGCCATCTCACCAGCTCAATAAAATAAATCTTAAAAAAAGATCTATTCTATGAAGTATTTAATCAGCATGTGTATATACAGATGGCCTTAAAGTTCTTTGTTTGGCTGGTTGGTGTTTACTTTCTGATCATATGAAAAGTGAAACCCTCTGAGTAGATGCTATACTCCCCTCCCCCCACCCCCATAGTAGCAGTAGCTCTTTGGATGCTGAGCAGGGACAGTGAGTGACAAACTCACAAGGGAAAGCAGGGGACCATTCACAACATTGCTTTGCCTTTCGCTTCCCCAACCTACAAAATCAAAACTCGGAGCATGGAGATGGCCAATTTGGGCTTAATCAAATTGCCACTGATGGTGAAGCATTCCAGGTTAAAGAACTTTGCCCTAATTTACTTAGACTATTTCCCATTGAGAAGCATTCAAGTTGTCTCCAATTTCTTCTATTATATTATGACCCTTTCTGTCTAGTTTTACATCCTTGAGAACATTTCTCTAACAAGATATTTTTGCATTTATGGTCTCTCCCTTCCCCTTTCCCCCTCCCTCTCCCCCTCTCCCTTCTTCCCTCCCTCCTTTGGGCCCCAGCAGTTGGACTTGGCACATGCTTGGTAGGCCAGCTCTCTCCCACTGAGCCACATTTCTGGATCTGTTTCTAAGTTCCAATCACAGTGGCCCTGTGTTGAATGTGTCTTACTTTGGAAAGGATTGACATCTTAATATTGAGTCCCCCCCCCCAAATACTGAAATTTTGGAAATGTTAAGTATGACACATACTTATAAGTCTTCTGGCCATGTTTGCCAGCCTTCTGCATATGACAGCTGTAGGGGATAGGTTGTGGCCCCTTCTTCCCAGTGAACTCTGTGCAAGCGAGAACATTCTCAGGAAGAGTCAGACATGGCCCTCCAGGGCCTAGCTCATCTTTCATGTTGGCCTCATGGCTGTGACTCCGTTAAGTTTATGGCTCCCTTTAAGAGCAACTCTTCTCTCTGCCTCATTGGCTACAGAACATTTAAACCACAGCCTCTACATTCTTTGCCATGCCTTCCTTTAATGGCATCCTTTGAATCAGAGTGAGGTGACCACCTACCATAGGGTAAGAGAAAAGTGGCAGTGGATTAGTTTTTAAGTTCCTGTCTTAAAAGACTGCCAGGGGTTGGAGAGATGGCTCAGCAGTTAAGAGCACTGACTGCTCACCCAGAGGCCCTGAGTTCAATTCCCAGCAACCACATGGTGACTCACAATCATCTGTAATGGGATCCAATGCCCTCTTCTGGTGTGTCTGAAGACAGCTGCAGTGTGTGCTCATAATAAAATAAATAAGGAGGAGAGAGAGAGAGAGAGAGAGAGAGAGAGAGAGAGAGAGAGAGAGAGAGAGAGAAAGCGAGCTTCTACCTATTTCTTGGATCCCAGCCCAGTCACATTCCTAGGCTCTGCCACGAGGGCAGGTCCTGGGAAATGGGTCCTTGGGTCAAGTTCTGCCTGAACAGATGTGCTGGATAAATTACTTTGCCGCCATCATTTTCAGTTTTGGGGTGGTGAGACCTCCATAAGCAGTGCTGAGGGCAAGTGTCATTTTGTACCCTAAGTCAGTCATTGGCATAGAAACTGGGACCCCCAATGATTTACACCTCCTTGAACCTTCTTCTGAGGCTAGTAGGGCTACAGCAAGACTCTCCTTCCCTGGGACAGGGACAGAAGCAGGCTCTGCCATCAAGGACAACAGAGAAACGGCTGCTCTGTGGGTCTTCAGCAGTATCTGTAGAAGATGTCAGCTCCACAGAGCGAGGCAAGTGTCCCAGAGTCACTCACGTACCAGTCTTCCCCAAGTCAGCGGCAAGAGCAATGAGGACCTGGCTTCCACCCGTACCGCTCTTCCTCCTCGGCAGAGCACCTACTCCAATGTCTCCCTCCCCACAGCAGTGCCAGAAGCTGATGTGTACTTAGGGTGTGTTACTGTGGAGCAGCAGCCTGTGTGTCTCCCCAGTAGGTAAGATCTCCCCTACTCCCGAAGGGCTCGGCCCGGGCCGAGTGCCTGGCACAGTTGGGTTTAGGTGCTTGTGGAGTCTTTGCTGAGGATTAGAGTCAGTATACAAAACAAACTTCCAGAACTGGCTGGCTGGCTGAATCCGCAGGCTCCCCAGGAAGATCCAGTCAATTCCTATAGGTAGGAAATTGTCTATACTGAACACAGAATGCTTTTTTTTCCTGGTCAGCATTCCCTGAGCAACGGAACAATTTGCTCCCTTAGCATGTACATTGTGTTAGATAAGTCATCTAGAGACCATTTAAAATACACGGGAGATCGTGAGTGGGTTCTATACGAATACGACACCAATTTACAGAAGGAATCAGATCTTCCACAGCTGTGAATATCTATGAAGGCCTCCTGAACCTGTCCTTCAGGATCTCAAGGGACAACTTTATTGTCAGAATTAATTTTAAATTTCCCAGTAAGCTAACGTACGTGACTCATATGTTCAAGTCTCAGTGGCCGTGTATGATAGATTCATGCAATATACATGAAAGAATGTTTTAGTATGAACTTGTACAGTCGTTTTTGTTGTGTGTGTGGGGGAACACGTATGCCACAATGAGTGTGTGGAGGTCAGAGGACAACTTTCAGGAGTTGCTTCTCAGGCTGGCCATGGTGGTGCACACCTTTAAACAGCACTAGGGAGGCAGAGGCAGAAAGATCTCTGTGAGTTCGAGGCCAGCCTGGTCTATATAGTGAGTTCCAGGACAGCCAGGGCAATGTAGAGAAAAGAAAAGACAGATTAGTTCCCTCCTCCCACTTGGTGATTGAGGCATTGAACTGAGCTCCTCAGTCTCTCTCAGCAAGCCCTTTTACCCACTGAGCCCTCTTGTGAGACCAGTGCTGGCTAAAACAAGCCATATTTATAATGTGAAATGCACTGGATTTGAAGTCGGTTGTTTGTTCTGTGTTCTGAAGCACTGGGATCAGGAGCACCCTTGACTAGGTACTGCTGAGTTCAGACTTTGGCTATGTGCTGGCTGAGGCCCTCATCCCTGTCTCACAGGCAAAGGGAGCTTGCCTGTGACCTCAGCCTCCCTCCACTCCTCACCTCCTTGCCCAGAGATCAAGAGAGAGCAGTTACCCAACCCCAGCCCTTGGTTCCCCCATGCAGTTCTGCCTGCACAGCTTCTGCGGTCACCTGTCATGGCAGAACTGCCCCATCCTTATGACTGAAATTCCTGCCTTTCCCGACCCTCGGTTTTCCTAGCTGGAGGCAGCAGTGACAGACTAATGGCAGTCTGTGCTGGTGCCTGCATGACATGATCCCACAGCACCTCCTAGAGAGGGCTGGGTGGGGGAGCAGGGGAGGGAAGCAAGGAAAAAGGCACAAAATGATCAAATGAGAGGGCACAGGGAGGTACAGGGCATGCACAAGGAACAGTGCCAGCTGGTCAGAGGAGGCAGACTGCAACCCTGGGCCAGCCTGCCTGATAGGACTCTAACTCTGCCGCTTACCAATGTGAGACTTTATAGCCAGCCAACCAGTTTCTCTGTGCCTCAGTTTCCAGACTTGCCAGCAAAATAAAAGAGATATCCTGGACCGCATCTGGCTTATTGGGAAATAGGCGGGGCTGGGAAAATAGGCGGGGCTGGGGTCTGACACAGATGGCTTGCTCTCTGAGTTTACCAAGTCCCCAGGAATGTGGAGCCACATTGCCTACTTGAGACCAGTACTGTGAAATGGCATAGCCTGTCCTCTGTGCCCAGGTTCTTTTTCTCAACCATGACTGAGATGTCTGTGATAGGCGGAATGGCCCAGTCAAAGCCTGAGATAGATGGATGGATGGATGGATGGATGGATGGATGGATAGGTAGGTGGATGGGTGGATGGGTGGACAGACGGACACACAGACAGTACTGTACATGGAAAGTGCACCTCATACATAAGAATGTGTCCATCGGGCTGGAGAGATGGCTCAGCGGTTAAGAGCACTGACGCTCTTCCAGAGGTCCTGAGTTCAAATCCCAGCAACCACATGGTGGCTCACAACCATCTGTAACGGGGATCTGATGCCCTCTTCTGGTGTTTCTGAAGACCTTGACAGTGTACTCACATACATGAAATAAATAAATAAATCTTTTTTTTTTTTTTAAGGAAGAAGAATGTATCCATCTATGTGTGCAACTGTACATATGCATATATCACAACCATATATGGCTGGTGGGAAAGCCTTGCACTTGTCTGGCATTCTGAAGGTGCAAGAGAAAGGTCAGTGAGCTGACGTTGATTTGAGTGAGCCTATGAGACTATGTTAGAGACCAAGGAAGCTAGGACATCCCTGCAGAAGATGAGAGGATAGCTCACACATAGCCAGTGACAGTCACAGCCAGGTCACAGATCACCATTGGTCCTACCTGGAGAAATAATTTTCTATACCTGTACCCACAGAGAGGGTGTGTGCATTCGGGGAGAATGAGGACCATTATCTGGAGGGAGGTGACATTGATAGAAACTTGTGAGTGTATAGGGGTGGTGGGAATATAGGCATTCATTACCATGACGGATCCAATGTGGTTCTTATTTATTCTTTATTTGTGCTCCTCCCACCACTCCTCCTCCTCCTCTTCCTCCTCTTCTTTATGGCCAAGGGTTCTGGAACTCCTTGGGGCATCAGCCCACAGAGCAGAGGGCCCATCCTTCCCTCTCAGCTTCCTGGTCTGACATTGATCTTTCTCTCTTGTTCATTTTATCTATCTATCTATCTATCTATCTATCTATCTATCTATCTATCTATCTATCTATCTATCTATTTGTTTGTTTTACAAATGATCATAATAACAAATAGTTCTGCACTTGATTCCATTGATTCCCAGTGTAGAGTAAATTCTCAAAAGTAGGCTGGCTGTTTCTTGGTTCTGTTAGTATTGAAACTTCATGAAACTATTACCACATTGGAACATGAAATTTGGGGAGGCCAACCCTGCTTTTCCTGGGCTGTACCCATTCACATCTGTGCATCTAAAATGCACTATTGTGCCTTTTGAGGTGAAAAGTGTGTGGTTTTGTTTTGCTTTTTTTCTGCTGACAACTACAGAAACTGGACACAGTGGTGCACACCTGGAATCCCAGCTCTGCAGAAACGGAGGCAGGAGGATTAAAAGTTCAATATCCTTCTCAGCTACTTACAGACTTGAAGACCAGCATGGGCTAACAGGCCTCTGTCTAAAAGGGTGAGGGATGCCCTGGACTCTGCACATAGAGTTCCCTTGCTCGGTTGATGCCCCTAAGCTCGCCGCTTTCCAACACCCCTTTGTTCTGTGACTATAAAAATCCATGCAACCCCATCCACAATGGGACACATTATCCAGAACAACCTACATACAGCCATGGTCCCTAGTCATGGTCATCCGTATCTGTTCCCGAATAAACTCTTTTGTTCTCTTTGAAGCAAGAATTGTTTTTTTTTTGTGTGTGTGTGTGTGTGTGTTGGCATGTTCCAGGCTGCTCACCCCACCAGCCCCGGAGATTCTGCTAGGCGCTTGGTACCACAGTGAATACCGACAAGGCCATGTGTGATCCTGCCTGGTTCATCCACAGATCCTCTGAAGTCATTACAGGGTGTAGACTCAGGAGTTCCCAAGTTCTCTTCTAGCCTTGCCCACCTGCCATCCCCAAATCAGGTCATGTGCTCATGTGCCTATCAAAGGAAGAAGGCGGCTTATCTAACGCATGATGGATTCTGTTTGCAGGGTTGGCCGGAAGAGCTCAGTCCAGATAACCTTTGTAAGCAGGTAAGGAATTGCATAGGTTTTCTCGCTCACGTTCCCATGAGGTGTGCCCTTGACCCGCTGCTGACATGAAAGAGTAAACTGAGCTTGAGTTTTGAATCCACTAGAGCTTGTTTAAGGCCCTGCTCTGACCACCCACCAACCGTGTGAATCTGTGTGCTCTCTGTCCTCCCCTTGCGGAAACGAGGCTCCTCCTCCAGACTGTTGGTGGAAACCGAATGAGGTCTGACTCCCCCCAAGTGCCTCAGTAAGGCTTTCGCAGAGGTCGCCTGCTTTCCTAGCAGTTCCCACGAGCCAGACCCGGGCTGCCACGCAGGGGCAGGGGTCAGGCGTGGAGGCAGACTGTCCCGGTGCCCCCAGCCAGGCCGCTGGCGAGTCTGGCGCCGCCGCCGGGGAGCAGGGGCCCTGAGCTCTCTCCTCAGCGTCTGGACAGGCCGAGGAGGCAGACGAGGCACAAGTGACAGCTGGGAAGGTTTAATTGCTCCTCAGTGGCTTGGGAGCACCTCCCTCCGTTGCCAGCGATCTGCATTTCAATGTAGGAAGAGTGGAAAGTAGAGTAGGATTGCCGCTCAAAGGGGTTACAATGATTAATCATTTAAAAAGCAAGATCTTAATTACAGGCCGCAATTTTTGCTATTTAAGGAGTCCATTAGTTGCCAGAAAGAAGAAGAAAAAAATTATCACAGGTTATTCTCCCAAAGTAGAGTGGAGGAGGGAGGGGCAGCGGGGGAGGGACTCAGCTGCTGCTTCGGATGGGGGCGGGAAGGGGGGGGGACAGAGGTTCCACCCCTGCAAGAGGCCTAGCCCCAGACAGGCAGGCCCCGGGCTCTGTAGCAGAGACTGGGAATGGTGGGCCAGGCAGAGGCTGGAATTCCACCTGTGGGTGCCCCTGGAGACCTCCTCAGGCCGAAGGCTGAGATCTGCTCCTCCCCTCACTCCCACTGACCCCTGACTCCCCGCTTAGGATGTTGGGTTAATTACCAGGCCTTCCCCTCTGACCTCTCTGTTAGTATAAGTCTTGTCCGGGGCTCTCTCTCGAGTCCCTAGGGTGTATGTATAAAGGGGACTTGGTGGGGGAGGGGTACTGCCGTGAGTGTCAGATAAAAACAGTCAAGTTCCTTTAGTGGGTTAATGTCCTGATCCTCGGGCGGGGCGGGCGACTAAAGGGTCAGAAGATCCCGGTTCCTCGAGATGCCACATCCTCCACAGTGAGCACACCTCTGTCGTTGGCAGTAAGTCACGCCCCACTCAGGAGGTCCAGCCCTGCATTCCACGTGACCTTTATCCCAGAAGCCCCGGCAGGCAACAAAGGGGGCATCCAGTACAGAAGCTGATGTGGGGGTGTCGGGTCCCACCCCAGCCCCGAACTAAAACTTGCGGGGGACACTGAACAGTGCAACCGTTAACCTCCATGACTGTAAAGTGTGAGCTGCGTGTCCCTAGGACAGCCTGGTTTGAAAACAAGTTTACCAGTCTACGGGAGGGAAGGGTTTGTTCACCCCAAGCCTGCTCAGACTGGGGATAAAAGGCATGGACTCACGCCCATGAACAGCCACTCCTGCCAGACTGATTAAATGCCTCTGAGCATGTGTGTGAGCCTGGTGGGAGTTTCCTTCATCTGTTCTAACATGCAGTCCCCCAGAGAGCAGGATACTAAATTGGATTCAGTGATAATCCGAAGGGCTTGAGGGGGGATGGGAGAAGAGACTCCAGCCACCAGACCAAAAATACAGGTTTGAGTCCAAAATACCCAAACGGGTTTCCACACGACTCTGCCCTGTTCTCTTTTGCCAGCTTCTAATCCACCCACCAACCCCCTGTTGGGGGACAGTGTCTGTCCCTTTAATTGTCAGGCTCCTACCTCCTAGGGTAGGAGCTGGGTTAAACCCCCTCTTCTCTTCCACACTAATTGTAGGGTTAGGTACCCAAAACAAGCTGGGCCACATTATTTCTGACGCTGGCTCTTTTCGCCGGGTCCCTGATTTGAGCTTCAGTAATCAGCAGCTTTTAGCTCATCACTATTGTGACACTCTTTACTTGGACCAGGAAACGGCAGCAATGTCATGGAAATACGTTTATTTTCTGTGTCACCAAACCCAGAAAGCAGGAGAGGATGAGAGAGCAGAGAGGATCCCGTGGGCAGAAACTGGGACAGGAGGATGGTGGGAAGATCAGGCATCCTGAAGGTGCTGTTTGTTGGAGACAGTTCTGCAGGTGACAGAATGGCAGACCCCTGGCTCGGGGTCAAAGACTCTCCATGGGTCTATGTAGAAGCTAGAGACTCAGGTTTCTGACCCTCTGGGTTTGCATGTCCTGTTCTCCCTGCCACGGAGAACTGGCTAGGTCTGAAAGGTACTCTGATTTCAGAGACTCCTGGAGGATCTCAGGGTACCAGTATCTTCTCTCTCCTGACAAGCGGGAGTCCGGTCAGCCCGCAGGTCAAGTCTTTTTGCGAAAATTTGAAAAGAGCGCCCCCTAGAGGCAGGTGTGGTCTTTGCCGGCACAGAGCTCCCAACCGAAACTAGGTAGGCACTTTCATGGCTGGTGGAAAGCTCAGAACTCCCACATTGGAGGGTCTCCCCCCTTTCCCCAACATCAGATCTTCCCATTCCTGGTCTGAGGAGCACTAAGGGGTTGGATGTTTCTGACTGCTGACACCTTGCCCTCTGGGTTTCTAATGACACGAGAGGGGGCTTCTGAGTGGGTGGGCAGATGGGAGGGGCCAGATATGCCAATTTTCTCCCATCCCCAATTCACCTAGGACTCCCTCTGCCCTTACCTCCGGGACTTGGCCAAGCAGGGTGGGGGGCCTGACTCAGATGATACCAGCTCAGTAGAGGCAAGGAGCAGGAAGAGTTCTGGGGTTCAGGGCAGGCTGGTCTAAAGGAGGCCCCATGTGGGTCCTCAAGTAGCTCCTGGGGACTCAGTGACGATGGATGCCTGAGCAGGAGGGAACAAGACTAAGCCACTGCATTAGGTCTCCTGGATGGTGGCAATGAGCAGAGTCAGGCTGGATCCTGGGACAAACTGTGATACTTCCCTATGTTTCAGATCCCTGGTACAAAATAATAGGAAGCCGTAATCCCCATTCTACAGATCTGATGTCATAGGCTCAACGCACCTAGTCCGAGACTTAGTTACTCAGCAGAAGGTGACCACGATGATTTGTATTTCCATGGTCAAGCAGCTACCTCTTGTAACACATAACACTATTGCTCTAAGCTATGTAACCTTGGGCAAGTTGTATGCCCTCTCGGAGCCCACATGTAAAAGAAGAATGGGGGAAACTAAAGACTTCAGTTAAATGAGCTGAGGAAGGAGGCTATGAGGCACAGGAGGATGAAAGAAAGGAGAGGAAGAGCGGGAGGTGAGGAGGGGGAGGAAGGCAGGAGAGCAGGGCAGGAAGTAGAGAAGAGAATGTGGCAGGAAAAGAAGGACAGGAGAGGGGGGAGGAGAGAGGAAATGCCAGCTGGCCCACTTCCATTGCTACAGGGACAGACACGAGTTCATGGGGGGGGGGGACTGAGGCTAGAGGCTTCCTCTGATGGCTGAGAATAACCTTTCGTATGCAGGAAAGGACCTAGACCTGGACCCACCACCTCCCTGACATGGAGGAAAGTGGGGAAGAGAGAAACCCTGGCTGACAGACGGGGACCTTATCTCTGGGAGGACTCCCTGTGAGGATGAGCCCTTGGAGTCCTTCTTAAGGTAGAGAGGCAAGAGGTTAGTGCAGGCCAAACAGCTTTGCTGGTCCTTTCCCAAACAGATGAAAGGACCAGAATGGTGTCCTGTGTCCTCTTGTGTCCCTGTGTAATCCCCAACACCCCCCACCCCTCCAAGAGCACATAAAAGAGTAGCACCCCCCCCCCAAGGGCACAAGCAGAGGCTCCCCGCACCAAGAGAGCCTGGGCAGACAGAGGCCAGCCTTGGGATTCCTGTTTCCCTCCCTATGGGCTCGGTAATAATCAAAGCTTACTTTGAATTCTTCATCAGAGCCGCTGACCTTGAGGGATCGACCTGGCTTCCTCTGGCCATGGCTGTTTGCAAGGAGAGTAACCCTGGGAGGACTGAGGGCAGCAGTGTGGGCCTTGGCTTGCACACTGGTGCCTAGTGGAAAAGAAAGCATCTGAAGAGGAAGCTCAGTGGGTAGCGTTTGCTGAGCATGTGCAAAGCCCTGGGTCCCCTGGTTCCCAACAGCGAGTGACAGCAGATGTGGCAGGCGCCTGTAATCCCAGCATTCGGGAGACAAGGAGAAAGATCAGAAGTTCAAGGCCATCCCTTGCTACATACAATTTGAGGCTAATATGGGCTAGAAGAGACCCTGTCTCTTTTGAGACAAGGAGGAGGTAATGGGATGGAGAGAAAGGAGGCAGAAAAGGACGCTGTTTTTCCCTTCTTCCCTTCCTGTTTTCACTTGTCAGTCAATCCAAGTACGAGAATCCTTCTGGCATGTCCTCTGGCCGTCTCGCTTTGCCATCAGTCTATCTTCTCTGGTCCCCACCCAGCCCTTCTTCCCAATCCACCTGCACAGCAGACTCTGCGCTGTTCCGAGGGGCTTCCTAATGTTAAGCCTGGGAACTGCTCTCTGTGTGTCCAGGGATGGGTGCCAGAGGAACAGCGGGCCTGCGGTCTGTGTGAATGACCAGACTGGGGGTGTGGGGGGAGGTACGGGAGGGTTAGATGAATAGATGCTGGGCACAGAAAAAGAGGGTGTGGGTCCCCAGCTGCCTAGAAGGGGGCAGAAGGCTGCGGTCCAGGAGCCTGGGAAACCCGCTCCCAGCCAGGCCACAGGCAAGGGTGGGAAGTCAGAGCCCGAGGGGGCTTTGTACCCTGCACAATTGCAGCCGCTCTTCTGGATAAAGGGGCGAACAAAGGGGGCCTTCGGAAGTGGCCACGCTGCTCAGCACCGGGGGAGGCCCCAGGAAGCCAGCTCTCCCTGGCTGCCCACCCAGGCATCCTCCCAACACCCCCTACTGCCCGATCCCAGGGGGCCAGCTGGGCCCCAGCCACCGGCAGCCTGGGCAGCTGGGTTAGGAGTTGGGTGAAAGCTGAAGGAACCACCCTCCACTGTGCATGGGTGGAGAGGAGTTCCAGAAGAGTTCCAGGGGAGGCAGCTCGGGGAGGGGACTGCTTTCCCACTTTCCAGGACAGTAGCAGGACTGGGGGCTGACAGTATGGTTTCACCAGCCTTCCAGGCCCAGGTGAAGAATACCTCTGCTTAACCTTCTTCATTCCCTGACTCCCAGGAAGGGAGTGGTCTACAGACAGCATGCGTGCACAGGCCGAGAAAGAGCTCTCCTACTATCACCATGCATTTAAGCGCCCATCAAGCGTTCTTGACCAACTGGCCACATAGTCATCTGTCTCTAAGGTTAGGAATACAAAGAAAATAACTCACTTCCTCAGCTCAGAGTTGACTCAACCAGCTTCATCTCCCCACCGGAAGCTGAACTCGGAAGACTTGCTTGAGCTTAGGGTTCAAAACCAGCCTGGGCGACATAGTGATTCTGTCTGAAACAAAAGGTTGTGGGATGGTATCCGTGGCATGAGGAGGATGAGGATGTGACACGTGTAATCTGACGTCCCAATAGCAGCGATCGCCAGTTCTAAATTGGCTGTGTCCAAAAGTATTTTCTGTCTAACACTTCCAGCAATCTTAGTAACAAACTGTGTGTATCAGGGGTAAATAAATGGGGTAAAGCCAGATAAAGTGGTGCATGCTTTTAATCTCAGTGCTTGGGAGACAGAGGCAGGCAGATCTCCAAGTTCAAGGCTACCTGGACTACAGAGTGAGTCCCAGGACAGCCAGGGCTACATAGAGAAAGTCTGTCTCAAAAAACTGAAGGGGAGCAGGGGTGGGAGCTGGGGAGTGAGGGAGAAATGGGATAAAAGCTGGGTATGGGGTGCACACCTGTATCTTGAGGAGGGGAAACAGGAAGATGAGGAATTTAAGGTCAACCATGGCTACGTATTACATTCAAGGTCAGCCTGAGCTATAGGAAACATTGACTCAAAAAGTGGAGTGGGTTAGAAAGAGACCCAAGAAACGGGGAAATAACAGCTCCTTCTAGAGTCTGCACCCCCTTTTTTTTAGCATTAGATATTGCTGTCCTTTAGAGCTCCCATGTTCCCACTGCCCAGAGTCCTCCTCTTCTGACATTTTCACATAACCGTGTATATCCCTAACAGCTGAAAAGTTAGTGTTGATAGAATAGTATGAACTAAATGCCAGACTTCCTTACGTGTTTGTTTTTTTTTTCTTACTGCTCAAACTGCTCAAGATAGGGTCATGATATACTGTCCTGACTGGCTTGAGAAATCCTGCCACAGGCTACCAAGTCACTGGGACTATAGACACAGACTACATCACCCTGGCAGATTTCTCTGGGCTTTTTTTCCCCCACAAACGTGTTTGTTGTTGTTTTTGCTTTGTTTTGGAAACAGGGTCTTTTGTAGCCCAGGCTGGCCCTCAAGTTTACTATGTATCTAGTGATGATCTTGGACTTCTGATTCTCCTCCCTGCATTTCCCAAACTCTGGGATTCCAGGTGTGTGCCGCTCTGTCTCATCTATGTGGTCCTGGGAATCTGGCCCATCTCTATTAGTTACGTTTCCTATTTCTGTAATAAAATAACAACAGTGATCTACCAGCCGATTTTGGCTGGCATCTGGGGAGTCTGTTCCATCGCCATGACAGGGTCTTCCAGTGGCTGGTTGTATTGCATTACGTTCAGCTGGGAAGCAGAGAGTGATGCATGCTGATGCTTAGGAAGAGTCCCATTTTTTACTCCATCCAGGACTCCAACCCATGCAATGGCATAACCTACAGTTAAAACATGTCTTCCCGGGGCCAGAGAGATGGCTCACTTGCTGTTCTTCTCGAGGACCCAGGTTCAATTCCCAGCACCTACATGGCAGACTGTAACTCCAGTTTCAGGGGATCCAACACCCACACACAGACATATATGTAGGCAAAATATCAATGCACATGAAATAAAAATAAACTAATTAGTAAAGAAAACCATGTCTTCCACCCCAATTAATCTAATCTAGACAATCCCAGGCTTGCTCAGAGGCTAGCTTAATTTAGATAATTTCTCACAAGCGTGCACAGAGACTTGTCTACAAGGTGACTCTAGACCCTGTCAGGTTGCCAGTCAACACTAACCATCACACCAGGGCTGCAGACACATCAGGCAAGCACTGTTTCCAAACAAGCCACAAACCCAGTTCAGTCCCCTGGCTTTCAGTGCAAATAAGAATCAGGATGTCATTCTCTGTCAGTTCGAGTGCTCCTGGAAGGCAGAGCACCACGTGGGAGCCGGAAGGCAAAGCTCGCTTCAATGGCAGGACCAGAGTTAAAGAAGGCAGAGGCAGGCAGATTTCTGAGTTCTGCAGCCAGCCTGAATGATAGGGCTAGTTCCAGGATAGCCAGGGCCACACAGAGAAATCCTATCTTGAAAAACCAACCAATTGACCAAACAACTCATTAGCACATGCGAAACTCTCTGAGCAAGCCAAGTTTCTGTGGCTTCTTGCTGACTTGAACTGTAGAGGGCTACAGGGAACTAAAGTCCCCAAACCTCGGAGGGCCTGTGCCCCTCCTGCTTAATACACATGATATGGATTCGAACACTGAGGAGCACGTCCGACCTTCCTGCAGCTCACAGAGTAATTCTTACTCCAGATCCCTACCTCAAACACTTGGAAGAGTGGCAGCCATGCGGGTTCACCCCCCACACCCACTCCCACCAATCTCCCCTCAGAGCTGGGTGATAGTATCCGGATTCTGGGTCCTGGCCCACTCTGGAAGCAAAGACTTAGCCAGGCCTGTAAGAGCCATAGATGGACGTCCCCATTGGAGCTGGTGGGACCAGGACAATGCCCCCTTCTCCGGGCAGCTGGCAGAGTCTGCTTGGTCCTGGACATCTGAATGCCCCGCAAGACACACACTGGAGTCTGTATCTAGACAGCCTG
>NC_034590.1:51066297-51075308 GCF_900095145.1 Mus pahari | reverse complement strand
GAGAGAGAGAGAGAGAGAGAGAGAGAGAGAGAGAGAGAGAGAGAGAGAGAGAGAGATAGGCTGAACTCGGGGCTTTATACATGTTAACTATGTACTGTGCCACTGAGTGACCACCTCAGTCCATGCTTCAGTCATTTTAGAGTGTCTCCTGCAGGCTTGGGGATTGGCTTCCTGGCATAGCACTTGCTGAGTGCTTGGAAGGTCCTGGGTTTGAACCCCAGCACTGGGGCCATGGAACCCACAAGTAATGCAAGTTCAATAGCATTAAAGTTCATCCACAGTGTTATGTGACTATCACCACTACATCCTCATGGACTCTTTAAAAATCATCCGGACCTATTAAGCAGGAGCTCTCTGCGTCCTCTCATATAGGCCTGGAATCCACCATCCTACCTCCTCACCCATGGGGTCTTGCCTGTTCAAGGTACCTCACTCAAATGAACCTATAGAGACGTGTGTCCTTCTGTATAGTAGCCTGATTATGTATATGTACATGGATATATGGATATATATGTATGTATGTATGCATGCATGCATGTATTACTGTGTGTGGATAATGTATGTGACATACATGAAAGTCAGGGGACAACTTTGTGGCATCTGCTCTTTCTTTTCATCTTTACTTGAATTCCAGCAATTGAACCCAGATTTCCAGGCTTGGAAGCAAGCCCTTTGTAACCACCGATCCATCCTGATTGTCTTAATTTAATGTTTTTTTTTTAATAAGTGTGTATGTGTATGCTTCAAATAGGGAGATAGAGGCATGATCAGGAATTCAAGTCCAGCTTCAACTACATACCAAGTTTGAGGCCAGCCTGGGCTACATTATACTGTCAGAAGAGTAAAAGTAAAAGGCAGAGGCAGGCCAATCACTGTGAGTTCAAGGCTAACCTGGGCTACATAAAGTGTTCTAGGCCAGTCAGGGATTCAGAGAGACCCTATCTTAGAAGGAAGGAAGAGGAGGAGGAGGAGGAGGAGGAGGAAGAGGAGGAGGCAGAGGGATTGAAAGGTTGGAATTTTGAGCTATTTCTGGAACAACTTGAATTTCCAAGCCCTGCTTCAGTAAAATTGATATTTTAGAAACAGAATCCGAGTCCTTTCTTTTGTTTGTTATTAAATCTTGGAACAGCGAGTCAGGGTGCAGCTCAGTGGAAACTCATGCCTAACATGCTGAGAGGCTGGGTTGTACCCCTAGCACCTCTTTAAGCAAAATGAAATGAAGGAAGGGGTACAGCTCAGTGGCAGAGCGCATGGGGAGCCCTGGATTCAATCCCAGAACCCCAAACATTTTAAATGGGACCAGACAGTGAATTCCAATGCTCTAAAAAATTCTCTTAGAAAGTATAAATTCTAAGCTACACAGGAAACATTTTAATAAATTTGGAAAGTATGCTTAAAAATTGAAGTTTCACCTTTTCAAACCGTTAGTCTTATAGTCTCATCAAATTCCAACTTAGTGTTTTTGTTTTGGATTTTTGTTTTTCTGAGACAGGGTTTCTCCATGTAGCCTGGCTGTCCTGGAGCTCACACTGTAGACAGAGCTCTGTCCACCTCAGCCTCCGTGCGCTGGGACTGAAGGCACGAGCCACCTCCACCTGGCTAGCAGAGTGGGTTTTTTAGTACTGGGACAAAACAAGATGTAAGTATATGCCTCCTCTCTTTTCCAAGAAATTAATTTCAGTAACTGGAGGGATGGCCCAGAAGTTACGAGCACTGGCTGCTCTTCCGGAGAACCCAGCTTCAATTCCCAGCACCCACACCATGGCTCACAACCATCTGGAATCCCAATTGCACGGAATTCAATGCTCTCTTCTGACTTCTTCTGGTGGCGTGAATGCATATGGTGCACAGGCATACGTGCAGGCAAAACACCTATACACAAAAAGGAATAAAAATAATTTTAAAAGAATTTCATTGAAAAGTTCTTGGTCATTAATCTCCTTTTTGTACTTTAATAATTATTTTTTAGTATATTAATTTTTGAAGTGTCATAAGTTTATACACAAAATTCAGTAAAAGAACATTTTGGCTGCAGGCCATTTACAGCTATTCATTTATGATTATTACTGTCTATAATTTTGTTTTATGCAGAAAAAAGTGGTGCTGATGGAAATAAAAAACAAAAACAACACAAACAAAACAAACCTGCTTCAGAGCCCTGAATGTGTGCCCACATGTGTGTATACACACACACATACACACACACACACACATATACACACACACACACACACACACAGAGCCAAGGCACAGATCTGCCAATCACTAGGTAAGCTCACCAACCGCAATCCGGATGATGGGTTACAGCGCCATATGGCTCGCACATTTGCAGTCAAGGTGAGGTATTGGATAAAAGGGGTACATGCTAGTGAGTTGGCTTCTAGATTTCCAGATCCTGGTACAGCCGAAGGTCAAATCCGTTCCTGGGCCCCTTGTCAGTCCCGTCTGTACTTCTGAGGTTCACCACGATGTGTCGCTATGGCAAAGAGATCAGGCCCCGGTACCCCTTGGGAGGCCTCTGTAGGTGTTGCGGGTGTGTGCTGCGCATCTGGGGAGCGGATTCAGGCCAAGACTGCCCTACCTACAGCCTGGCAGAAGCCGCAGGAAGTGCGACATTATGAAGCCCGGATGACCCTGAGACTCTGGGGAGAGGTCACGAGGGGAGGGGCACTAGGGACTTCCAATTACGGGGGTGGGGCTCACACACTTGGAAGGAAATTCGGATGTGTTCTTTGGGGTGCGGCAATCAATGTTTAGCTGAATGCCGCGTCTCCCATCTGCAATTCCAGCATTCGGGAGGCTGAGGCAGGTGCATCGCGAGCTTTAAGACAGTCTGGGATGCAGAGAATGTTTTAGCTGGAGGCATAGCAAGAAACAAAACAAAATAAAAAGTCAAGGGAAAAAAAGATGAGGAGAGTATTTATTTATTTATTGGTGCTGTATTTTAAAAAAAAAAAAAAAAAAAAAAAGGATACAGGCAGAGTGTGTGGAACAAGCCTGCAATCAAAATCCTTAGGAGAAAGTTCAGATGTCAGAAGCTAGACTTGAGTTTGAGGCCAGCTCCGGATACAGGAACTGCTCTCTCCAAAACCAACAACAAAAACATGGTTCGTGCTTACATAGATGTAGGCAAAACAGTGGCACACCTAATAATTTTTTAAAAGTAAATGAAACATTTTCAAAAGCATAGCGGTGAGGACCCTTCCAATACAGGATCTGTATACACATGCTGGTGAATTTTGTAGAATGTATGTATGAAAAATACACAAAAATACTGAGTTTTAACTTCCTTCAAGGTTGATCCAAGATGGGGACAGAGCAGGAAGGGGAACTTTCATTTTTAACTGTGAGCCATTTTGAACAAGTAAATCACCTTTCTGAAAAAGAAGAAAACTAAAATTGTTAAGTTGATAATTATGGAGTATTTAAAATTAGGCTCACAGGGGCTAGAGAGACGACTCAGCAATTAAGTGAATTAAGTGCTCACCGCTCTTTCATAGGGCTCAGGCTCCGTTCCTGGCACCCATATCGTGGTGTCTTAGGGTTTTACTGCTGTGAACAGACACCATGACCACAGTAACTCTTATAAGGTCATTAAATTGGGGCTGGCTTACAGGTTCAGAGGTTCAGTCCATTATCATCAAGGTGGGAGCATGGCAGCATCCAGGCAGGCATGGAACTGGAGGAGCTGAGAGTTCTACATCTTCATCTGAAGGCTGTTAGGAGAAGACTGGCTTCCAGGCAGCTAGGACAAGGGTATTAAAGCCCACGCCCTCAGTGACACACCTACTCCAACAACATATAGAAGCCATCACACATGTGGCCTACAATCACCTGTGGGTTCATATCCAGGGAGATCCAATGCTTCTGACCTCTCAGAACAATTGCACTTACATGCACATACCCACAAACATACATATATATGATTTAAAAATAACAATAATGGGTTGGAGAGATGGCTCAGCGGTTAAGAGCACTGGCTGCTCCTCTGAAGGACCTGAGTTCAATTCCCAGCAACCACATGGTGACTCACAACCATCCGTAACAAGATCTGGCGCCCTCTTGGAGTGTCTGAAGACAGCTACAGTGTACTTACATATAATAAATAAATAAATCTTTAAAAATAATAATAATAACCAAAAATTAAAACTAAGGTCACTTGGTTGGGCATTCTGGCATGTGTCTTTAACCTGAGCACTCAGGAGGCAGAGGCAGGTGGATCTCTGTGAGTTTGAAGCCAGCCTGGTCTACAAATCAAGTTCCAGGACAGCCAGGGCTACATAGAGAAACCCTGTCTTGAAATACCAAATTGAATTAGATTAGGCTTACTTAAGAGCTGGGTGGGATGACTCGGCAAGATAGAGATCAAGACTTCTAAACATGGGCTTAGGTCCCGGGGTGGGATTGGGGGAGGGGCAGGTAGGACAAGGTAAGTCAAGGGGCTCCTCTCCAACAATAGGCACCAACACGAGGCTTGGTTTATGAGCTTTTCAGGGGCTACAAAATACAAGGGCATGAAGAAAACTAAACCATGGTTTCCACCTTTTTAAAAGAAACTGAAAACATCCAGATGAATAAATGTTTATAAGTGCTGACAGATACCCAGTGGTAAAATGCTCCAGAACCCAGAGACCATATGTAATATGCAATGTGAGTGTTGGGTTGGTTTGTTTGAAATATGTGAGCTGGGCGTGGTGGCGCACGCCTTTAAGCCCAGCATTTGGGAGGCAGAGGCAGGCGGATTTCTGAGTTTGAGGCCAGCCTGGTCTACAAAGTGAATTCCAGGACAACCAAGGCTACACAGAGAAACCCTNAAGGAAGAAAGAAAGAAAGAAAGAAAGAAAGAAAGAAAGAAAGAAAGAAAGAAAGAAAGAAAGAAAGAAAGAAAGAAAGAAAGAAAGATGTGTATGGGTGTTTTCCCTGAACTTGGTGCGTGCAGTGCCCCCGGAGGTCAGAAAATGGCACTGGATTCCCTGGGATTGGAGTTCCAGGTAGTTGTGAGCTACCATGCAGGTGCTGGGAACCAAACCAGGATCCTGGGAGAGCAGCCAGTGCTCCTTACTGCTGAGCCATCTCTCCAGCTCTGAAAGTGTACTTTATTAATAACACATTTGATGCAGTAGGAGCAGGGAGACCCAAAGGAGGGGAGGAACAGGACCTGACTAATACCTCCGGGACTGGGCCAGCCACCAGAGGGCATGGAATCACATCCCTAAAAGAAGCAAGTTTGGGGGGCTTCAGATATTCCTAGACACCCTCACAGCAAAACCCGCCCTGGCCCTGGTGAACAGCCTATACAGGGCAGGCAGAGAGCCATTGTAAGTAGCAAGTGGGAACTAGGGGACATCAGTGGTGGACAACAGCATAGAAAACCTGGGCATCACCATGGCCAGACCCCTCCTGAGCTTAACCACTGCAGTGGAGGGGTGCTGGGGTGCTATGATAGATATTCAGTCCACACCACGGCTATGTGAAGAACCTTTCTGTTAATATATTAAGCAGGATTCAGTTCTAGGGTCAGATTTGTCATGTATTTTTCTGATAGTAGAACAGAAACACTCTCTACAAACACACCCAGAATTATGTGTCCTAAGTGACCCTATTTTTATTATTATTTTTTTAATGTGTGTTGGTGTTCACCTGCATGTCTGTATGAAGGTGTCAGATCTCCCGGAACTGGAGTTACAGACAGTTGTGAGTTGCCACGTGGTGATGGGAATTGAACCCGGGTCCTCTGGAAGAACAGCCAGTGTTCTTAACTGCTAAGCCATCTCTCCAGCCCCCCCCCCCGGTGACTCTAAATGCAGCTAAATTGACAAAGAAGATTAACCATCACAGTTGCTGCTCATCTGGCTATTTGATCCAATCTGGTTACAACCTCCTGGAGTCATGTCTTCCTTCTCCATCCTCCAAAGTTGCTTGGACTATGGGGTTATGCCACCAAGCCAGACTTTGTATGGGTTTTGTTTGTTTATTCTTAGAAACTTATATTGATATGTTTTGAAGATTTCATTTACTTTGGTTTCATGTTTATAAGTGTTTTTATCTGCATGTATGTCTTTGCACCATATGTGTGCCCGTTACTCACAAAGCCAGAAGAGGGCATTGGATCCCCTGGAGTCAGAGTTACAGTTAATTGTGAAGCACTGTGTGGGTGCTAGAGATTGAACTCTGGTCCCCTTCAAGAGCAGCAAGTGTTCTTCACTGCTGAGCCGTCTCTACAACCCCTTGATTTATTTTAATGCAATATGTGAGGTCTGTGTTCTACAGCTTTCATCAGGGCAGGAGGATTTGTTACGGAAAGGGAGCACTGAAGGATTAAGAGTGGTTGATGCACGCCAATCAGTGGATGGCTCTTCTCCTTTGCTTATGGCTCTGTGAATTTGGTGGAACATTTCACTCTCTGTGGGCAAGTACACACCCTCCGTGACATGGGTGGTTGGCTACTGGCTGCCAGCCTTGCCATCCTACGATCACGAGAATATTCCTGAAGGTAAAACCAGTGTGCAAAAATAGAGATGGAGCCAGGCGTGGTGGCACACGCCTTTAATCCCAGCACTCGGGAGGCAGAGGCAGGTGGATTTCTGAGTTCGAGGGCAGCCTGNAAAAAAGGGGAGGGGGGGGCTGGTGAGATGGCTCAGCAGGTAAGAGCACCCGTCTGCTCTTCCAAAGGTCCTGAGTTCAAATCCCAGCAACCACATACATGGTGGCTCACAGCCATCTGTAACGAGATCTGGCGCCCTCTTCTGGAGTGTCTGAAGACAGCTACAGTGTACTTACATATAATAAATAAATAAATAAATCTTTAATAAAAGAAGAAGAAGAAGAAGAAGAAGAAGAAGAAGAAGAAGAAGAAGAAGAAGAAGAAGAAGAAGAAAAGAAGAAGAAGAAGAAGGAGATTCTGACAAAAAAAGAGATGGAAGAAGATGTAAGTCTTCGGTGACATCAGTGAGCTTTGACCCATGATATGGTGTCCAAGGCTGTCCTGCCAGTGGTCATCCTAAGGTGTGAGATAAAGACCCCTATGGGGAAGCCAGCTCTTATGTGAGGTTCTTTGGGGGATCATATCCCAGAGGAGAGGAAGCCAAATCTTCCATTGAGGCCTCAGATCTATCCATGAGGTCTTGATCACTCCTTTAGCCCTTATTTCCCTACATTTTTCTCTGCTGTGGCCATTTCTAGAGTACTTCTGTGTGCTGACTACCCTGTTTAATAATAGACGCAAAGACTATGTGGCCAGAGCCACCTCTTCTTACGTGATGCCTAGCTGCTGCAGACTGCCAGGTATTAGAAAAAGATCAAGACAGCTCCGTACACACTGATATGAAGCCAGCTCCAAGATGTGCCATGAAAAAAGTCAAGGACAGAACAGGTGAACTTTCTACTCTGTTGCACAAATAGATATACAAGAAAATAGCTGTGCCTGTACCCACATAGAAAGCTTACAGATAAATGCAAGAGAAATGGATATTAAAGACCTAGGGATGCGTCTCACTTGGTAGTGTGCTTGCCCAGCTTGCATAAAAGTCCTAGGTTTGATCCACCACAAAGCATTTACGGGCTTCTCTGTGAACACCACAGCCAGCAGCATGATGGCGCAGGACAGGCAAGAACTCGGCTCAGGTTCAACACAGTAACCAGTGCTGCCTCAAACTTCAAGAACTTGACCCTGGGTAGCTTATTTGGGGCATATTTTTATGCACAGTGTAATTTGGTGAAAAGTTTTCTGGTGATAATTAACTCAATTAATTCCGTGTGTGTAGTATCAGCACTCTGAAGGTGGAAGTGGGCAGATTAGAAATTTATGGCCATCTTCAGCTATTTGCTGAGTTCAAAGCCAGCTTGGGCTTGAAGGAAGGACGGAAGGAAAGAAGGAAGGAAGGAAGGAAGGAAGGAAGGAAGGAAGGAAGGAAGGAAGGAAGGAAGGAGGGAAGGAAAGGAGGAAGGGAGGGAGGGAGAAAGGGAAGGAAAAGGGAAGGAGAGAGGGAGGAAGGGAGGGAGGAAGGGAGGAAAAAGAAATGAACCTTCAAGGCCGCTCCTGTGGAGGGGGAAAAGGGACAGGGAAGCTCGGGTAAGAAGCTTGTTTGTCTATTTTTTTAGCTTTTGCAGTTTAAATAGTTTGCAATGTGCTTTAAAAAAAAAATAGATAAGAAGTTGCAACATCCTGGGAAAGCATTCAAGACATCTTGTTATCTCGACGTGATAAATTCAGGTTTCAAAATCATAAATTCAGGTTTCAAAATCATAAATTCAGGTTTCAAAATCATAGGTACAATGCGACCCCTATTTTTGTTGAGAAAAGCTTGTGGTGCATCTCCATACTCAGAGGGATGTGGTGCTAGTTGGTGTTCCCACTGCAGTTTATTTGACATTTTCCTGATAACGTACAAACAGTAGAAAAGGGCACAAACACCAACGCCCGGGTACCCCTTCTCCTGTCTTTGGACCCAGCTCCCTGTAGGCTGTGCTCTGCTTATCACATGGACAATGTCAGCAGACATCGTGTCCAGGGCGATGTACGGCAGGGGTGGTCTGTCTTTGTGCCTACCTGGGACTTCCCATTCTCATCAGTGCATTTGTATCACTATTGGGTGGAGAACATATACTTTTATATCTTTGTGTGTGACATATGCACATGAGTGTGTTGAGTGAACTCATGCACATATTCAGGTGCACACTGTACACATGCATGCAGTCAAGTGTCTTCCTTAGTTACTCTCCATCTTATGTTTTTCTTTTACATGTGTCTGTGATTTGCCTGCATGTGTGTATGTGCACCACACGCATGCTTTCTGTCCTTTGAGGTCAGAAGAGGTCACTGGATCCCCTGGAACTGGAGTTATGGATGGTTGTGGGCCACTGTGTGGGTGCTGGAAACCAACCCCCAGTCCCCAAGAATAATAAACACTTTTAGCTGGTGGCTCATCTCTCTGAATCTTCTACTTTATTTCTTTTTCTTTTCTTTTTTTTTTTTTAAGATTTATTTATTTATTATATGTAAGTACACTGTA
>NC_034590.1:51048537-51065502 GCF_900095145.1 Mus pahari | reverse complement strand
AGAGAGAGAGAGAGAGAGAGAGAGAGAGAGAGAGAGAGAGAGAGAGAGAGAGAAGCAAGGAAGCAAGTTAAAGGCTGAGCCATCTCACTAGTCTCGTCCGCCACACCACACACACACACACACACACACACACACACACACACACACTCTACCTCCATGAAACAGGATCTCACTATGTGTCGAAGGCTGGCCAGGATGATGTCACTATCTTCTTGTCTTAGTACTTGATATAGGAGGTAGGAACCACCATGCCTAGGTCAAACACATTACAGTGCTGTGAACTGAGACAGGCTTTAAGCTCCTGGCGTACTCAGTTCGACACAGAAGAAGTAAGTTTCATGCGCTCCATTATCACCTACCGCTCAGTTTGGGAAGCAGACTGGGTGATAGGGTCTCCTGGGCCACTCTGAATAAAATCCCCCTCTTCTTTGCCTGCTCTGGCATCATGGCCTCCACCCACCTTAAGGCCTCTGCCTCACAGACAGGGTGAGTGCCACAGAGAAACCTGTTGGCCTGCTGGGACTCAGGGGGACTCAGCTCAGGACTCCTCCTCTGTCTCCATCCTCAGCCAGAACTGCCTGGAAACGGATCTGAACACGGAGGAGAGAGGGGGAGCAAGCTGACTCCCTTTCCCACAGACCTTAGGTTAAAAACGACTGGCCTAGTTAAAACCGCACCTTAATGAGGCTTCTTTCTGGCCTAATTGTCACCATGGCAATGACCCCTAGTGGCCATCTTTAATTAACTTGGAATCAGAGTTGCCAAATGAGCTCCTCCAGTAAATTGCTTAGGAGCCCAGGCAGTCACGCGGCCCCTCCTCTGTCCTCTCTGCTCCTGCACATCCAGGATGATGAGGCAAGAAATTCTCAGCCTGGCTTCTGGACTTGCTCACCATGGCCAGGGAGGAGCTCAGATTTAGAACAGTAAGAACAGCACTGATAACTGCAATACATATGCACTATCTCCTCACAGTGAGGCTGGGGGTGAGGGGTGGGGGTGGGGACCACCATCTCTTCTGACAAGGAAACACAGCCATGGAGAGGTTAAGTCCTTAACTGGCAGAGCTGGGATTGCACACAGCCTCATCACCTTCATGCCTCTGCCGGAGATGAAGTCTGTGGGCTCACCTCTTCCTTTGGAGCTGGAGCTGTGACTTTCCAGTTGTGTGACCCTGGGCCACTCACTTCACATCTGTGATGTGCTTCCTCCCCCGAAACGGGCGTGGGATGGGGGGCAAAGCATGTCAGAAGGTGGACAAAGTCCTGAGCAGCAGAATCACTCTGCTCAGCATCATTGGATGCTACCAGAGCCTCCCTGGCATCTCACCATGATGTGTCTTTGGAGGCAAGATGACACGCAGGTCTAGATAATAAGTACCACCACAGGCAGACCGCCTGGCTTCACAATTCTTCCCACAATTCACCTCCCACCTCTTGGCAAATCTTTGTTTGTTTGGTTGGTTTTGGTTTTTGCTTTGTTTTGAGACAGGGTTTCTCTGTGTAGCCCAGGCTGTCCTAGAATTCACTCTGTGGACCAGGCTTGGCTTGAGCTCAAAGATCTGCCTGTTTCTACCTCTCGAGTACTGGGATTAAAGGCATTTACCACAATCCAGGTTCCCTGTCAAATCTTAATGGCTTTATCTTCAAAACACACCAGAATTAAGCCAGGGCTTGGTAGTGGCTCCATCTTGACAGGTGAGAGGAGGCAGGCACTAGATTATTGTCAGAGAGAAGGGAACCTCTTCACTGTGGCAAGAACTTTGCTTCATTTTGCATGACATGAAGACTGTAGATGGATTTCAGGGGCGGTCAGTTTTGCCCCTTGATCATTGCCACTCTAGCTGGGCATGGTGACCCATAGCTGTAAACCAATCACTTACAAGACACAGGCAGGAAGACTACAGATTCTAGGCTATCTCAGACTATGTAGAAAGTTCCAGGCTAACCTGGGCTATAAACTGAGACTTTGTCTCAAAAAGGAAAAGAGAAAAGAAAAGAAGGAAAGGGAAGCAGAGGCTGTGAGAGGAGAAGGAGCCGCTCTAGTGCTGCTGGCGTAGGATAGCATGAGCCTGGCTTGTGCATCCCGAGAGGGAGTGAGAAGAGCATGCACGCACTGGCCAAGGTATGGCCTCATGCAATCCTAGCTGGTGGAAGTCAGAGGCTCAGAAGTGCCAGGTTAGCCTCAGCCTGTGATCCATGGGGCATGTCTGAACAAAAGGAGAGGAGCTGGAGAGATGGCTCAGTGGCTATGAGCACTGGCTAATCTCCCAGAGAAACAGGTTTGAGTCCTAGCACACACACACTGGAGGGGTGGCTCACAATCATCTGTAATTCCAGTTCCACATGATTCACTGCTCTCTTCTGGCCTCCTTGGGCACCATACATGCAAGCAGAAAATATACCCTACATATTAAAAAAATAATAAGGGCCCCCAATGGAGGAGCTAGAGAAAGTACCAAAGGAGCTGAAGGAGTCTGCAATCCTATAGGTGGAACAACAATATGAACTAACCAGTACCCCCAGAGCTCATGTCTCTAGCTGCGTATGTAGCAGAAGATGGCCTATTTGGCCATCATTGGTCTTGCAAACTTTATATGCCCCAGTACATGGGAACGCCAGGGCCAAGAAGTGGGAGTGAGCGGGAGGGGGTAGAGAGAACTTTTGGTATAGCATTTGAAATGTAAATAAAGAAAATATCTAAATAATAATAATAATAATAATAAAGCATCCAGGCATGATAGTACATGCACGCCTTTAATCCCAAGACTTGGAAGGCAGAGGCAGGCAAATTTCTGAGTTTGTGGCCAGCTTGGTGTACAGAGTTCCAGGACAGCCAAGGCTACACATAGAAACCCTGTCTCAAAAAAATAAAAAACATAGATAGATAGATAGGTAGATAGATAGATAGATAGATAAACATAATTTTTAAATATTCAAACCAACAAGGAAAGATCACTCGGTGCTCAGTGGAGAAAGGATTGGGGAAGCGGGGCTTTGCAATTGGAAACAATCAGATCCATTAGGTGGTTACCAGGATTTGTTGCCAGACAATAGTGAATCATTCAGCCTGTGACTCTAAGCAGGAAGGAGGGCGGTGGCTGAGTTATAGACAGCTTGTAGGCAACCTGGCAGAGCTGGCCTCGCTTTCAGCACCACTAAAAGAACAGCTCTCTGCGGGCTAGGCGAGCGAAGCTCTGTGACCTGAACAGACCTCCTACGCCCCGCGCCCCGCGTCCCACAGAGCCCGACATCTAGGGGAATGAGTCTTGGAATCCTTCCTCTGAAAATATCCCACCTTTGAAAACAGTTTGTTAGCTTCTAAAGTGAAGAAAAACTACCGCGCACCGTGTCTGACGGCCTCTGTGAATGAACACAAGCCCCGCACCGCACCACAGGAATCTGGGAGGCGGTAGGGGCTTGGGGAGGGTGCAAGGACAGGCAAGACCTCTGAAGTAGGTCTGTCATTCCCAAGGCTGGAGGATTAAAGACGAAACCAGGTCTGACGCGGGTTGTGGGTGGGAAAGTGCTGGGCGAGTGCATCGCTGTGATACATCTCTGCTGGCCAGGTTGTCTCGTCGCCTTCTACACCAATGGTCACATCCTCCCTCCAGGGCAGTCAGGATGCAATCGAGGAGCCTCTTTGCTACTGGCGCCCCTCTGAATAAAGTCTACTTCCGATGAGATTCCTTCTATGGCGATCAACATGATTCTTTTTCCAAGTTTGGGTGGTGCTACTGCGGCTGTGGAACTGAATCGCCCACTCAGGCTCCTTCCTGGAACCATCTCTACCCAGGTACTGCGAGCAGAGACTGAAGACCTGAAGGATTCCCGGATTTCTTGCTCAGAAATGACCAACGGATTTCCAGCCTCGAAAGGCATGCTTTCTTTCAACTTCCCTGCGGAGAGGGAAACGAAGTTCGAGTGAGACCTCTGCTTTAGCTATTCCCTTAAGTCGCCCGTGGGAGCCGTCCTTGGATCAACACTAGTGCTACAGTGCTAAGCCCACCACAAAGTAAGACTTCTCTGCTGATGTCCAGCTTAGCACATGACGACTCCCTGGCCAGCACACTCTCTCCATCTTTCCCCACCCCGGGGAACTTAGTGCTGATGCTCACTTCCTCCTTAGAAGTCTCTGATACTGAGCAGGCCTCCACGTCTGGAACTGCTCTGCCCTTAGGAAACAGCGGGTGGATCCCCAGACACGGTTACGCCCAGCAGAGGGTTTCTTGGTGTGACTGTGAAGGCTTCGGACCTCCAAGGAAATGAAACCTTCCTGTCTCCATCATTCAGAGAAGTCCGTTTCTCTTGGGTGGTCTCAATCTTAGTGTCCCCACTTTTGAAGTAGAGGACAACCAAGTCCCTCTCCGGAGGAAATCAGTAATGAACTAATGGTCCCAGGGTTCTCTTGGAAACCTGAAGATGTCTACACCCAAAGATGCCTAGAAGCCTTTCTTCAACCCCCAGCCAAGCTGTTTCCTAGAATCTTTCCAGACCCTTCTGACTTCTGCTGAGCCCAAGCAACCATTTCTCATTTGTAAAGCAGGCAATCCCATTTTACAGCTGGGAAAAGTGAGGCCTGGGTTTCAACTGTTCTACCTTTCTCCACTTCCTTAAACCAAGATCTCTGATGAGGGACCTCAGCCTTCAGCCAGTCACCATAGCTGCCCCTGGCCAGCCCCTCGGAACTGTTACTGTTGCCATTTTGAGACAGGGTTTCATTACGTTGGCCAGACGGGCCTCAAACTCCTGCCTCCTTTTTCAAATGCTGGGATTTACCGGCCTTATACCACTCTGCCTGGTTGGTTTCAGAAAATAAATGGAAAGAGGTGTAAGGAGCTATTGAAGACTTTCGCTCACTGCCACAGGAACAAGAATGTCCAGCTGCCCTTCATCAAAAAACACTGACCTCTTCACCGAGCACTCTTCAGGAGAGTGAGGCTTTCCTGATGGAGAAGGACTAAACAAGACAAAATTTCACCAGTGCCTTCACCATGGTGCCCGATGTCCCCCACAAAGGGCCTGCATCTTCTGTCTGACATTTTTTTGAGGTGGGGGGGGCGATGGGTTGAAGAGATTAAATAACCCAGCTAAGGTCACCTAGTGGAAGTGTGGAGCTTGGGAACTCGAACCCACCTATGCCTCGGCATCTGTGAGGACAGGAGCCAGGCTCTGAATCTTGATGGACAGAAGTGGGAGGAGGGGGTAGAAAGTGAAGCAGCCTGGGAAGGGTTTTCCACACATGCTAGGATCCCCTCTATTCTGTGGATCCCCTCCATCTTTGCACATGACAAACCAAGCAAAGGAGTCCCTTTGGACTGTCTGCTTGGCAGATGCAGACGCCAGACCACATCCTGACCATGGTGTACCTGTCTGTTCAGGAACCAGAAAAAAAAAAAAAATCTACCATCTTTCCACTTCTTGCTAATTCTGGCATTTTTAGAAGCCGAGAGGCAACTGATTTTTAATTAGCTGGAATGATGGACTGTCAGGAGCTCTGGTATTTAAAAATATCTGTGAAAACAACTATTACACATTACTTTTTGCTGCGCTCATTTCGGCAAATATACCAGGGTCCTGGATTAGGTCTTCTTTCTGTGGTCCACCTGCCAGAGCAAGGTAGCAGACAAGAAAACCCGGCGTGGGAAAACGTGGAGTCGGGAATGACACTGTCGAGGCCACCTCCCAGCCCTGCTAGAATGGGGACGGTGCAGGGGTGTTTAAGGGAGGGAGACTGGGTGGGGTGGGGTTTTCACTTCCACACTGCCACGAGTGGGAACATTTGCGCCGCTCCTCCAGCCCCGAGAAGTAACAGTGGGTGCCTGCTCTGAGCCGGTACTGGGGGTGCTGCGAAGAAACTGGCCCCTCTGCTAAGAACAGGTCACCATTAACTCCTCAGCGTGGCCTGGGGACTGTCTTTGGCTTTGAACTTGCAGCAGCCCAAAGCTCTGCAGGACCCAAGGCCAGGCAGAGCGCTTCAGCGACAGTTCCCTCAGGCTAGGGAAGTCTGGCCTCTACATTTATCCTAGGACACGTCATTTGGCCACCAGAATCCCCAAATGCCCGGTCTTCCTGCGTATACACTGCATACAGTAGGTGCTGAGTCTCACGTAATTCTCGGCGAGGTCCCTTTTTGGCGCCTGCGTGCTCTGGCACCTTGGGCTCCCCCTGCTGACTCCCGCGGTAACAGCCTGAGCCAACGCAGAAATCTTGTGTATTCTTTTCCGGCCTTTCTTTCTTTTTTCCTTTACTTTCCTTCCTTCCTTCCTCCCTTCCTCCATCCCTCCCTCCCTTCCTCTCTCCATTCCTTCTTCCTTCCTCCCTCCCATTCTTCTTCCCTCCCACCCTCCACCCCTTTTCCTCCTCATTATTATTGTATTCTAGTAATATATAAATAATATATGGCAATATATTATTGTATTCTAGTAATATAATATAATTCTAGTATCACACGTGTCAGGTAGGTGCTCTGCAGAAGAGTTACACCCCATTGCTGAAATCCTGTTTAACTTCAAGGAACTCTACTCTCTCAACCCATCTCTGTCTCTGACCAAGTAACTTACTTACAAGAGACTGCCAAGATCTTATTTTCACACTTTATCCTGAATGCAAAGACTGAAAATTTTTAACTGCTCTGGTTTTCCCACTAACTGCTGAGAGCTCTAATGTTAAGTGCCATGGCTAATACTAACTGAGTATGTACTGTATATAGGAGGCATTGCTGAACTTTACATCAGCACATTTACCTCCCACAACCCTCACCTCAGGCTGGGGCTGTTACCATCCCAACTTTAAAGCTGAAGACACCCATGACCTCCCCCCAAATCAATACCCTGGTCACACAAACTGGAAAAAGGTTTTAAACCAAGGTAATTTCAGAACTAAGGCCCCAATCCCTCCCTACCTTATACCAAGGAACGTTGTAATAATAATAATAATAATAATAAATAATAATAATAATAATAATAATAATAATAATAAAAACAAGAAGCCTTTGATGGGCTGGGCTGTGGTAGTACATGCCTTTGATCCCAGCAATCAGTAGGCGGAGGCAGGCAGATCTCTGAGTTCAAGGCCAACGTGGTCTACAGAGTGAGTTCTAAGGCAGCCAGGGCTACACAGAGAAAATCGGTGTGTGGGGGTGGGGTGGGGTTGCTGTAGAAGGATAACTTGCAAATTTGAGAGTAGCCTGGTCTATGCAGCAAGTCCCAGCCCCACCAGGGCTGCATAGCATTATTATTCTCTAAAAAATCTTCAATAATTTTTTTCTACAAAGAGAAATAGATGTGTTTTATTCAGGTAGAGATGTCAGGGTTTCAGGATAATTTGTACCACTAGCAGTTATAGCATGAGTAAGAAGGTCACCCACATTTTCAAGAGAAGATGAAGTTTAGCCAGGCGGTAGTGATGCACACCTTTAATTCCAGCATTTGGGAGGCAGAGGCAGGCAGATCTCTAAATTCAAGGCCGGCCTGGTCTACAGAGCAAATTCTAGAACAGCTAAGGGTACACAAAGAAACCCTGTCTTGAAACACTAAACAAACTAAACAAAAAACAAAACAAACAAAAATAACTTGCAAATTGGGGCTGGAGCAGAAACTAGTGTTTAAGAATGCATACTGCTTTTACAGGGGGACCTGTATCTATTCACAACTATCTATACTTTCAGATCAAGAGGATCTGAAATTCCCTTCTGACTTGTATTGGCATCTACACTCATATACACATACCCACACAAACACAAGCACATAATTGAAAATTAAAGTACAAACAAATCAGCACTCAGCAGTGGTGGCACATGCCTTTAACCCCAGCACTCAGTTCTAGAGCAATCTGTCCTACAGAATGAATTCTATGACAGCCAGGCAACACAAAGAAACTGTTTCCAAAAGCCAAACCAACCCAACCCAAACAAACAAACAGTTGATTGCATTTGAGGACTGATCCACTTCTCTTTGATGATGTCTACCAAAGCAGAATCTGCATCATCTTTGTTCCTGGAGATCCAAGCAGGCCCCAGCAGCTGCCCTCACTAGGTCTGAATCTAGGGCTGGCTTGGGCTAAAAGTGCTGTAGTGTGGGTCCCCTGTAGGAGAGGGTGCCCTTATGAGAAAGCCATGGGCACACACTGGACTTAGAGTGGTAACTTAGAGAACAGTTAATCCACTTTCTAGCTCATTGGCACTTCCAAGGTACCACAGTTGTGATCTGGACACAGGATATTAAAAGGTCCACTCCAGCCAGGGGTAGTGGCTTACACTTTTAATCCCAGCACTTGGGAGGCAGAGGCAGGTGGATTTCTGAGTTCGAGGCCAGCCTGGTCTACAGAGTGAGTTCCAGGACAGCCAGGGCTACACAGAAAAACCCTGCCTCAAAAAACAAACAAACAAACAAACAAACAAACAACAAAAAAAGTGGGGTGATCAAGAGCCACAGATGATATGGGAGGGGGCATCTTCAATGAATTTTGAGACAAGAGATCTTATCTCAAAACAAAACAAAACAAAACAAAACAAAACAAAAACAAAAAGTGAAACAAAAAACTCAAAACAAAACAAAACAAAAGGTCCATTCCAGTCCCTTGTGCTAATATTCCAAAGTGGAAGCTGGAAATGCTTTATATGACTCTTCTCCTGGCCCCAGCCTTTCCTGGCACATTGTACCCTAACTGACACTACTCATCACTCACCATGGTATTCCAGGCCCTGTGCACAAGGTCTGACATAGGCTGGAAGCTGAGTTCATCGAACATGCCCCCCCCATAGCATCCACAGCTCACAATCACCCACCTCTTTTCATTTTTTAAAAAAGATTTACTTATTTATTATATTTAAGTACACTGTAGCTGTCTTCAGACACTCCAGAAGAGGGCGTCAGAACTTGTTATGGATGGTTGTGAGCCACCATGTGGTTGCTGGGATTTGAACTCCGGACCTTCGGAAGAGCAGTTGGGTGCTCTTACCTACTGAGCCATCTCACCAGCCCCTCTTTTCATTTTTAATTCTCACAAAAATGGACGTTTACTGCTCCTCCTGGACGTCACTTAGAAACCTGGATTTGCCTTTTGCCCGCTGCCAGGATACAGAACAGCATCTGAGCTTCTCCTGTGGAAAAGCTCCTGACCAGGGAAGCAGTCAGAAGTAAGTCTGTATCTTAGGGAAAGAGAAACGGAATCACTCCAAGGCACAGGAGCTGGTGAATCCTCCATTGCCACAGAAGACCTGCATGTGCGTATGTGAGTGTGTGCGCGCATGAGCTAGAATCTGTGTTCACAAGCAAGGTCCCCTCAGGATGGTCTGTCTGCTTCTATGTGTGTACACAGACAAGACACACTGCAATATGAGTGCTTGTGACATGTGTGTACATTTACAACTCCTTTCCCACCTGTTTTGTGACACCATGTCCCTGCCCTGAGCATGCATGTGCACATCTATGCATGTGCACATGACTGTTTACAGTCTAATCCCCCAGAACCTGTGAAAGAGGCTGTGGGTGTTGTGTGTATTTGCATTTTTAAATGTGAAGTCCTTTCTAAGTGAGATCCCCATAGATGCTCATCCACATGTACTCTCTAGCTTTTTACCCTGTCCCCAATTCTGTGAGTATACACGGGTCCTCTGCCACAAAGGCTGAACCAAGCAGGTCCTGGGACTGGCTAAGTACCTGGGGAAGACCTTGACCAACCTTTGTCCGGAGCCCACGCCCCGTGACCTCTAAATTTCTGCCCCTGGCAGGGTCTCAGCTGTCCATGGTCACAGACTACCTTCCCCCAAGAAGTCCCTTTAACTCACAGTCCCTTTTCCATCCAGGGGGCTGAGAGTTGGAGGATATTCATCTCGGGGAGTTTTTGTTCCGCCTCATGAAAGGCCTCAATGGCTGGGAATACCATTCTAATTACGGGGAAGCCCAGCTTATGTGGGGGACACAAAGGGCTGTGGTCTCATAGCAGCTCCTTCCGTCCGTCAAATAAGGCTGTCTAATGACGGGGTGAGAGCTGTGAATGCCTAAAACAAACTCAAAAAGGAGGGAAAATAAAGCCGCCGGGGGCTTAAAATATATTAAATTACCCTGAGTAGGACTGGCTTTGCAGGCCCTGGTTGGAGAGGCTGTCCAGGCTGTGAGTCCTGCTATTCACATGGGAGGGGGAGAGGGGTCAGCAGGTCGGGTGGGGAGGGGTTCACAGAGCTCTGGCTCATTCTCATGCTAACATCAGGGACATGCTGCTGGCTTACTGAGCTGGAAAACAGAAATGAATTTGCTATAATCCTCCTCCTCCTTCCTCTGCAGACCAGAAGCTTTGCCTAATTGCAGCCCTTGGAGCCTGCTGGGCTTTGGGACATGGCCACACCCTGGATCCAGCACCCCTTGACCCTCCCACCCTCTCTTTTCCATTCTTCCTTCTTTGGGGCTCACAGATGGGTGTACTCCAGGGCTCATCTGAAGGAGTGGAGAAAGGGGGCATTGGGGACCAGTGGACGGGGGAGCACCAGGTATATGTGTGCCAGGCACACTGTTGGGAGAAGCAGTTACTCCCAACCGGAGCTATCCCTTTACATGTGAGCACACTATCTAGACACATATAGGTCTTTACTATCCTACACCCCTATACACATAGCACAAATACACCTTCATGCAGTATATAGACATGTGTTAATCTTTCCATGGGCAAACACAGCACATGTGTGGGCACACACACACAATTTTCTCCTTACACTTTCTCTTGAGAGAGATTTCAGTCTGTATCCCAGGCTAGCCTAGAACTCACTAGGTAGTCCAGGCTGACCTTAAATCCACAATCCTCCTTCCTCAGTCTCTGGAGTTGTGGAATTACAGGTGTTAGCCACCAAATGAGTTACACAAAGTTCTTTACAGACACTCCTTAATAAGACACATTTCTTCCCAAGAAAGCATACGCTACCTCTCAGACATGAACACACACACATGCATGCACACGTGTATACACACACACACACACGTACTCACACTTTCAAATGTAATCCCAGAAGCATGGACCTGGTACAATTTCAATATTTTTTAATTTATTTATTCACTCTATATCGTGCTCACCGCAGTGTTTAACAGCAGAGGATATGATGCATAGATGACAGCTGAGAGGTGGCTCTTTCCCAACCTTAACTGAGTCAACACTGCACTGCTTCTAGCTGCTACAAGACCTTGGAGAAATCTGTCCCAATCGATGGATCTCTGGACCTCCTTTTTTTTTTTTCCCCTACTAACAGGAATGCTCAAGTTGTTTGAGGGGAGTATATACCTGTAACTCCAGCACTAGGGAGGCTATGGTAGGAAGATCAGGAGTTCAAGATCTGCCTGGGCTACTGAGTGAGACACATACACACGCATGCACGCACGCACGCATGCACGCACGCACATAAATAGAGGAGAGATTACTTGAATTAAATGTTCTAGAAAAACTCTACCAGCTCAGAATTAAGAGCCATCTCAGGAACTATGCCTTCCACCCCTCCCCTGCTTCTGCACATTTAATGTGAGCACACGCGCACACTGCTGGCACGCACACACCTCCACAGTGTGCCTAACAATGACTTCCTTCAGTGTTCACGTGGTTATAAAAAGAACTGCTGCGAAGCAGTAGCCGGCATCCTTCCTGTTGTAGGTGGGGACGCCTCCTTCCCACCCACTTTCAGGCCTGCTTCGAAAGCTTTGTCCAAGAGACTCTGCCAGTTTGGGAAACAGCGATGACAGGTGTGGCTGTGAATCATCTAGCCCCACAGTGTGGCGCCAGGGACCCAGGAAAGACATTCAAACCCGCTCTGTTCTTTCTCAGTGCGCCCTCTGCCGGTGGACCTGTGATAGCGGGCTCTGGAGGAAGCCTGTTCTAACGTAGGCAATTGCAAACCTAACCCAAGAGTATGAATGGTAGAATCTCTGCCGCTGGGTTTCTGCTCAGCAGTGATAGGAGTTTGGAAACTGCCCAGCCAGAGTGGAACCAAGATCACGAAATTAAATGGTACGGGAGTGAGAAAATCGCAGCCTCTCGTCTGTAAAGGCTTCTAGGCACACCCTGCCCTTCCACCCTCCACAGATTGCTAATGAAGGTTGTGTGAACTTCAGGGCCAAGGCCGGGTGGGGGGTGTGCACCCTGAACTAGCCCTGGCTGCTGATTTCTGGTGTATTCTGAGATGCTCTAGGCAGTCAAAGAAAGCACTAGAATCGCTTTCTTACCCACCAGAGGCCGAGAAGGGGTAGCCTTAGAAGCTTGCAGAAAAGCCTGCCTTGGGGCTTCTGCAACCAGGACCTGGGGAGCTCAGAATCAGTTCTCTCCGCTGGTAAGGGCTGTGCTAACTGGTTATGGAGAATGAGGGCATCTCTCTGCACTGTAGATGCTACAGGGCTCCTCTTCTCCTGTAACTCCAGCTGCAGTCAGTGCTATGTGAGCTTCACATAGCCAACCAAAGCAAGAGGCCAGCAACCTAAAGCAAATTGGCTTGAAGATGGAAACACCAAACGCAGGAGTCGCAAATCCTTTCAAAGAAACAAGGGGGGGTTGGTACGGTGATGGGAGGAGACTATAGGTTCCTTGTCAACCCCTTTAGAGGTAAAATGTTGGCACTACATGCATACCCAACCGTGCTCAGGGGCCAGAGCTGCTTCCTGGGTGGCATGGAGAGCTGCTTCACCCCAACGCTCCCTTCTTGGCCCCCTGGCACAGAGGTTTCACAGGCCATAGACCAAGACAAGGGGGTTAGAATTGGGAGGAAGAGACTGTATGGTAAAGATTTGAGGGGGGCAGTGGTTGGAGCGCAAGCTGAGGCATCTGTACCAGACCAGAGTCAAAAAAGAAGGAGTTTCCCAACAGCTGCACCAGACCTCTGCCCCCCCACCCCCCCAGACCTCTGCCCCCCACACCCCCCCCCACCCCGCTGTTCCACCAGGTGGACTAACCAGATCCGAAGCTACCCTGTGTTCCGGTCTCACTAAACTATGCCCTACCCTGGCTTTGGGGGTAAGTATGGCTGGTTCCTTGAAGGGGAGCAAGGATGTGCACGGGGCTTTGACCCAGAAAGGGGGACGATTTGAACACCAAAGAGAGAAAGTGTGGGCTTAAACTCTTGTTGTTCAAGCTACGATCTGAGGCCAATCCATTGCCCCCCCCCCCCCGGAAGGGAGAGCATTTAGTTCCTGCAGCAGCAACCAGTCTCCTGAAGCCCATGGATTTATAAAGAAGTACACACACTCTCACCAGTAAGACATGGGTTAATAATTCCAACACTAACCCGTGAGGTCTGTCAACTGGAATTTCAGAGTATTCTCCAAACACGAAAGGAATCCTGTGGGAGCAGCTCGGTTCCTGGTTCCCTGGGGTGGACACCTGAGATTTTTTTTTGAGCCATTCCCATATTTTAAACCTGTCCCCTAAAGTCATTTACCCTCTGCCTGTCCTCGCTCTAGTGGCCTGCCTGCCCTATCAACTTCCAGCTGCTACTCACAAGGAGAAACAAGATCTTGCTGTTCACGAGAATATTACTTAAATAAGCAGCCGAGTTTGACTTTGTTTCTTTAGTGTGGTTGATCTGCCAGGACTGGAGAGGATCTGGAAAGTCTGGTCTCTGAGCCCAGATGGAAATCTGGGCCCAATTCTTTGGTTAACCTGATGGAGCCTCCAGGAGTCCCCTCCCCACCCCACCCCTGCAACCCAACTTCCAGCAGTCCTCCTCCCCAACCTGGCTTAAGCACGTGGTCTGCCTGTAGGTCTCCCCTAACTTGGTAGGCTCAGATCTGACCTAACCACAGAGCCCTCAGAGTTCTTCCTAAGCTGGCAGGGATCTGGAGACTGGGTGTGCAAAGGCCAACCATGGTCAGTGTGAGGAGAGAATTTTAGGACATCTCCCCCTATTTGCACTCATCTAAACATTCAGACCCTATAATCCCGCGTGGCCACGGTAGTCAGCCCTGCAAGAGCTGAGCAGCAGAGCTGGGCTTAGTGTATGGACTCGGAACTGATGTTTGTAAACACAGAACGAAATCCGGAGAAAGCCAAATGAAGACAAAGCCACTTTCCTCTGATCATTTAGAGAAATCTCCACTGAGCAAACACTTTCATTTTCAGGACTGCTCGCAGTTGCCGGAAGGTCTAGAAAATCACTGTGCTTTGGGTCGAAATTCACCCTGGAAAGAGTCCTGAGGACAGGCGTACAGAAAGCACAAATGTCGGGAAGAATTTGTGGGTGGCACCCCCAGGACGCCAACAGGCTACTTGGGGTTTACTATACTGCTTTCTTGTGAGCTTAAAAAATGCATAGCTGTTTGCCTAAGTTGTTATACCCTCTGGGAGGCAAGCACGAGTGTATTGGCAGGAATTACTGTGCGTTCTGAGCCCTTAGCTGCGACGCGAACTTCGTTCATTCGGTGCAGCGGGGTTCCTGGAAGCGCCACCCCACCCTCCGCAACCCACCCGGGTGTTTGCAAAATGTGTTTTCCAGATCCTAATATTCTCTGTCTCAAGTGCCCAAGATTCAAGAGCCAGACCAAACTATACCGCCCGAGTGGAGAAAGTGTGGGATATGACACTACAGCGAGGTACCAAAATTGATAGGGACAACGGACATTCCAGACCTCTGTTTCCAGCATTTTGTTCAGTGTCTGGGGAACGCACTGGGCAGTGTGTCCGAGGGTTTATGCAAGTTTGCCTGTGGCTTTTGCAAGAGTGAGGTTTCCCATTCTCGGTGCTGACTTTTCCTATCAATGGGAGAGACGCAGGCTATTGACCCAGCGGCCTCCTCCTCTCGGCCTATTGTCGCGGCTCAATCACGCTCTTACCGGAAGAAAAGCAAGTTTATCTTAGCTTGGAGGAGCCTCGTGGTGTGTGTGTGTGTGTGTAAAGGGTGGGGGAAATTCTGCAACCAGGACTGTGCAGATGGGTTGAGGATAGACACTTTCAGAAAAGGACCAATTTCCCTTTCACAATGAGCGCTAAGTACCTGACAAATGGGGCTGGTGTTTATTCATGAGCAGGTACTTTGGAGATGGCGATTAGAACAGCCGCCCTCGCTGCCTAGCCAAGGTACTTAAAGCCGGGCAGGTGCAGCTCGGCGCGCGGTCCCAGCGCACAAAGCCCGCGGCCGCCACGGCGCGGAGAGGGGGCGGGATGCGGGGCGCGCGGGCCCGGAGGGCGCGCCGAACGCAGGCACCTTAGCCCTTTGTTCCTCTTCTGGAGCCAAGGCCACTTCACAGAGGGGCGCCCCGGGAAAACCTCCCCTCTAATTACCAGGAATTTCCCTCCAACCCTCCTCTGGGAGCCCAGCCGAGCAGCTCTTGGGGCTGGAGGCCGCAGAGGCTCGTGGGATCTGGCCTCGCGTTTACATAAATGTCGCCTGGGAGTTAACCATTGGCTAACCAGCTAACTAACTGGACAACTAGGACGGGACCTGGAACCCAGGCCTGGGAACCGCGCGGGCACCCGCCGCGGAGGCGCCACCTCTGGCGGTGCGGACAACCTCGGGCTTTCAGGTTTTGTTTCAACTCCAAAGGGAGAAAATTGGGGTCTGTCTCATTCTCCACTTTACTGGCGCCAAGGTCGTGGGACAAACTCGATCTTGCCCTCACCGCCTCGGCTACGGAATCCCTAAGAACCACCGGCTTTAGTGACGTCCTCGCCTCGGTAGTAAGAGCTTGGCGGGCACCTAGCGCAGTCTCCTTCGTGCTTTAGACACGGGACGTGGACCAGTCAAGGACAGCTCCTGACCTAGGCCAGGCACTGTGCGAGGCAAACCCCAGGCTGCCGAGGTGCTGAATGTCAGTAATGTCCCGAGGGAGGTCGGAAACACCAGTGGTGTGCGTCCTTCTGGGGCCTGTCTGGATTGCTCTCTGTCGCTGTTGTTTTAAATCGTTTCGAAAAGCCCACTAAGATAACTTACCTTCAGCCCACAGAATCAGACAGGAGAAATGTGTTTCAAATACGCTGGGTTCCTCTTGGGGAGAAAATTCTTTGAGGATGATAGAAAACAAGAGGGGGGGGGGAAACGATGTCACCCACCATCAGGCGAGTTTTTACATTTCCCACAGTGAACAACCCGCCAGCTCTCCCTTGTGAGGCACATCATACTTATTGACATCCATGAGAGACATTTCTAGAACCTCGAGGTTAGAATAAATTATAGAGATACAGTAAGCCTGACTCTCAGGCGAATCCGATATCCTGAGACATCCCGATTTTGAATCCAATGGACGGTGGCAAACCAGAGACATCAGAGAGGAACACTATGAAGTGTCCCAAGACCCTAGCTGCACAGCGCCAGCCAGTCTTCTGCTAGGCAGGACAGCGAGGCGAGCTGGCCGCCACAGCTAAGAAACAAACGCTTCCCCTCACATCTCCTGCCAGGGCCTGAGTTAGAGTTCCAGGGTGAGAGTAACTTGGATACCTCCTGAGCCAAAGAGACACTTAGATGAGGGAATCCGGTACTCTGGGCAAGCCACCAGAGGTCCCGGTGCAGCGCTTAGGTGTCTGGCAGACCCCTTAAGGAGGGCTTTCTGACCTGATGGCCTTGGATAAATGTTTTGAGGTCGAGGAGCCCAAGATGTTGCTGAAGTTCTTAGGCTAAAAGAACAGGTATCCTGCACCACTGCCGGGCAGAGGGCAAATCAAGACCTATAGACTTACAGATGCCTCCCAGGTCCCAGTCGCAAAGTGACTACCGGCCCTTGCTGGGACGGGGCGGGGGAGGGCAAATACAGGTAGGGGATGAAAGATAGATTGGAACCGCTAGAGGCGGACTATAGATGCACGCCAAGAGGTTTATATATTTTTTTGCTCTCAATGCCTTTCCTCCACCTCCCACCCCCACGAGACAGGATTTCTCTGTGTAGCCCTGGCTGACCTGGAATTCACTCTAAAAACCAGGCTGGCCTTGAACTCAACATCCTGCCTCTGCCTCTGCCTCTGCCTCTGCCTCTGCCTCTGCCTCTGCCTCTGCCTCTGCCTCTGCCTCTGC
>NC_034590.1:51045827-51048502 GCF_900095145.1 Mus pahari | reverse complement strand
CCTCTGCCTCTGCCTCTGCCTCCCGAGTGCTGGGATTAAAGGCTTGTACCACCACCTGACTGCTTCCAAGACTTTTAAGGCATATCTAATTGATATGTGCGCTCAGAAGAAGGGCGGTACCTACCAACACCCACAAGTTATTTCCTTCCCGTTAGGATTGTAAACAAATCACAGCTATATGATATAAATATGATATATAATATAATATTATATGATATATGATATGATACAATATATGGCATAATATTCTTAGAGAAAGAGGGATGCCTAGATGTAGTCACACTTCCCCTCCTAGTTGACTGGCCACATCCCTACTCTAAGTTTATTTTCCTAGGATAGTTTTGGGCCAATTCATTTTGGGGCAGATGAATTTAGCATCCTTGACTTCTGGCGAAGCCTTACTGAACAAGGACAGAGCTGAGAGCATCTTCCTCAGTCTAGTGACTTAGGTAAGTCCTGTGACTTGCCAGGCAGAAGAGGAGACAAAAATAAATACATAATACATAAAAAGTCTTTAGATCTGACCTGGTGCTCTTAACCAAAAGCAGAAATCTTTCACTCAAGAAGAGCTGGGTCTGGATTTGGGCATGACTGGAGTGGAACACAATGCCTAATCCTTACTCTGGCTATATCTCCAATATTTCGTGTTTTCATTAGTTGGTGACACAGCCTCTGTGTCCATCAGGAAAATCCAGAAAGTTTACATTGAGCCAGCATCTTGTTTAACCACCGGTGGGAAGACATTAACTTCAGCCGGTTCCCACCCTAACTCCCCACTGCCGCAAGTTCCTAGGGTTGGGGTAGATCTGGTATCCCTCCCCCCTCCTTCTCGGTCCTGCATCCTCCCATAACCTCTTCCAACTGCTTTCAGAGTGTGTGAGGAAAGGGCTAAGGGTTCTCTGGTTTAGAGTTCAAATTTTCACAATTGTTGAATTGATGTGGAGTAAGAAAGGTCCCCCATACTCCCACCCTCCCTTAGTAGAGCACTTGCTCAGGCAGCCTCTCCCGCCTCTCTTTTGTTCCCCCCCACACACACACACCCATCAGGCTCCCCAGGGAGGAGCCTTCATATTCCTTTCAAGGAGAAAAGGAAACTCAAGAGAATTGGATAGAAATTGAGGCCCCCAAGTGTGGAGAGATATGAGCCATCCTCCTGGCATTGTTGACTTCAAATTCAGGAGAACCTTGACATTCCAAAGGGGAGAATGTCCTTCTTCTTTTAATTACTCTTCTTCTTCTTCTTCTTCTTCTTCTTCTTCTTCTTCTTCTTCTTCTTCTTCTTCTTCTTCTTCTTCTTCTTCTCCTCCTCCTCCTCCTCCTCCTCCTCCTCTTCCTCCTTTATCTTCTTCCTTTTCCTCTTCTAATTCTTTTTTGTTCTGTTGGCACCAGCAGTGTGGGCAGCTGAACCCAGAAAGGTCTCTAATCAAGGAAGTAGCTCTTCCCTCAGAGACCTTGGCATTCAGTTCCAGCCTGGCTGGCTTGGCTCTGCCAAGACCATGGTTGAATACCTAGTCTGACAATGACTACCTAGGCAAGTGCTTTCCCAGACTCAGTTTCCTTATCTGCCAAGAGACAGAAACTTGTAAAAGAGGGCTCCTGGCATCTCTAGATTAGTGCTTCAAAGAAGTAGGAGGGGGTGCTAGGTATGTAACCCCAGCATCTAGGAAGATGAGGCAGGAGGATTGCTACAAGTTGGAGAGTAATCTGGACCAGAAGGTGAGACTCTGCCTCAAAACAAACAAAAGCTGAAAACCCTGGAGAGAAAGTGGCTGGAAGGAAGCCCCTGGTGTGTGGGAAGTTCCTTCTGGAGGGGAGGTTTCAGTTGGGAGAAGTCTCTGCTTCTCTCTGAGCCCCCCCCCCCAGATAAGCAGACACTTCATGCATTGGGTATGTAAGCCCTGGGGCCGGCCTACCTGGGATTGATCTCTGACCCAGATGTGCTAGTTCCCACTATGTGACTTTATTTCATCTCGATGTCCTCCTTTTAATACATATTAATAACATGTGGACATCATGATCATAAATGAGCTGATACATGTGACCCAGGTTAGCTAGTAACATAATTACCTCTGAATACAGCCCCACCCTTTCTAGTCCTTTTGGTTTCTACAAAATATCGATATTTCTAACCTTAAACTGCCTCCAGGATTTTAGTCTTCCCTGGCATCCTTCGAGAAAGAGGACCAAACACCTGAGTCAAGTCAGAGGATCCCTGCCTTAGTTTGCTCTCTCAGTTGTCGGTTGTCATGGTTCATACCAGGATGGAATCTAGGCTATCACACATGCACCTCTACCATTGAACTGGTTTCCTAGTGGGCTATACTTATTGACCGCTAGAGAAAAGAGTCCAGGCAGCCTTGCCTTCTGGAGTTACCACTACAGGCAGAGGTGTCCTTGGCTTGTAAGGATGAGTGAAGGAGGGAGATCCGGCTGACCCATCTCACTATGGGGAATCTGCTCAGAGGCAGGTAGGTCTGGACCTCGATGGCTATTGCTGTGTTCTCTTTCCTGTTGCACACACACACACACACACACACACACACACACACACCCCACTACCTAAGGCTTGCCTGTTTTTTTTGTTGTTGTTTTGTTTTTTGTTTGTTTGGTTGGTTGGTTGGGTTTTTTGTTTTTGTTTTGTTTTTTGTTTTTTGTTTTTTGTTTTTTTTCGAGAC
>NC_034590.1:51004473-51045542 GCF_900095145.1 Mus pahari | reverse complement strand
CAAAGGTGCAGAGTTCAAATCCCAGCAACCACATGGTGGCTCACAACCATCCTTAACAAGATCTGACTCCCTCTTCTGGAGTGTCTGAAGACAGCTACTTACATATAATAAAAAAAAATCTTTAAAAAAATGTGGCAGAGATAGTCAGCCTAGTGACAAGATCTGTTTTGGTAGCAGGATCTAGTCTTATCTCTATTCAGAGGTGATGGTTAACCAACCTTATGACTAAGAAAGAAAATAAGAACATGGTTCAGATCTACCCTCATCAGAGTTTTCTATCTTGGGTCTGTAAGTCTCTCAATTATCCAAAGGGACTTTCTTCCAGGGCCCACGCCTCCAAACCTCCATAGAGGGTAGAGGTCTCTAAGTGTCTATATTTAAGACCCCAAGGATTAGTGGGTCTTCCATGGCTGTGGTTATCTTTCTGCAAGATGGAGTGTGATTTCCTAGACTCAGCTCCAGTCTTCCTCATTGCGCTCTTTAAGCATTTAGAGACCAACCAGGAGCATCAAGTGTGTGTGTGTCTGTGTGTGTGTCCGTCTCTGTGTGTGTGTGTGTGTGTCTGTGTTTTAAAATGGAAAGTGGGAGGGTAATGATGGTAGTGGTTACTAAAGGTGATTGGATTGTTCATGACACTGCCTGCCACTCATGTGTTCGTCCATTCATAATGTCTCAGATACTCAGTCAAACAGTAGCAGCCTCTCTGCAAGCCCACTTTACACACGAAGAAACAGAGATCTGATCAAAGTGACAGGTCTGTAAAGAAAGAGAAGGAAATGTGTCCTCAGGAGCACGCTTTAGGAACACAGCAGAACCTTGGCAGCATAGCCACAAGCCTAAACCACCTGCACCTTTTCCTAGTTGAGAGGCAAATGGTAACTTCTCCATTCCTCTTCTTTTATTAATGGGGGATAGGAACAGGATCCATGCCCTTTAACTGAAAGAACTTCAGGATTGAATACATATAGAACAAACATAGATAATACATGTAATATAGATGGAATACAATACGTATATGTATTTCATCTATAGTACACATGTTATCTATGTACCTGCCTGCTGCGGTGTGTATGCCAGTCTTAGCAAACCATGCTGTCTAGTGTGCCCTTACTTGCCTACTTACAAACTGAGGGGTGCTGGAGGGAAAACAGAGGTTCATCTAAAATGTCACAACTCCCTAAAATCCTGGAGGCAGGTTAAGGTTAGAAATAGTGATATTTTGTAGAAACCAAATATTTGCTTATCTGGGGGGGGGGGTGAGGCTTCAGGGGGACCCTAACTGAAACCTCCCCTCCAGAAGGAAAGTCCCACACACCAGGGGCTTCCTTCCAGCCACTTTATCTGTCCAGGGTTTTCAGCTTTTGTTTGTTTTGAGGCACAGTCTCACTCTCTAGTCCAAAACAGGAGAGCCAGGTGGGTGAGCTCTCTGACCCAAAGTTCCCCCTGAGGAAGAGGAAGAATCTAGAACTGCCTCTGCTGATTTTTTTTAAACAACAAGTCATTTGGGGGACTAGAGATATGACTCGATGGTTACAAGCACTATCTGCTTTCCCAAAAGATCCAGGTTTGATTCCTACATCCACATGGCAGCTTATGTTAGTCTGTAAGTCTATAACTCCACTCCCAGCATATCCAATGCCCTCTTCTGGCTTGGGAGGGCATCAGGCATTCACACACGATGCACAGATGTACTTGTAGGCAAAACACCTAAATTCATAGAATAAATAAATAATAAAGCCATTTGGTTCCCCTTTTAAAGAATATCCCAAACTCCTCTACCATCAGTGTGTTGGTAAAGAAAAAGAAAAAAAGAAAGAAAGAAAGAAAAAAGATAGAAAACTGGACATAGTCATGCATGCCTTTAATACCAGCACTTGGAAAGAGGCAGGGAGATTTCTGTGAGTTTGAAGCTAGCTTGATCTACATAGTGATTTCCAGGACAGCTAAGGCTACATAGAGAAACCTTGTCTCAAAATTATACACATAAACTTACACATACACACACATACACATACATGCACATACATACACATATACATATAAACCAGACTGTCAGTGACAGATCCTCTGTGGCTGAAAGAGACCAGAGAGGTCAATGTCAGCTTCTCCACATTACACTAAGGCTTTGTCAGAGGATCCCATGAACCTAGCCCTTCCAGGCCACACCATGTGGGGGTAGATGGGCTGTATGGTGTTTGTGTGGGGGGCTCCCTTTTGTTACTGTTTTCACAAAATGTAAGGCAACGTTTCTTTGAATGTTTTCCTTTTCTTTCCATAGATCACCTGGCAGAGCCCTTCCACCCTTTCTCGTGGGTGGTCCCTGCTTGCGAATGAGACTCCTGTGTTAGGGAATGGAAAGAAGAAATCTCCAAGAGCCTTCTTACATGGAAGTGAATATCAAAAGCAAAATCAATGCAAACCTCCACGTGTTTTAAACCGATGTTCTATCTTTTTTTTCTTTTAAATTCACGCATCCGTAAGTCAATTTCACTGGCTGAAAAAATATTGACAGCGCGGCTGAAGATGTCAAGAGAGGGAGAAGGTGGTGGACGTTCCAGCAAGCACCCTGGACAAGGAGCTACTTGTCAAAGTTTGGTCAGGAGGAGCGAGGTTTTGTGGAAAGGCAATGTCCCAGGAATGAGAAAGCAGGAGGAAGAACCCCCAACCGAAGGACAGGAACGCAGTGGGAAGAGTATAGAGGATGCAGTGGGGAACACACGCTTCCGATTTCGCATTTCCAATTTACTGTGAATTTAGAAATCGAGAATCATGGGTATTGGAACTGTACGTAAAGCAATGTCACAGAAACGATGTCAAATCCAGTAGGGGAGAGTGGAAGACAGCTCTGACGCTGCCCTCTGTGTCTTTCAGCTAGGAGAGGGCAGGGTGGAAAGAGTGACACTTAACCCCGGAATCAGGCATGCAGGAACCAAAGGAGGTCTTCCTGGGGTTTCAGCCAACTTCACCCCACGCCCACCATCGCCATTTGGCGCAAAACTTTCATTTAGGTTCTGCGGAGAGGAGAGGCAGGTAGTGCTGTGAGCACTGCCGATTCCTCTTACAGCTAAGCTGCAAGCACAGCACACTTAGTTCTCTTCCCCAAGAGCACTCCGACTCCTCGACTCAGAGGAGTCGGAGGCTCCCCTACCCTCCTCCCCCTAGGCTAGGTCTGAACCGCGGATAGAAGACACAGAGACGCCCAGGGATCGCTGCAGGAAAGAGGTTGAAGCAGCCGCCCTGGGGAAAGGCCGACGTTCTGCCCAAGTTCTCGCAGGGCGCCCCTGACCCTGTACCCATCCCCCGAAGTCTGACACCCTCAAAGGTCTGGAGCGGCAGCGCGCCCCCCTGAGGCTCATCGGGGAGGTTTTGCAGCACGCAGTGGTTCGCGCCGCTTGTCCAGGTCGCGCAGGCCCGGCGTGGGGCGGGGCATATGAGGGTGCAGACGAAACCCGCCAAGGGTCCTTACCTCTGCGCGGGCATCCCGTCCGACCAAGCGCAGTTTGCTGCTGGGACTGCGGGGCCCGGGAGGCTCCCACGGGCTGGGACCGCCCCCCCCCAGCCCCCGCCCCAAGCCCCAAGACCTTTCGGTGGCCCTGAGGAGGGTCGCCGGGACCCAGGCACAGGCGCCGTGCGGGCGGGAGGAGGTGGCTCCTGCGGGGCGAGGCGGGGCAGGGCGGGGCGGGGCGGGGGTATATGCCGAGCCCCGCCCGGGACGGGGACGTGAGAGCGCTTATCCCGGAGAACAAAGGCAGCTGGGGATGGCTCCCCCCACCCCCTTCCTCCTGGGGCCAGCCCCTGAACTTGAACTTGTACTTGACACTTTGTCCGGAAGGTGGCGAGGAAGCCTGTCTTAGCCGGGACAGTAGACTCCGGAGAGCCTGCACTCCAAGGCCCCGAGTCGCCCCAAACTGCCTGGTGCTACAAGACTCTGGGGTTCCGGGGTCCCTTGAGACTGGGGGTGCGGAGGCTCTGGGTGTTGGGACCCCGAGCCGCAGGCGGAGCCCTGCGTCCCTCCGCGCCCCTCCTCCCGATCCTGCGCCCGGCCAGCCGCCGAGCTGCGCGGGGCAGGCAGGATTCTCTGCACGTCGCGTCGGCAGCCACTATTCAGCCGCTAATTGAACGTTAATGGCAGGTGCGGATGAGGTCACCGGAGCTGGCTTTTCTCACACATTTTTCATGCAAATTCGCGAAACTCTAAACAAATTTGAATAAAAAGCTCTTTGTGCCGCCCGCCTCCTAGTCCTCTCCTCCCAGCCCAGGATCTTGGCTCCTCCCGGTGCCCTGGGGCTCCAGCCGGGCCGCGGGATCCCAGAGTCCCGGGGAGTGCCGCCTGGTAGTAGATGGTTATGGCTCTGACTATCCTGTGGTTCAGGCTGCTGTGAATCGGCGAGAGAATTTTTCATTTGGAATCTTAGGACCAAATCAGGATGGCCAGTCATCACGCTTTTAGAGAGGCAGTGGGTAAGCGCCTGGCATCTGGACAGACAGGCATTCCTCTGCTGACATCTCACATTTCGGAGGTGCACACACACACACACACACCAGACACACACACACACACACACACACACACACACACACACTAGCCACTTTGAACAGCTTCTTGGTCCTTGCCCTCTCCATAGCTTAGATGGGAATAAGGATGGATGGTGCCAGCTATGCACACCAGCGTCTGGGGATTAAATGTGATTGGGGATCATGCAGGCACTTAGAGCTGTGCTGGGAACCAGAAAGTGTTAATTATTGTCTGGGGGGGTCCAAGGGCCTGTGAGAATGAAAACTGATGAAAGCAGGATTGTGATTTGCGCGTACATGAAAAAACCTGTCAAAGGCTTTTGGAGCATCATGACCCCTGCTTCCCATTCTGATCGTAGTACAGATCCGGAGCCCAGGGCCACAGGTTTCCAACGGTGTGACTTTGCCTGTTTCTAAGCCTCTCTGAGCCCCAGTTTCCTAGTGTGGAAGATGTGATTGCCTTATGTGATCACGGTGGGAACTGAGGAAGCGATAGTGAAGGCTTAGGAGCAGAATGGGACGCGGTCCCTAGATCAGAACCTCCAGCTCCCCTCTTAGGAGAGCAGACCGCCTATACTCTCCAGGTTCAAAGCGAGATAGACTTCTGGTTGCCCTGGTGACCCTAGCCCTTTTCAGAGATGACTTTCTTCTGATTCCATCCTTCCCATCTCGTGTCAGTGTACCATGAGCTGTCTTTCCTAGTGGCAGAATCTGGCTTTTCTTGTTCTTGTCTCTCGAGAGGGAAAGAAAAGTGATTAGAGACATAGGTTTTTCCCGAACTTTTATTAGCTGTGAGCAGGGGTAAAAGAGGCAAAGGTTTCCCAGGGTCGGAAGAGTGCCTCTCTCTCAGAATTTGGCTTATCCATCCCTCAGGGTTATCCTGAAGTAAGAGTTCCAACGATTTGATTTCTAAGCCTGGCTGTTCCTTTTGCTCTCCCATGCCTTAGGCTTGCTGCAGCCCTCAGCAGATCCACTTCTGAGAAGCAAGGGGCTAGGCCCTGGAGCATCCTTGACCTTCCCATCTGGCTTTCGGGTCAAGGACCTGAAGAAAGAGAGCGCATCTGCATCTGCAGAATGCAGATGACCAGACTCAGGAAGCAAATAGCGTAGTGCTAACAGCAATGCTAACTGAAGGCCCCAGTCTGTATATGGCTTTGAATTTCTTCTCCAGCTCAAGGTCCAGGTTCCAAAGCTTAGTATACCTCACAGATGAAATTAGGTGGAAGTAGGGAAGATCCCAGGCAAGATATTGGGGGGACCTTGAAGGCAGAAGTTAATGTCTCTATGTATGGGACTGGCTAGGAGGGGTTGGGGCTTAGGAGGCCTCTTTTTTTCTTTTTCTTTTCTTTCTTCTTTCTTTCTTTCTTTCTTTCTTTCTTTCTTTCTTTCTTTTTTTTTTTTTGAGACAGGGTTTCTCTGTGTAGCCTTGGCTGTCCTGGAACTCACTTTGTAGACCAGGCTGGTCTCGAACTCAGAAATCCGCCTGCCTCTGCCTCCCAGTGCTGGGATTAAAGGCCTGCACCACCACTGCCCGGCAGGAGGCCTCTTTTAAGTGGCTCAGCCAAAAAGGATATATTTGGGGTTAAGAATCCAGACTGCAACTAATGGGGTAGGTATTAAATCTCAGTTCTAGCACTTTTAAACTGTGACCTGGGACATGCAGCAACATTTCTGAACTTCAATGTCACCTGTAAGATGAGTGTACCAGTAGCCCCACCCCTGGTTGCTTTCCTTCTGACTTTCAAAGCTGTCATCCAAGCCCAGGGACTTCCACAGGTCTCCCAGTTTCTTCTGGTCAACTCTACTGCTGATCTTTCCCTGCCCACTCCCAGGCCTCAGGGCCCAAGGCAGACAGAGCTCCGCAGGATGTTGGCTCCAAGACTCAGTGTTCAGCTCCACATTGCCCTTTCCAGATGCCCTCAGCAATTTATGCCTTTGAGGGCAAAGCCAGGCTTTTGATTAGCACTGGGAGCAGCAAAGTCCGATGGTGTCTCTGGGTACTTGCTGTGTGTATGCAGATAGAGTGGTTCAGAGACAGTCAACTCCTGAAGCCAGCCTGTCCCAGCAGGGCACCTCCACTGGGCTAAAGCAAGTAGGAGTGCCCACACATAATCAACACAGCCCACACATTCCCTCCTCAAAACAGGTTCTCCCAGAGAGAAATCAGAGCCCACACTTGCCTTACCCACTCTAGGATACTGACTTGACCCAAACAGCTTGGAGAAACCCATTGATTTCCCCATTCAGCCTACTGCATAGGTTAGACTGAAATAATTTGACACTCACCTAAGCAGGAACCAGAGAACCAACCCTGGAACCAAGTGGGCTTTTGATTAACAGTGGCAGCCATGATGATGACATGTGGTTGGAGAACCGCCAGTGGCCAGAGGCCACCAGTACTGACAAGACACTTCTCTGCCACATCACCACCTTGTCTCAGAGTGCATGCCCTTCATTGGCTGAGAGAAGTTACACCTATTAAGTGATGACTATCCTTTCCTTTTCAAATAAAAGTGCTTTACAAACGCAGAGAGAACAAACACAAACACACAGGAGGAAAGGCCTCCTGCTTCCTGAGGCTGTGCAGCGCTTGCTTCCCAACCATCCATGCAGACATACTTATGGCTGACACAGGGTTTCTTGGCTCTAGGCCTCCTGTATGCTGTGTGTATTTTACCACTGAGCTTCACACACCCCTGACGCCGTAAGTGATCTTTAAGTATATACAAACAAGAACACACTTGACTGTTTTGTACTTTATTCTATTCACTTAAGTATATTAGCAACCTTCCCTATCAGCCCACACGCAGAGGTAGATTGACCACAGTCTTACAGGTGTGTAGTATTCCATAGAATGAAATGACTCATTACTCAACCACAGGTCTTTGTCCATGTTTCTTAGCAAACTTTCCCAGTATATCTAAAGTGAAATTAGTTATCATGTATATGTGCCTCTTATATTTTGATATTACCACATTTCAGAAAATATTGTAATTTCTGCTTTCCAACCAACTGCACAAAGTATCCAGCCAGTGGGATGGAGGCACCAGGGCCCCTGAGAATAACACTGCACTGGCCTGTTGTGCAGGGCAGCACCTAGTGACCTGCTCCTGTCTAGGCATGTGCAAGCTGGGGGTCCAAGGGTCCCTGAATCACAGCAGAGTGGGATCTATAGGGGCTCTGGGAGTGACGGGCATGCGAATGTGGCTGGGGTCCCGCCTGAATGATTTCTTGAAGCCATTGTCCCTGTCCCGCCTGGCCTCCTTAATAGGAGTTGATTCAGGGTTTGGGGGGGCTGGGGAGGAGGGGGTGTGCAGTCCTCACCACAGGCACCCAGGAATGTGTCCTAGGAAGGAGAGAAAGAGGAAGGGGGGAACCCATCCTTGGGAGAGGCAGGACCATCAAGAACCCCCGACTGATGAATAGCGAGTGTGCCCTTGAACCTCACTGGGCTTCACCGTTCTCAGGCACAGAACAAGAGCCCTGAGACACATGGAGCCCAGCTGCACGGGGATGGCGGTGGTTCATCTCAGACACTCTGACAGGCCGAGCCTTTCCCCTGCATAGCTCCGATCTGCCTCCCAGCTCCCCTGGCAACAGCACAGCAGCATGGCTCCTGGTTCCAGGCCCTGCCTGCTGTGAGCAGGAGGAGGGAGGAAAAGGAGCACCAAGGGGAGGACAGCTGGGGAGAAATGGTGTTAACTCCTGGGAGGCTGGAGTCCCTTCCTTTGGCAACTTCCCAGTGTGCTGCCTAGTTCTTTGGGGTGGAAACGATGGTAATGAAGTCTCTATCTCCCAAGCGCCTGAGCAAAGTGTTCTACAGCACATCAGACCCAGAGCAGGCCTGAAAGATGTGGCACAAGCAGAATGGAGGAGATTCTAGACAAGCAGGGCAGTGGCAGAGGCCTCAAGGAGGGCTGGGGAGCACGTCCCCTGTCTCAGGAATGCTCCTTGTACAGCAGCCTCAGGATGGTGGCTACTGCAGTTTCCTTTCCTGCTGCATTTTTCTGGTTCAGGTTCTTGGCGCTGTATTCATCCTGTGGCTTTGGCAGGAATTCCCACTTCTCTGTCTGTTCCCAGAAGAGCTGATCAGAGCCTGTGCCATCACTTCCCTTCAAGGGACAATCTAAAGACAAGAGAGATAGTCTGTAAGCAGCTTGCACTTGGGGCGGCTGGTGCCCTATAAATCCCATTCAGGTGTCATCAGGGCTGAAACTAGGGACTGTTGCTCTCTGGGAAGAGGGAAATGGGGAGGAGAGAGGATCTTTCAACCTCACCCCTAGACCTCCCCAGCAGGGAATCCTGAAACTGAGAAAAAAGCATTTCTTTATGACCATGGCCTTTGGAACTTCTGGGGCCAGCTGGGATAAAAGAGACTTAACTTATCATTCCAAAGTGTTCTTCTATATTATTTATGTGTCTTTGTATACATTTATGTGAACGGTATAGTTGTTATTATCCTCATGTATGTCTGTGTGAAGGTGTGAGGTCCCCTGGAGTTAGAATTACAGACAGTTGTGAACTGCCATTTGGGTGCTGAGATTCGAACCTAAATCCTTTGGAAGAGCAGCCAGTGTTCTTAACTGCTGAGCCATCTCACCAGCCCAGGGATGGTTATTGTTTTGTTGTTGTTCTTTTTTTTTTTTTTTTAAGATTTATTCATTTATTATATGTAAGTACACTGTAGCTGTCTTCAGACACTCCAGAAAAGGGCATCAGATATTGTTATGGATGGTTGTGAGCCACCATGAATGTGGTTGCTGGGATTTGAACTCCGGACCTTCGGAAGAGCAGTCGGGTGCTCTTACCCACTGAGCCATCTCACCAGCCCTTGTTGTTGTTCTTGTTCTATTTTGAGTCTAAAAGTAGACCTCAAAGCCTTGAGCATGCTTAGAAAGCTCTCTACCCCTTTCTCAGTTTAGAAACATGGAGACTCTGGCTGAGAGACTGTGCACTAGCCCAGGGTCACCCTGGTGATACAAAGGTATTGTTCCACACTGTCTACACTTCACAGCTACAGTTGTCTCAGCTGTGTCTGTAACAGAGTCACCTGGCTGGGGAAGACAAGAAAGGGACCAGGCTTCAAGAAGTGATGCTCTCATGGATTACTAAGGGTAGGGAGCTTTTGAGTCTAAGGGCTTTGGGTCAGGGAAGATCCCAAATATATGACAAATCTTTGCTGAAGCCATTTGGAACTAGAGAAGAGGGCAGAGCATGCAGACTCAGGCTGAAAGCATGCCCAGTCAAAAGGCATGCACTTTGGCCCAGGCCTTGGCTCAGGACGGGCGGAGCTCTCCATCCAAAGCTGCAGGCCAGCTGCAGGCAAGCATCTGGGGTTGGTCGGTTGGTCATGAGTTTGTAGGACTTAGGTGGAGGTGTCTGTCTACTGTGTCTCAGGGCAGCATGAAGGAAAAAAATAATGGCTGGGTTTCCTGAAACTCAGGGAGCAGGAGGTAGGGTGACTCACAGGTAATAAAGCAGAAAAAAAAATAATGATTCCCAAATTATAAAATGTAGGGGCTGAGTACTGCAGACAGCATCCTATCCAGTGTTCCTTTCCCAGGTCTAGAGAGGAAAGAGGCTTGGCTAAGACCACTAAGAAAGACGGTGGTCTGGAGGGCATTCTCTGACTTCCAGGTAAGTGGGGCTGGTCTTCTTGTAACCTTGCTTCTTTCCTAGGCCACCTTGGACCCTGGAAGGGAAAGATTCCAGGAAGAAAAGAACTCAGTAGAAACCACTGCTGTCTAGGTGCACATGCCCAGGAGAGGGGAGAGTCTCCAAAACCCTGGGGCTGGCTTGAGGCCAGCTTTCATCAGAGACGTACCTTGGCTTGGTTCCACCTCCAGCATCACATTCTCAGACAACAGTAGTCACTGACCTCCCCTAGAGAAAGAAGCCAGGCATGAGGAGGTGGGTCAGTATGAGGACAGGCCTCCACTCCTTGGCCCACAGTGCTTCTGAAAAGGTGAGAGATTCAGAAGTTCATCCCATACCAGAGAGGGGGTGGGGAAGGAGGGAGGGAGAGAGGGAAAGGGAGAGAGGGAGAGAGGGAGAGAGGGAGAGAGACTGGGACGGGTTTTCAGCCAGTGTGGAGCCTGAAGCTTGGATCTGGTAAGGTATGCCCCCCACAGGAAGCAGGGCTGACCTGGTGAATGAGAGCAAAAGACACCCTGGACTCCATGTGTCCTGCCATCCTGTCAGGAATTGCCCTGAGGCAGGTTTGTGTGTTTGAGAAATAGACACCAATGTGATGGAACAGAGAGACAGAAAAACAAATAGATTTATTTGGGTCCAGCTGTGCCCTCTTCCCTGGGCGGCTGGTTCAGGCCAGTTGCCATGCTTTTACTGAGGCCATACTGGTGGTTAATGCTCTAGTCATCACTACCATGTCCGTCCCCCAGCTCAAAGCCATATTAAATGGCCTCCCTTGCTTTCACTCAGTTAAGGAAAAGAGCATGTGTGTCTGGCACCAGTCACAATAACTCTATGTGGGAATTTCCCAATATCACAAATGATGCTTTAGAGACTCTAGAACATTCAAGATCTAACTGCCCATTAATCCAGGGCTGAGTGTCTGTCCACAGCATCTCTTCCTCTGTCCCTTCTCTCCAGTCAGGATTTTCCTGCCTCCTAGTTGCCACGAGCCCCCAGAACTACCTGGAACTGTATTCAGCGTCCTGACTTCAATTTCTAAACTCTGGATTTTCTCTGAGGCACTCAAACTCATATGGAAAGGGTACCATCTTGCATAACCATTCAGCCATGGTCTGAGCATCTCAGAGCATCTCCCTGGCTAACCAGAAGAATGACTCCCTGTGCATAAAGAGACTATTCTAATTGGGGTTTGGCAGCTGGAAGATCTAGGACCTAGCATAGAGCTAAGGGCAGTTACCAAAAAATAAAAGTCTAGTCACATAGAAAGGACTAGAAAACACCGATCTTGGGAAGTTTTCTTCTTAGGAACAAAGAACAAGGTGCTGCAGTGCTGCAGTCAGTGCTGATGTCCCAGCATATACTGGGTACCACCCATCCTGGGTCCATTCCAGCCAAGGCTACTGCCTCCAGAGGGGAAGCTGCGCTTGGAATGTGATTCCCCAGCTTTGCCATGACACTTGGTGATGCTCCATTAGCAGAGTGTGACTCCTAAGATCCCTTGTCACCTCCTAAAGCCTCTGCAGGCCCGCCCTCCCAGCACCACACTGATCACCAGATTAAGGAGCTCAGAGATACAGCTGAGGCAGCAGCTGAGGCAGCTCAGAGTGGGGTGAGGCAGGGAGGGCAGCAGGCAGCCCCCCCAAGTCCCTGCCATCTTGACTCTTCCCCACCCTACTGCAGGCACTTTGGCTCACTGTGCCTGACTTTACTCAGGTCTGGGCCCGTCCACCAGACTCCCAGATAGACTAAGAAACAAGTGTGAAGGATATCTACATGGAGAATGGCAGGAAGTAAGAAACTGGTGAGAGCCATACAATCAGAGAGAAGAACGGCTCAAGGCTCACCTTTGTCCTCAAGGTCATCTGAGGCCAATCACTGAGCTCCCTGTGGGTCTCTGGCCAGCTGCCTGCTCTAGATCAGAGTACATCTCACCATGTCTGAGGAGAGAAGGCTGGCAAGGAAGAAATAAGAAAGGCAACTGGGCATTAAAACGTTTTCTTAAAGACACCTAACTTATTAAAGAGACACACAGTAGTTGAGCGTGGTGGTACATGCCTTGAGTCCCAGGATATAGGAGACAGAGGCAGGCAAGTCTCTGTGAATTCAATACTAGTCTGGAGTACATGGAAAATTCCAGGACACCCAGGGCTATATATAGACCCTATCTAAAATTTGAAACACACACACACACATACACACACACTTACACAGAGTAATCAATTCCTTTTCTGTATATGAAGAATGGCATAGGCTTGGTAATAAAAACTAATCAGAAAGGAATGGGGAGTTAGGACTGACTAGCCCAAGGCTTGGAAGTTCAGTAACCCATAGACTATGACTATGTCACAAGAGGGCAAGACAAGTAGGGATGAGTGATGGAAGATGACCAACAAAGAGCTCAGTGTCACATGTGCAGACACTTGCACATGGATGAGGGAGTAAGGCTGCATCCCCGCCCCTCGCTTTATGGGGTTCCAGCTCTAGAGGGGCGGACGCTGGGAAGTTGCTAGGAGGCCTGGCTGAGTTCAGCCTGGAAGGTACCCAGCATTTCTCAGTCCTGTGCTCTAGCCCAGGGCCTGCAGGGAGTGAATGGGACACACCCAGGGCACCAGTCAGGACACAGCCAGGGCACCAGTCAGCAGTTGCTCTCTTCTCCTGTGCTGGGCTGGGGTGACTTTCCACCACTGCAGCACAGAGGCCAGAGGAAGCCTCAGGCTTGGAGCAGGCTCTGTGTAAGGACCTGGGGGGACAGGCTCTGCTGACTCCTGACCTTCCATCGATTGCTCAAAAACCCCAGACTCACGCTTCAGCGTGTGCAGTGATCAACCCCTTCTTTCCATAACCTCATCCACCCATACTCGCTAGTCTCATTCTTGTCATTGTGCTAAATGAACACAAGCAAAAATGATTACCACCTGCAGAGATGTCCTCAGCTGGGACAGAACCAGGAGTTCCTGTGCTACTGAGATTAAGAGTCAAAGGGACTGTGCTGTCCAAGGTCACACAGTAAGCCAGTGGCAAGGCCATGACTGTACCCTGTCTACCACCCTACTACAATGGCCCAAAAGGGAACTTCCCCATCATATCCTAAACAAGACCCTGACCTGCTATGGACGGCAGGGGCCTGGGGACAGAGGAGGCCATAATGCGATAGATAAGCCGACTGGCCATCTGGCTCTGGGACGAAGGAGAGCCCAGACTGGTCGCTTCTGCTGCCTGGTCCCAAGGGGCCTTGTGTCACAAGAGACAGACTGCCAGATGGACAGGCAGTAGCCTAGGTCTGGGAGAAGCCAATGAGTCCCCTGGAGTCAGAGCTGACCAACTTTCAGAGGCAGAGGAAGGCGTGGAGGGGGCACAGAGAGCAAGGCCAGGCTTCCCACAGGCCAAAGAGCAGCAGGACAGGAAAGATGGGATTCCCCACCCAGAGCCACAGCCTAGCTCCCCAGGTAGGCCCGCACAGCCTTGCCAAACTCAACTCCACAGCCTCCAGCCCACTGGCCAGCCACAAACACGGCCCCCTCCTGGGGGAGGAGGAGGGCAAACACATCTCCCCTGGCACCTTCTCAGACATGCATGCAAAACTAATTAACATGGGGAGACATGCGAGCAGCCGGCCAGCTCCACACCCTCGAGTCCACGCAGACAAGGCGATCCCTTGTCCAGGGGACCTGCACAAAGCTTTGTTGCTAATTTAGGCATCTGTCTCTGTCTGGCCTGGTCCTCCTGCCTGCACTGGGGTTTTTCCCAGCCCCTCGGACAATGCTGGGAACAGGCCCGCAGATCCCTTATTCAAATCACACCCGGGACAATAAGCTCATTGTGCAGGCCATAGAAAGGGGGATGCTGGGGGTGGGGTGGGGAGTGTGTTAGGGGCATCAGGGAGTGGAGAAGGGTGGGGGTGTGTGTGAAGAAAATAGGAAGCCAGGAAAGTGTTTACTAACATAGCCCCTGCAGCTGCCTTGGGCCCCTTGCCCCTCCCTTGCTTGGCTGGGAGCTGGGGAGAGAGGTCTTGGGACTAAGAGGTGGGAGCACTAGAGTGGATGCAGGACCTTGTGCCTGTGGGCCCAGCAGATAGATACAAACTCTGACTCAAGCCTCCAACCTGGTGGCTCTTCCTTCAACAGTCTACAACTACCTCTGCGTGTGCAAGCAGCGGGCATAATTTTTTAATAGCATAGTTGGGGGTTTCCTTTCTTTCTCACCTCAGGCTTAGCAGAGTAGTGTGTAGACTCACTATAGAGATGTGGCTAGGGACAGAGGCACTGGTGGCTGTGCAGGGTGCGACAGGCTGTCTCGGCCATTGTTTTCAGGCAACATTTCATCTTCTCCTTCTTCCCGTCTACTAAATTAGGAAGTAGATGGGAAACTGCAGAGGGGCAGGCCCCCCACGAACAGGGCAGAAGGAAGGCAACTGGGAGCTCTTGGCAGATGGGGCTCACCCAGCCCAGCAACTGCTCAGGCCATACCCGGCCAGATCCTTGACTGCATCCCCACACAGCGGACAAGAGAAAGAAATCCTGTATCTGTATGTGTGCAAGTACATATATAGCAGCATCCTGATATCCCTGAGAGGGAGAGCTGAGGCTTTGAAATGTCTTCTTCTTACCAACACCGCCCCCAGCTCCCTGTTGCACTGAGCACGCCTAGACAGGCCGACATAAATAGACACACACTGCCTGACACTGACACTAGATACAAAAAGAAACACACACACCCAGAGGCATCAGCAGACACACACTGACAATGGTGTAATGAGTACTGGACGACAAGAGCGTTCCGTCAGGAGCTGCCGCCTCTGGGGTGGCCAGAAGTTACGGTGCCACTGTAGGACAGCACCCCAGCTCTCTCCATTTTGTCCTGTCTCTTTCTTTTTTTGTTTTCTGAGACAGGCTCTCATGTAGCCCTGGCTGGCCTTGAACTCCTCACTGTCCTGTCTCCATCTCCCAATAACTAGGGTTAAAGGCACGAGCCAACGCATCTGGGCTTTGAAAGTCATCTGCATTGTCCTGTATCTCAAGACAAAATACCCTGAAGCTGGGGCAAAGTGGAGTTCGGCAGAGGTAGCTTTCCTTTTAGTACTAGCCCAGGCTACAGTTTCTTGCTGTTAAAATAATTCGGAGAAGAGTATCATAGGAGGAAGAGAAACATAAATGATTACTATATACCATCCCATGATGGAAAAGTACTAGCCTGAACAGCCAACAGTCGATTGTTCTCAGTTTAACAATTAAGATGTTTTATACGGGTCAACCTAGCAAGCAACTGGTCCCACAAGAAGGAAACATTCCATTTGTTTATTTATTTAATTTTACTGTAGTATATTTTGAAATAGGACCTTATTGGTTCTTCAAACTGACCTTGAGCTCCTGGGATCAAGCATTCCTCCTGCCTCACCTTCCCCAATAGCCAGGACAGGACTTGGATGCCCCCACACCTGCCTTCCCTGTTTCAATTTCAATGCCTACCTCAAGCAGATGCTTTTGTGCCAGTAAAGGAAGCAGTAACGGCCACATAAACTGAGTGAATTCTACATGGACTTCCAGACACACACAGAGAAAGAAGAGCTGCTGGAGAGAGCATCAGTTCATACGTGGGGCCTACAGCCGAGGTTGGGTTAGTCACCATCAAGCTGTCTTTTCTCTTTTCTCTTCTTCTGGCCCACCCTGGAACACATCCTGGAAGAGAGACAAGGCCCATGAGAGGGAGAGCCAAACAGGAAGTGAGACAGTTGGGCACCCACTTCCTCAGCACAGGAGTCTGTGAGCCACTTTGCCCTAAAGGAAGCATCTCTCAGGAGCCTCGTGACTTAAGTGTGTGCTGTCAACTCGCTCCCATATTTAAACCCTTGGCAAGTCTCTGTGGATGTGACATTTATTCAGTAAACTGCCTCCAGAAACCTAAGCAAAGGAAGCCACAAGGGAGCTAAGGCCACCAGTGCAGGGAAGACCCACTTGCTGCTGATTCCTGCACAGCCCCTTGCTCTGTGGCTCAGCATAAGAACTAAGAGGACATGCTGTCTTCCTGGAGAAACATCTTCACTGGCTTCTCGGTTTCCTACAGGAAAGACAGATGTTTCAGGAAGAATCCAGCACTGCGTTTCACCAGCTGTTACTCACCTGTCCACAGAAGAAAGCCTAGTTCAAGTATTCTCACCTTGCCCACCAGCAACAACTGGACAGTGCATAATGAGGATGAGGGCAGGATACATCCCCCTGGTCTTCTGGTGGCTCAATCATTCAAAGATTTAGAAGGAGCTTCCATGCAGCCAGAAGTGGCATGGACTCTCTCCTATGTGCTTTGATAACCACCATACAACATCTAAAAGCTTTATCTACACACACACACACACACACACACACACACACACACACACACACACGCACACGCACACGCACACGCGTCCACCAGAATAGTAGTGATGAGAATAAACCTATTTGTCTTTCCTGTTCTTGGAAGGCAAGGGACAGTCAGGGATAGAGCGCTAGGGATAGGGGTCCGTTCGCAGGGCTGGGCCACAATCCAGCTTTGGGAAGGTGGTGGCCAGGTGCTCACCACTGTCAGTTTGCATGTAGACCTGACTGCCAAAAACAGTGCTTGGAATCCAGCTGAAGGAGAACCAGGAGGGAATTCCGAAGCTGGTACTCCGGACAAGCTTCTGATGTCTAAGAAGAAATCACGAATTCGTCCATGAATCCCTCCAAGTACTGTTTAATATCCAGTTGCACTTAAGATATTTCCTACTAATTTCACACATCAATCTCAACAAGTTATTGATATTCTGTTTCTTACGATCCAAATTGTTTTAAATGGAGAAGAAGAGACTATAGGACCAGTGGGATCTAGAGGATTTAGCTAGTGAAGTCTAGCTGAGCTAAGTGACAGCTGATGGTCACCATGGCAAAGCATGAAGTGGCCTCTGACTTTGTTCTGCAGGTCCTTGAAGAATGAGGGGCATGGGGGGAGGCAAGAAGCCACAGACTGATGGTTGCTGTCATATCCTGTGCCTGCTAACTCAGCACTCCCTCCCTCAGGCTGACCTCCCTGCTGTGGATGGACACGTGAAGTTCCATATTACAGAGCTCAGGGGCTCAGTGGAGGACTGTGGTTTCCTACTCTGTGTCCCCAAGGCCTTGCTTGACACATAATGTGCAGTCAATAAATGTTGAATGAATAAATGATTGTGGTTAAAAAAAATAATGTGGCATGGGAAGATGTCCAACTTCTGAGCTCCACAATTCCCACACAAAGTTGGAAATGGCTCCAAGAGAGTCCAAGGCAAGTGTGATGAGGTGCCAGGCACAGAGTTGGTATGCCTGCTCAGCTCCAGCTGGCTTAGGTGGCACAGGGCCTGACAGCCTCCATTCTACCCACCTTGTTCCCATGGTGACCGGACCAGTTCCTTTAGCTGTCTCCCTGCCTTGTTATTCTTGGCTTCCACCATCTGACCTGATGCTCCATACCTAAATCTGAAGCCCAGTCCAGTACAATACTTCCAGCTTCTCTGAACCTCTGGCCCTCTTGGTGGCCTAAAAGACACGTTTGGGCACAGGAAGCCTTCTCTGGTATTTCTTTTTCCAGAAAATCCCTCTTTTCTTAACTTCCTGGACCCAAGTTAAACCATATACCCTGTATGTGTGCTCATAAACCCCTACATGTGTGCCTGCTAACACTGTTCAAGCTGATCTCTATGATCCAGAAGTCAGGGAGCAGGTCTGGGTTTTCCCTACACTGTGGAGCTTGTGGACAAGCAGACTACACAACAACTTCAGTGCAACATGAGAGAGAGCTAAGCTTGGTCCCTTGCTTACTGTCTCCCAGGGATTTTACTTCTATCCAATGTGTGGCACGACATCTCTTCTCCCCTCCTCCCCTTCCTTTCCTTTCTCTCCTTATTCTCACACCCAGAGACTGAACTTGGGCCCTGGTATTTCCTGAGTGCTAACCCCAAATTCACAGTTGAGAACAGCAGCTCACAAAGAGGAGAAGCAGCATGCTCATTGTTTCTGAACTGGATCAGAAAGGCCCAGCCTGGCTCCTGGGAGCCCTGTGGGCTCTGACAGCATAAGGGTGAGGTTGGCGAGACAGCTCAGGAAGGCTGCCAAACCTGACAACCGGGTTTGATCACCAGGCCCACACAGAAGAGAGAACCAGCTCCTGCATGTTGCGCGCGCGCACACACACACACACACACACACACACACACACACACACACACACACCTTAGAAAGAAAACAAGATTGAACAGAGGATGGAGCCTATCCTAAGGAAGGATACCACTTCTAGGAGCAGAAAGCAAGACCCACACTCACCCTGAGCAGTTAGTCTCTTGCAATTGTGAAAGCGTGTAGAGTTGGGTCACCCTGATTTTATCTTATTTTGTTTGAGACAGGGTATCTCTATGTATCTCTGGCTGTCCTAGAAGTACCCTGATTTTTATAGACTGAAGCACAGCAAGGCATTAACTGACAGACACTATCAAGACAAAGCCAGGAGCAGATGAGGTGTTTCCCACCTCTCCAATTCTCCTGGGCTTCCTGGGGGCCCAGCACTGAGCTCTCCCATCTGGATTATTCAGCAGTGTTGCCCGCCTGAAGCAGGAGATGCTGCAGAGACATCTTCTCACAGCCTAAACCGTCCTATGCTGCTTTGAAAACCTAGCAGATTCCTTGGGAGACAAGGACCTTGGGAAACCCGAGATAGCTTCCTGAGAGCTACAGCTCCTGAGACCTACCTCAAGCAACCCCCACAGCGAGAAAAGAAGGGTGGGCCCTGTATTATGTTTACTCCTCTGAGCCAGGCCTCGAAGACCCAGCATACAAAGATCAGCACAGAGTCTGGCATGGTGCCTGTGCCTGGTAAATGCTTGTGGCATCTTCCCCAGGGTTCACGATTCCCACTCCCTGTCTCTCAGGCTCCAGGGAGGAGCCACTTTTCAGACAGTCCTAGAGTATGGGAGCTGAAAGCTCCTTGACCCAGACCAGATTCCCCTAGCAAGAAACTGAATATTCTGAAAGGGGCCAGGGCTGGTGGCAAGGCTAGCCCACAGCCTGGGGTCTCCCAAGGTGAGAAGGCTGAACAGGCCTCTACCCTCTGACAGCAGGACAAGCCCAGCACCTCCCCTAGGGGGAAAAAAATCTCTCTGGAGACCAGAGGCCTGGCAGGGAGCCAAAGCAGGAGCCTCTCCAAGAAAATGCTGGCTTTGAGCCAAGGAGTATCCCAGAAGCTCCAGCTTGCACATAGGCTGAGGCTGAGGGGAGGAGGGGCAGCCCCAGCCATCTTCCAAAGGAACCTAGCCAAAAGGGAGTTTGAGAACCTGAGACGCACAGCTGTCTTTCCTGGTTTAGTAGTTCCTGTGTATCTGGGAGAGCATGAAGTCACCACTGCCTGGTGTGGGTGCCACTCTTGGAACAATGAATCTGTCAGCTCCAGCTCTGCCTACACAAACCCACTAGGGGACTGCTGACCCTTCATGGAAAGATTCTTCCAGGGTTAACCTCACCCTATGCCGAAAAACACAATGTTACCTATGAACTCAGGCCATAGCTTCCACCTCCAACACAATGTTGCCTATGAACTCAGGCCATAGCTTCCACCTCCGAAGACTGAGGGGTAATTCTCCCACATAACAGGCTCTTCCAGGCCAGAGACTCTCCACCTGGCTTTTCCACTGCACTCTAAACTTAGACCTCTGAGATTAGACACCTCCTGAGTGAGATCAGAAGAATCAGGCACAAGTCTAAGTCTGTAAGAGGGCTCCATCCTCTGGTTTAGGCCAGCCATTTCAGTTCCTGTGTAATCTCAAATGTTCTAGAAGCCTCATTCCAAAGACAGAAGAAACAGGTCATTATAATTATGTATTTTATTTAGTCAGATATTATTTAAATGTGCCATACTGCCCACACTTATGAGATCAACTATTCGCGTCTATTGGATATCACATTGGACAGGACGATACAGCTTCTGACTCCAGCAGCAAGCCCTCATTTTTAGATGAGGATGTGGTTAAAGAATCTCTGGAGAAGGCACCAAGGGAGAAAGCAAAGCCCCAGACCCCCTCCTCACAGCTGGGCCTACCAGCCTTGCCTTTCAGCTTCCAGATGCGCAACCATGGACTATTAGGTAGATGACTGTATGATCAATCAAGCTCAGGGACACTGCAACATAAACCTATTTGAAATAGACAACCCAGAAAGGAGGAGGAATGGACACACTAGATGTTACAAGCCTGGGGAACAAAGACAACAGGAAAGGAACTGGAGGGTGGCTCTGGAAGACCTCCGTGTCAGACCAAGTCTTGTTTGTGCCATCCTGCTCAGGGCCACCTGGCTCCCATGGTGTGTCAATACCCATGTTCCAGCACAGGGTCTGGTGAATTTTCCACTGCGTCTCCCTGGAAGAACTACCCACAAAAGCTCCTCTCTGCTTTAGAAGGCGAGGACAAGCCGTGCATTTACCCAGTGCCTCTAGTCTTCTTACTGAGTCGCCATGCCAACACACAGTCATAATTACCAAGGAACGCGTCAATAGTGGCAGCATTGACAAAGACACTATATCAGGGCTTGTGAGCTAAGCAAGGTCAGGCTCTTCACAGCTCCTCAGCTTCCTGCCCACTTCCTTTATTCCACTCCGATCCATCTCTTTCCTTCATTCTCTCTCCCACCCAGATGGTCTGATTTTATTTTCTCTGCAGAGAAAGGAACTACAGCTCAGTGTATAAAACACTTTTATAGCAATTAGGAGACAGGTTCTTCTTTGAGTTCTGACTTTAACTTGTGGGAAAAAGTCACTTTAATATCCAGGCCGCAGGGCTCTTTTTTTCTCCTTCTTCTGTGAATGGACACTACCTATTCAATAAAGGGGTGCCTGCATTTAATTTGCCTTCTAAATTCAGAGGTTGATTAAGTGTCATGTTGTCATCTCTGAAATCATCTTTATGATCAACAACAGAAGTACCAGAAGCTCACAGGAAACAAAAGAAGGTTCAGATCAGAGAGGGAGTTAGTTCTAATGCCTGGGAACAGCAGGGCTTGCATCTCCCCCAGGAAGAGGAAAAATCTTAGAAAAGGAGCCAGGAGCAGCTGAATGGTGGCCTCTATGAGATTATGAAAAGATGAGTGGGATGGATGAGAACTATCAGGCTAAGTGACACGCATCCTGAGGCCCCCAGTGAGAAACAGGACATGCACCCATTTAAAATGAGAGGTCAGGAAAGGAAGGCAGACAGCCATCACTGGAGCCCTACACAAGAGCGCCCCAATTTCAGAACACCCAGTGCACCAACATCTGAACTTACAAAGGAGATAAATTGGAGGCTGATGATTAGCATCACAAAATGATTATTCCCTTTGTAAAAGGCTTCCCTGCAGGACTGCTTTAAATAGTGCATTTAAACCATGATCTGATTTGCTAAATTCGATTTATACACATCTACTGCCTAAGCTGGCGTGCGGCTGTATTTACATGTCTTCCCTTGGCACAGAGGAGGGGAGAAGCCAGCCATTATTTGGGGCCTTTAATCCTTGCAGACAGTAACTAATCTGGGGAGCTGAACCCTGTTTTTCTTCTGCAGCTGGGGCCTTAGCTGTGAACTGGACCCAGTTCTGCAGCTTTGCCCTTGGAGACCCTGTTGGAAGACACTAGGACTGGGACCAGATCTGGCCAGAACCTTTCTGAAGATGGGGGCTCCCTATTAAGAAGCACACCCATGCCCACATTCAGGAGTGACACTTTTTGGTACAGATTTCTGGGCGATTAAACTATTTCCTGCAGTCATCAAGCCAAGGATTCAAACCCCACCTTTGGGGGCCAGTGACCTTTACTAAGCTGAGTCACAGCTAGGTCAGTGTGTGCGTACTTAAAGCCACAAGAACCAAACCCGTGAAGAAAAAGAAGCTGGCACTCCACTGTAGAAGACAAAAGATCCCCTGGCACAACAGGGGAAGCCTTTCTTGCTTCACCTAAAGGGATTTGTAGTCCTCACTGACAGTTCCCCCTGAAAGACAAACGACCCCTTCCAGCGAGGGCTGGTCTGTGTAGGAGTACAGCTAGGAGTGAGGCCCAGCACACAGGGGAACCCAGCTCACACTATTTGCTGGGGGACTCAGAGGGGTTATATGGCCAGGTAAAGGAACTCCACACTGAAAAAACAAAGTACTGGGCCCCCAGTCACTGCCGCAGCCTGTTTACCCCTACTCTGACCTCAGCACTGGGGTCAGCTTTAGTTTTTTGTTTACAATGTGTTTATAGATTCCTACAACAATAAGTCCAGTTTAGCACCTCAAACCAGGGCAAAGAACGTGAGAGCACCCCAGTCAAAAGAATGATCATAGTCAAAAGTGAGACTCATGGGCCACAGGTAAATTCCTTCCCTGTTGAGAGGTCCAGTAAAGCCTGGTTTCTGGATATTAAAGACTGGATTGGTAATTAGGATCCCCCCACACACAGTCCGTGTCCTTATTTTACTTACTTAGCAGCCTCAAGGAAAATCAAGGTTTTTTTTTTGGGGGGGGGGAGGTCATGCCCTCATCTATGGTATATGTGTGCAACCTATATAATCATCCAGCTTTTTAATATATATTTATTCTGGTGCTAAGTAAAGTGTAGCATGAGGCAAGTGCTCTACCACTGAGCTACATCCCCATCTCATGAAAGCTCTAAAATTTATACAAAACATATGTCAGAAAAAAAAAATGTTCCTCTCTCACAAATCCTGATAAGCTCCCTTTTTTTTGAGCAAGCTTATAAAGTCATCATGTTTTCTTTGTCTTGACTGCCAGGAAGCTCAGAGCAATGGCAATAGCCCATCATAAAATCTATTCTAAGCCAGGGCTTTGTGATAGACATTGTCCAAGAGATCTGTCAAATAGGCTGAGTAAGAAGGGGATGTGAGTTCAGGAGAGGCCTGACTGTTACTGGAAAGGAGAACAGACAGACTAAATCTTGGTGTTTATGTTTATGTGTATGTACTTGCAGAGATTTAAATCAAGGAACAGGGCCTCAGGCTTAACAGCTCTGAATACACACTTTGGTGGAAGTCACTTAAGCATCACCCTACCTATTTAAGGAGGTCCGGGACCTAAGAAGGTCTTGGACAAGGCAGAGTCCTACGAACATAAATTGATAACGGGTGGGTGACTCTGTACACAGACATACGTGTGTAGAGTGTGCTTTAGAGCATCCATGGCTTAAGCAGACAGACCAATGATTGATGGAATAGGGCACAGAGAAAGAAATGCAATTGTGACTCTTGGGCTGAGGCCTGGTGAGGGCAAGTCCAAAGATGCTGTCCCTTGGCTCCCATTCTGTCACCTTCATCCTCAAACTGACTCACCCCAGCCTCTGAGCGGCGAGAATGGGGGTCTCTAGGTCACCCTCAGCCTCTACCACACTTTCACGGGTCTCTCGTTGGAGCTCTGGACGATCCTTGCCCTAAGGTCATACCAGGGAGGGGTGCTCACTACCTCCTGCCTGAGCTTCAAGGAAAGGCTTTGGTCACACAGGTTAGCACTGCTTGGAAATAACTGTCCAAGAGCTCTCGGGTCCAAACTACAAACAGAACAAAAACAAACAAACACACACTACTGTCACTGTTGTTGGTCAGCTGGACCTGAACCTCGGCTTGGCAGAGAAGACCCTCTGGCCAGCGTACCCGCCAGGGGACCAGCAGCCAGCAGCCGCCTACTTTCTCTTGCTGCTTGCTCTCCAACAGCCAGGAAAGGCACGGTGGCCTCCGGAACAGGGTCCTGGGGCGACGATGATCCGGGGACCCTGGGATGCTTGGCGCCGGCCCACCGCAGGCGAGTCCCGGGCCCCCGAGGCCGGGTACGCTCTCCGCTCGCCGCTTCCCCGGGCTTGGCTCGGCCCGGCTGGCGCGAGGAGGAGCTCGGCGCACCCTGCGGCGCTGCGACCTACCTCGTGCCCACGCAGCCATCTTGCCGCCGCTCGTTCGCTCTCAAAATGGCCTCCCGGCCCCGCAGCGCGCCCCGCCGAAGCCTTGGCGCAGGCCCGGGGGACGCGGCCGCTCCTCCGGGTCTCCTTTTCGGTCCCGGGCGTCGGGTGTGTGTGCGCAGGCCGAGCTCCGAGGGCACTTCCCAGGCCGGCTTCGCCGCGGGCGCTCGGTGCTTCCGTAGGCCCGGGGAGGCCTGGGACTCGAGGTGCGTGCGGGGCGGCCGAGGGAATCCCCTGCCTAAGCTCTCCCCGCACGGGCTCCGAGAGCGAGCGCCCGGGGCCAGGTCCCGAGCCCCACTGTGGGGCTCGCCCGATCCCCCATTTACCAGTCGAGGCTCCCGTTCGCCCCTCGCGAGCCAAGCTCAGGTCAGAGATGTCCAATAAGCCACTTTGGAGGCCAGGATCCTTCGGGCGCCCCAGGGCGCTCTGCCTGCGGGGGTCCCTCCACACCCAGCCCAGCGGAGTTGCCTTCCAAAGCACAAGCCAGCGGGTGCATTATTAAAGCCATAGCACACTTGGGAATGAGGGGGTGACCTTAGTTTCTGGCCTTGAGAGGGAGGGGGTCGCCTTTCAGGGGATTCAGGTAGGAACTCAGTCTCCTTACCAACGTGGTCCTGGCATCTTCCGACGTTCCTGGTCGCCGGCTCTTCGGGGTTTGTTTTTTGTTTTTTGTTTCTTTGTTTTTTTGGAGACTCTACTTGTCCTCCTTTCCTGGCTACAGCCACTCACCTTTCCCGTGCGGTGGGGCGCCCTCCATGCTGAGGAGCTGAAGGGACTAGCGATGGGGACTGCAGAGCCCTAGTAGGAAATGCGGCAATCCGGAGCACCTGCTTGCTGGTGAGCAACTGTAACACAGAGGGGATACGTCGGGCACCCGCCACCGACCCCTAGAAGTGTGTAGGGTTTATTCGAATCCTCAGGGTCCTGTAGTACTGGCCTGGAGGTGAGGACACAGGCATCCTCCAGGTCACCACCATAGCCTGAGGGGAATTGCTGGAGCTCTGCGCTCCCACCACACCCGCCGAGGACGCGGGAGACATTGGTACCTGCTATGGAAGGGAGCGAGCGGTTCTATCTAGTACCCATGCTTGGTACTAGACAGGACTCGTGGATGCGTTGGCAGATCTCTACCTAACTAAGGTACAAACATAGCTTTTTCCAACGTCACAACTAGTGAGGATTTAGACCCCCCCGGAGATTTTCTCCATGCTCTCCTCCTTGAGGAGCCTCCTTGGCTTTCAGCTCCTTGCAAGAGTAGCTAATGCCAGTCTGCTGACTTCAAGTGTCTCAAGACACATCCCTCTAGTTTATCATCCAAGCCCAGAATTTATACCTGTCTCTCCTTGATCTTCCATACACGGGTGGGGTGGGGTGTGAGGGGGGTGCTCTTTTGCAGCCCTTGGGACTCAGCAGAGATGGTACTAGCTAGGGAGGTAGGCAGCCTATGGACCCTTTGGTGACACTGTGTGTATCTATTGGAGCCTTCATTCTGCCTTCAGCAGGGGAGTTTTCAATTTCAGACGGTGGTGTGTGTGTGTGTGTGTGTGTGTGTGTGTGTGTGTGCCCCTGCCATTTGAGATACTAGTTGATCAACACCTACTCTGTGCCAGGCACTTTATTTGTATGTTTTATGTAAATTCACAGGAGCCCTGTTGGTACAGGTACTATTGTCCCCATTCCACCTAGAGAGGTGGAGGTCACACCCCAAGGACACATGCAGTGTGGAAAAGGATAAAAACCTGTGAAAGAATCCTGCCTCAGAGTAGAGCATGCCCTGCAGCTCAGCCTTTCTAAAATGTACACTGTGAGGTGTTTAAACCTGCTGATACCTCATCTTGAACTCTAGAGCTTCAAGTGAGGAATTATCACCCACAGGAAAAGCCACACAAGCATGCCAGCTCTACCTTCCCCCTAAGCAGGAGATTTCTGCAGCCCTCTCAGGCTCCACCCTTCTTCAGTGTAGATGCAAACTTGAGGGAACCAGAGAAGCCCCACAATGACCACAATCCACTCACAGTTCACAATGATATTATCAGGATAACCCAACCAGAACAATATGAGTTGCACTGGCATACGGGCTTGATATTTTTGCACATAACCCCAAGAGACCTGAAGGAAGACAGAAGTTGAAAGGAGCATTCATGGAGATGACCCTCTCTTTTCCCTTCATATTTTAGGTAAGAAGTTCTCCCAAGCTCCATTGTGAGAGCTGTGTTTTCTTTAAATGACATTAATGCGGTTTTTTTCAATGAAACCTTTCTAAGAGTCAAAAGTTATATCCATTGGACTTGAGGTGAAATACTACATTTTTAAAGTTTTTTGTTTTTGTTTTTGTTTTTGTGTTTTCAGATGAAGGGTAAGGGACATGGCTCTAGCCTAGGCTGTCTGGGGCAGCAAAGATTGGGGCAGCCATAGGGTGAGGTGAGGTGAGGTGAGGTGGGAGGTGGGTAGGAATAATCAGACTCGATTCCAGAGACATTGAGAATTCAAGGGACTGGAACCACACTCTCCAGAAGAAGTCCTTTATAAAACAAATCTCTGACAGACATTGTAACCCCGGCCTACCCTGGAGAGTGGCCATAGTTCCTCAACTTTCATCTAACTCGTGATGCAACTATACCCTACCAAGAGGGACATCTGAGAAATGCCACCCTGTATATTTCTAAAATACATTAAGACTAGAGATTTGACCCAAGCCAGTGAGAAGCAATTCTGCTCACAGTATCCCCTAATTCACGGGGGAAACAGAAACTAGGTTGCAAGCTGGGGTGGGGGTAGTGAGGCTGACCAGTGAGGGGCTCCGATGCCTGCACAGATGGAAGCTGAAGAGTTCTAATTAGCACAAAGCCTGCACCTTCCATTAATAGCTCACCACCAGCTCCTGGATGCTGCGGAAGGCAGGCAAGTTGGAATGTGTGAGGCTCACCTGTCCCCAGCTCATTAACAGACCCAGGGTGAGAATAGGGCTCTCCTGCGGAAGGACCAGCCCAAACCAACCCCCATCCCTATCTAATTACAGGTTTGACTTCTGGGTCCATCTGAGGGGAGAGTGCTTAACCCAAGTCTGATACTCGGACACGTGCTCAGCCTGGCCTCCAGGAGTGTGCTCCCTCCAGACTTGAGATAAATTCTTTCTTTAAAAGTGCTGGCATACGTTCCATTTATATGAAACCCTGGATAGGTAAAACTGACAGGGACCTCAAAACGGGGGCTGGAGCAGGCAGACTGAGAAGAAACAAGAGAGAAGTTTCTGGAAAAGGGGAACTGCTATCTTAGGTGTAAATTCATTTGTCAGAATTCATAGAACTGTATACCTATAATCTATTTACAGATGAAAATCATGCCTTATGCAATACTCATGTCCTTGTGTGTGTGTGTGTGTGTCCGTGTGCATGTGCATATGTGTGTGTGTGTGTGTGTGTGTGTGTCTCCTGTGTACATCTCACATATCCACCCAATCTGGCTGATGTGCAGGTTCACACCCTTTTCCAAGGGTCACAGTGGAGAAAGGGGGCAGAGCAGATGGGGAACCGGGGCTGTGCACATCTTACAAGCTCCGAGGCCAAGTGGGGAAGAGGAATGTCTGAATTGAATCAATTAGCTGCAGAAAACTTCAGAAAAGAAGTGAGGCCCTTCATAAAAACAAAGCCCACTCCTTAATCCCCAAAGGCAATCCTCTCCCCCACTCCCATGGCCTTTCCTCGGTAAACAAAGAAATCCCCCCTTCCACATCCACACCTCAATATTCATTATGAGCTGACGTCCGAGGCTGCATTCCAGCCTCCCAGAGCGCCCTAATGACTGGAAGCCCAATGGCAGATGACAGAGGAGGGCTTTCCCTCTCCTCTCCACAGCTCTGCCCTTCTCCCGGCAGTCAGTCGCTCTTTCTTCCCTCCTCTTTCTTCTTTTCTTCAAATTAGTGAGTAAGCAAGGCCCTAGCAAGCAAATCAAAGCAAAGACATCACTAACTCCACTTTGTTCATTTATTTTGACAAGTGCAGTTTAATTTTAATTATTTATGATAATACTTCATAGTAGCCGAGTAAATGTGCCGGGGTATATTTGGTAACATTAATGAAGTCTGCCTGATAGGGACCTTCACTCCAGCATCCAGCCTGGAGAGCTCTCTGCTGGAGAAGCTGGGTGAGACCATTGGTCTGTAGTGGGGTTTGCATTTTTTGTGGGGGTGGGGAGAGGAGAACTTAATGGGTTTGAGGATTAGCCAAGGGAAAATTAACCCGATTCTCGAGAAGAGGCAAATAGTAAGCCCATAATCATGTGTAGACTCGGATTGTGTGTATTTAAACACATGCTTGGTGATAAGAAGGCCCAGGCGTGCACACATACCACATGCATATTTACACATGAATCTCCAATGTGCAAATTAACAGAGACTGGGAGAAATTAGGCTCTGGCCAATTAAAAATAGAAGTAAAAATAGAAAATGTAATACATAGAGTTCTCTATCGCTCCAAAGTACCTTTCTTCTACATAACATATGCTTCAAGTAGGCAAATATAGGGCAGATTTGGGAAGATTGGGGAAGAATTTCTTCAGCAGGTGATCACATTGGAATGTTCCTTTCAACACACAATGGAAATGATATGCAGTTCTTTATGGACGCAATGTCCCTTTAAATAAGGCTGGACTAGGGATGTAGCTCAGTAGTAGAGCACTTGCCTAGCATTGAACTGCTCTGGAGTTCCATCACAGTATACAAACAAAAAACAACAGTGCTGACTCTTCACCTCTCCATGACTGTTAATATAAGGGTAGGATTCTGCATATCAGCAAAGCATGTACATACACACCCATATAATGGGTATATTATACACCATTTGGTGCAAACACATAAGTATCCAAGACCTTTTGAGACAAGAGCAGTAAAGCATTTACAAGGTGTGATACTTAAGGCATAGTACAATTAATGGTTGGTTTTTGAGACTGTAAAGAAAACCTTGGACACTCCTTTTTTTTTTTCAAGTAGTGAGGACTCCCTGTTCCTTATTTCTGAAGCATCTGCTAGTGCCCAAAGTAGTTTAAAGACATATCAAGGAATAGGTACATTTTCTTGAGACCAACTGTAGTACTGTCTCAGGACAAAGACCAGTTCTTTGGGGGTAAGAACTATTAATTCTCTCAGTCATCTCTTTTGTTTGTTTGTTGTGGTTTATTTTTCTGAATGATCCCAGCAGGGAAACTGGGTCCTTTTCACGGGGAGGGTTAGCCAAAGAATCAGAACTGGGAGGCTCTTCTGGCACAGTGCGGGCATGCAGGGTCTCCAACCTGCCTGTCCCTAAAACACAGGTGCTCCTGAGGTCCTTCAAATCCTCTAGTCTTCAGGCAGAGGGGTGCTTTAGAAGGTACAAGAGGATCAGCCCTAGATACCTGGCTCCCAGATTTCTCCACTGGCCCCAAACTCTTCCAACCTTTTTCCTTAAAGCTGTGACCTGGCTCTGGCGTGGGAAAGGCGGTTTGGAGCTTTTCACAAATCCACTATCCCCTTGAACCAAAACCAATTAGCCTGGCCCAAGGTCCTGTCATTGAGGCCCTGGCCCTCTTTTCAAACCCCTGCGGCTCAATTGCGGTGAGGGGCTGGCCAGTGAATGCAGGGACCACTTAAAGTGGCGCTTAAGCCGGACCGGGATGGAAGGAAGGAGCCAGCGCTATAGGAACTGCGGGCCGCCCATTCTGAGAGCCACTGACCAAGGTTTTGTTCCAGTCACAGCCCCCACCCCGGCTCCTCTGTTAATGACCTTCCTCTCCACAGTTTCCAGCTGTCTAGAGGAGAAATCAAAAGCTAGCTCTAGGAATCTGTGAGACACCCAAGCTTGGCTACCCTAGCTAGAAAGGACATCCCAGCTTTGGGGTCTTACCCCAACAAGTCCTGTCCTCGAAGGCGTTAACCACGACAGAGCTTGTATCACTGTATGCTTGATGTTGTCCTTGGATGCACCTGAACAACAACCCATCTTCTGGATGGGAAAATGGATTTGCCTGAAATCCTGGGGCTTAACCTGAGGGCAGTTTGGGAAAAGTTTTCTGGGACTCCTACTCTCTTAGGAAGAGAGGGAAGGGCCTTCAGACCAAGATGGGAAAGACCATCTCAGCTAATTAAAAAGCTGAACAAGCCCAGGTAGCTCTCAAGATGGGCTCCACATCATCCGCATCCACATAGGGTCCAGAATGGAGTGTGTAAGGATAAAGTGCCAAACCTTCCTTCAGCCTCTTACCTCTAGCTCGTCCCCAATTTCCTTTCACACTCTTCAGGTGGAGTGAAGACACCCTCCGTGTTGGGTACCACTGCTAGGGGGGCTATAACCGTCGCCATGGTAATACGCATCCCACCCTAGGCCAAAGCTGATTGGCCATTTAATTCAGGGTGGAGGAAGGTAGGCTGGGCTCGAGTCTGGGTGGAACAGGGGACAAGGACATCCCACCCCACGCGTGTGAGAAGCCGAGGAGAAAGAGAAGGCGATTAAAATGGCGCCGCAGCCTCCAAAGGGCCGCTGTTCTGGGTGTAGACACCCGGGTGGGAGAAAACCCAGCGGTTCTCCGGACCACGCCGCCTCTCGGGGCCTTTGAGGGCGCATCAATCCGGGCAAGACTGTCCCAGTGTTCACGGCTGAGCGCTCCCCGCCCGGCTCCGCAAGCTGGCTTGCAAGCTTCGGCCGGCCAGGCGCGCCAGCGCAGGCTTAGCGGGATCCGCGGACCCCGGGGCGCGGGGCTGCGCGTTGGGGGCGAGGGCGGGGCGGGCGTCGGCCGCGCCTCTAATCCCGGCGCTGCGTGTGGGAGCGGCGGGATCAGGGAATTAACGCTGTAACTTCGGATTAGTAACGCTCGCTAAATGAGCGCCTAATTCCGACCCTTCATGCTTTTCAGCGTCGCACTGGGTCCTGGGAGGCCTCTTGGCCCGGCTGCTTCGTGCTCTGTTCCCATTTCCCGGGAGGTCCGACAGCGGTCGAGAACTCCCGAACCAGTCTAGAGGCAGCTTCTGGCCTCGCTGCACCGTGCGTTTCCGTGATGACTGCGGATGCCAGCTTTTCATTGGTCGGGTTGAGGCCCATATGGCCGGTATAGTTCAGTGTTGAAGTTCTTTGGGCAAAGGAGGAAGAAGCCTTCGAAGCCTCCTTCTCAACGAGGGCTGTTCTCAACCCTGCCCTGCCAAGTGGCCTACCGTGTGACCTTCTGCGACATGCTCCGTGTTTCTAGTTGTAAAATGAAAGGTGTTGACATCTTTGAGATCTCAACCAATTTAGGCTTCCAACTGTACTTTCAGCCGCGCTTTCAGGACCCACACGCCTTTTCTTATAGAAAGAGACTAGTTAGTGCAAGTTGGAGCAGTGTAACCCAAACTTGGGCAGTCAGGCCAGAGAACACTGGGGGGGGGGAACAAATGGGACGGGATGGGATGGGAGCAAAGGCTGAGGAGGCCCCAGGCCCTCCAAGCTCCCCGAGGAAGCCCTTGGCTAGCTAGGGAGGTTGATAAGGAACACAATTTTGAGCCTGTGTCTTGGGCTCCAAGGGTCCTGGGTGGGATTTGAACATCTCTCTGTTAGGATAAAATGGTTGGGCTGGCACCCCTGAAAACCTTTTGTGATGAGTGTGAGATAAACTCTGTGAATCAGAATCAGTAGACCCATTCCATAGCACCACCACCTCCTCCCTTGAGGCCCTCATCTTTTCCCTAAAGTGCAAGGTTTGTATCAGCAGATTTTCCCCTTCATAGAAAGCAGTAAAAGTCCTGCACTTTCTCAGGCTGGGACTCTTCCTCCATGGGACTCTTAATGGGCACTCCAGCCTACCTGGACAGCAAAGGAACCAAAGGTGACACACATTTGAACTGCACCGCAAACACAGTTGTGAAGCTATGTGACCACCTTGCTGTAGGAAGGACTGACTCTTACAAAAATAGCAAAGGAGCAGGGGCGAGAAGGACCGAGTCCCGGGGCAGGCTCTGGGGAAGCCCCAGCCCATCCCGTGAGATTCGGAGGCAGGGGGTGCTGGGCAAGCAGGCTGAGAGAGCTGCTCTGCTTTCCTCCGAAATGAGGTCACCACCAGCACACAGGCTCCCAGGTGCACCAGGAAGGGGGAGCAAGCCCAGGAGATGCAGTTGGGGGGGGGGAGGGAGGCTCCTGGGTCTGCAAACACGCGAGTGACCCTTCACAGGCCTAAGAACTGGGAAGGAAAGATAAAAAGATCACGAACCCTCTCCTTCCACCCAATGAGTCCCTGAGAAGGAGGCACAGAGGCAGCTGCTTTCCTGCCACTGCATTTAATTTTGTGGATAGCTAATATTCCAAAGGCAATGCAGTGAAAAAACTCTCCATCTACCATATGGAAGCCACACCTTGCCCCTCCCCAGACCCAGAAGGTTCTCCTTTTGTATCACTGAATTTTTTTTTTTTTTACTTTTACACAAGTAACCTTTTTGTTAAGATAATTTTGCTAAGCAAAGGGGGAAAAAACGGCTGGTAGGCACAAAGATGGAAAAAGATTTCTATTATCACAAGGGGGCTGGGCAGGTTCTGGATAGAGGCTGAGAGACCAATCTTATAAATAACTAAGGCAAGAGGCTCTTGGGATTGAACTGGGCCAAGATGGAGGTAAGGTGACCTAGGCAGTGCCCACCTCTGCACTTCTGAGCTGTGTGTGCTACTCTCTAAGGAGTAGGCCCTCACCTCCCAGATCTGCTTCCTTAATATTTTCAAGGAAAAGAAAACGGGTCAAGTCAGGATGGTAGCTCTAATCCTTCCCAGTCAATCTGTTAAAGCATGTATACACTGATATGTGCTTTAAAGAGCCCCAAAGGACCCCAAGCCTTAAGGAATGTGAACTGACTTTGGATCCTTTCTTCCCTACACTTGATAGGGTCCATAGCTGGGTCTACATCCACCACGCAGGAGCCCTACTGGTTTCCTAAGTTGCAGGGCCCCCCAAACTTCAAGATAAGGAAAGAGTAAAGGGAGTGTCAGGAAGGAGAGGAACCTGAAGGCAAATAAAACGCAAAGGGACCTTCTGCTCCTTGTGGCGCTGAGAACCACGGACACAGAACAGTGGCACGCCCCACTCGCTGCGCCCAGCTAAGAGGGACCTGGAGCTTGAGTGGCCGGTGTGCAGCATTGGGTTGCCATGGGAACGGAATTCAGATTTTCCCCAATTGCTTTTTTATTTGCTAGACATTGTAATATATCTTATGTTGCCATTTATTGGGGCGGGAAGGAGAGGAGCTCCAGAGAGCCTGGCTTCCCCCTTAACCAGTTGGGGAAGTTGGGGAGGCGCCGGCCCCAGTCGTCGGACCAGAACTATAAAGGTTTAGAGGATCTGGGCTACGTCTCTCCCGCCCAGCAGCCTGCTCTTGGTTTGTATGCAGGGCAGGGCCGGTCGGTCGGGGCGGGAGGCCCCCGCCTAGGCCCCTTGCCATTGAGCACACTCCCCGCCAGTTCTGCTCCGCTTCACGCTGCACACAGACCCCCCAACTGCACACAAAGGCAGCTGCCAGAGCCGGTGAAAAGTGATCAAATTATCAAGAACTTGACCTCACCGAGGGGCGAAGCTCCAGCAACCCCCCAGCCGTATGCTAATGGTGCTCAGGGGCTGACTCGTCGAATAATTCGATAAAGGCTGCATTGTTAGCGGCAGGGCAGCCCCCTGCCCACCCTTTTACTCCCCCTACACACCGCCTACTGCTCTCTCTCTCTCTCTCTCTCTCTCTCTCTCTCTCTCTCTCTCTCTCTCTCTCTCTCCCTCCCTCCCTTCCTCTCTCCGTTCTCTTTCTCATCGCATTTGCATCCCAAAATCCTAGTCTGCAGCGCAGGGCGTGGATTGTTCTAGCCTGATTTATGGGGTGAAGGCAAAGGCTGGCGCCTTCCCCGCCAGCGACCCCTCTGCAACCCCAGCCCGTTCCCTGCCCCCAACCCACTCCACTTCGGGGTTCCAGTCTCGGCGCTGGGAAATGGTGATGGGGTGCAGGGACCGAGGAGGAGGTGAAAGGAATGCCTCCAGGACACGGCAAGTGTCTCCAGGAGAGCCGAGGTCGGATACCTGGTCCTGGCGTGGCCGCTCCGTCGAGCTGGAGTCCCTGGGTGGCGTGGGCTTCTCTGGACTCCTCTGGCTCCTGTGGCCAGGGCGGCCGGCCGGGCCATCGCACGCAGAAGTTGTGAGAGTCATTTCTACTTTCGGTTATCTAGCTTTATGACGGCTCTGTGGCACTCATACAGCTAGATAACCAAAGAGAGAAACGGGCCTCCCATTCGCCGGCACCGCTGCCGCGCTGTGGGCCCCACGTGCCGCCGCTGACCCGGCGCGGGGGCCTGAGCGGACTCCGCTCCCGCAGCCCCGGGGGCGCACGCGGAGAGCCAGAGGGGACCGACAGACACACAGACACACGGACTCCCGCCACCCGGATCGCCCAGCTCCCTTCCTCCCTCGCCCTCGCGATTTCCCCATCCCCAGTTCCCCGTCCAGTGCATGCGCGGCCCGCTTCGACGCCGTCCCGGGGCGCACTCGGTGAACCCGCGCTCTGCGCTTGGGCAGCCTCGGGCGCCCCGGCGGCCCCCAGCGCACTGGACCGTCAGCCCTCCTCTCGCAGGCTAATCGCCCCGCGGGGAAGTGACGTCAGTCGGGGGATCGGCCTATCACGGGCTTCCATTCAAATCCCAGCCCCCTTCCCGCGCTCGGCACCACCCAGCCTTACAATGGCCTCGGCGTTCACGGCTTCTGCGCCGCGAGGATAGGGGAGCGCCTCTTCTGCCCTCAGAAGCGTTAGGCTTGCTTCCCTGGATGCACACAGTCTGGCCTTTCTCTCGAACCTCTCTGACCTCCCCGCAAGGTCTTAGGTGCCTGGCAGTCACCGCAGACCACCAGAGTTAGAGTTTGAGGGAAGAGGTTTAATTAAGGTCGAGGTCTCTCCAGGGCAACCAAGTGAGCGCAGGAGAGGCTGCGAACCGGTCACTTCATCCTTAAGGTCTCTCTTTCTTTTTTTCTTGCCCAGCACTGTACAGACTACGCGGTAGAGACAGGGGATTAAGGGAGGAAGTGGGTGTCTAGATCAGTGTATCCCATACATATTGCCTGACTTGTAGGGATTCCCATGGCATGCTTCACTCAAGCCAGGTCCTAAATGTCCGCACCGGACTGTTAGCCCTTTCCCTCTGACCATTCCTAGGTACAGCCAAGGGTATGTAATCAATTGTGCCCCGGCACCTTGAAGATCTCCAAGGCTGTAATTGGGCTCCTATTCATCTCCCATAAAAATAATCAGCTCCTGCCATCTTTCTGCTCACAACACACCCTAGCCCACTCACTCCAAGTGACTTTACAGGGCAAAAGAATTGGCATTTTGGGGTTTCCCAGAGCCACGGTAAAATTGAGCCTGGCCACCAAACTGAAGTCCCTTCTCAGTCTCCTAAACGTGGGTGGTTTAGAGCTTGCTCACCTGAAACCCATCCCTTCTTCCTTGCTCCTGAACCCCCCTCCCACTATGAGCCCTGATTCACCTCCATCACCCATTCCTGGGAGGCAAAGGATTAAACATGAAAAATTCGATCTCCCCCCCCCCCCCAGTCATCCCTAGAAAGATCTTAAATCCAAGAGTTAGGGGTTGACTTAACAATAGAGTCGGGGCTACCGGGTTCCAGGATTCCAGCAGTGACTATGCAGGAGTCCCAAAGACTATCTGTGTTAAGGCATCCCCCAACCAGCCCAGACTTGGTGGGGGGTACTCATTCAGATCTGTTTTGGTGAGGCCGGGGGACACCCCTTACACACTCTCCATCAGCAAATCCCACAAGGCTGGGTTCAAAGAATAATAGGTCCAAAGTGGGTGATTTGGAAGGGACTCGGGATCTTTTCTAAAGGTATCTAAAGCATTCTCCCTTAAATGACACATCTGGATTTTTTGTTTAATACCAGGCTTTGGCACCGCACCTCGTACCCCGTGCTTGTTTTAGATTTGTCCTATTTTCATCTTGACCCCAAATCCAAGGTGGGCTGCGTCCCCACTGCCATCGCCCGTCAGCCAGTGAGCAAGCCAGCTAGCAGTTACACACCGCTTTCCAAGTGCCACCTCACAGACAAATCCTTGTCTCAGAAAAAGGACCCGGGCTAGACTGAAAAGCATCAGAGAAACAGAGAGGCCGACCTACCTACCCACAGCAAGGCCCAGGAAGGAGCCTCGAATTTGGGCCTGCCTGGTTAATTCTAAAGGATTTTTCATAATTAGGAGGTGTCCCTTTCTCCTCCTCCTCCAGCCTCTGGAATCTACACCCTCTTCCATTTAGCTGTGTGTCTGTCAGTGTGGGCAGCCTCCTGTGCTCTAGTCCTTCTGGGCCACCCTGAGCTTGGATGGGTGGAACTGAAGAGGCAGAGGGAACTGTGCAAGCACGATTCACCTGAAAGAGGGGGAGGGAGAAGAAAGAGGGGGAGCGGGGAGCAGGAGAGAGGGGAAAGAGAAGGAGCATTCTCAGAGTGTGATTTAAGCAGGATGCTGCACAAAATGGCTCCTCGGCTGCGAGGTTCATGGTTACAGCACACCGGAGCCCTGGCCTGAGAGCCTAGGACTGACTGACTGGTTAGGGCTCTGGAAGAAAGATTAAAAAGCTTGATTTTGCTTTCTGTTCAGGTGTGGCAGGTCAATACCACCAAAGCCACATTTCTGTTGTCTTTTAGGAAACCTTGTCCCTTGCCAAAGCAGGTGAGGCCAGCCAGGCAGAGGTTCCTACACCATGCTGGAGTGGGCTCTATCTCCAGTGTCCAGGTGCATGCAGGTGTTATCAGCTGGCTCTCAGGAAGGAGACCACAGTGAGTGTGGGCCTTGTGTCATCCACTGCTTGTCCTTCGGAGGCTATACTGGTGGGAGGACAGGGCAGTAGGTAGTCTCCTTGAGCTAGCTGCCACACCCATGCACAGGATGGTTAGCCTCCAGGTCAGACCCAGCAAGGACATGTTGTTTGGGACTGAGCTAACCCATGGAGGACCCCGCTGACTTTGGCTCTGATTATCTTCTCATCTTTACACTGTACTCTGGGCCGGGTCTATGTTCGTTTGCTACACTTCCTCCTATATCAATCCCTTGCCTCTAGCCTACTGTCCCTAAGTCCCAAGAAAGAGCTGGCCCTGGATCTAGAGGTGGCCCAGCTAGAAAACCGGTCGCTGCTAACAGGCCCTGGCCATGGTGCTGAGACCTGCTCACCCGGCAGTTTTTTTCTCCAGCAGTTCCACTAGCTCAGAAGTTCCTGTCTCCAATCTGTGGTTTGAAACCTGAGTCCTATGGGTGCCTACAGCAACTTAGAAAAGCAAGCATCCAGGGGGACAGCCAGCACTTAGACATCTCCACCAAAGATTGGAGACTCAATTTTTCATATCCATATTTTCATAAATCACCACAGAGGGACAAAAGTCTTCCGCTGAGTTCCCATATCTGAATCTACAGAAACTATACGCAATGTGCCCTAGAGCCCACTGAAACCTACCTTGCATTTTCTCCCACAGTCAGCTTATGAGGCCGCCCCCTAAGGCTGGCACGTTACTGTTGCGTCTGCTGGCAGGGATCCACTCCATGAACTCCACTTGCCTCGACCCAGTGCTTCTATTCCCTGCTGGTAGTTATTCAGCTTATGAGTTAAGGGGTCCTGAGAAGGACAGGGGACAATTCACACCCTCACTCACAGTAGGGAGCAGACACCCTTGTCCTGAGACCAGACTTGCCCAGATCCTGAGGCTGGGAGCCTGGGGCTGGTGGAGTAAAGCAGATGCAGCCACTTGGCCTGCCATTCAGTCTGGCAGGACTCCCTTTCATCCCCTCTGGGCTGTAATTAGGACACAGAATCTCTAGCCACAACCCGGGCCGATTCCAGGTGCCTCTTTCCCCTGGCAGCTTCTCTTGTCCCTTCCTCGGGGCTCAAGCTTTGATTAAGCTCATCTTCCTATTGTCTGGGGGCTTGAAGGACTCTGTTCACAAGGAGACCCAGCTTTGGGTTACCTCAGATGGAGCCAGTTCCTTGTACCCAGAGGGTACAGAGGCCTCCACACCTCCCCTCAAATACACATGGCCGATTGGACTGTATCTTCCTTTCTGTCTTTTAACCTGCCCACTTCCTCAACAGCTGAGGTAAGGGCAGGCAGCTGGGTGTGGGCTCTTCTAAACAGGGACCTCAAAATACCTCCCTCAAAAGGCCAAGCCTTTCCTTGTGACCAGCCAGTATTGCTCCTGGAGGCTCCTGAGGTGCACCCCTATTATCTGTGCCTACTTAGCCTATTTCTGACCTTCCTTGATTGAAAGCCAGACCCTCAAACTCTAGCCCCCTTAAGAATCCATCACACCCCCCACACACACACTATGAAGAAGATTCAAAGAGGGTCTCTCTCCCCCTGAAGCTCAGCGTCTGGCCTCTCTACCACAATGGCTCAGAGATTGTATTTTTTGGGATGTCTTTGCTGCTCCAGAGATTTGGCCTGGAGCCTCTCCTTGTTACAGCCTGCTGCCTCCTTCCTGTGACACCCTACTACCCAAGCTTCTCCCAGAGATGACCCTAAACAGCCTCAAGCTCCATCCATGGTTCCCTTGTTCTTCTCAGCTCAAAGAAAGCTAGACTGGAGGGAGCGTCAGAGACGCCCACAGACAGCTCCAAAAGGCCTGCCCCAAAGCTCAGAGTGGGGGATGCTGAACAGAAAGGCCCCCCCAACTTCCCGTTTCAAAGGGGGAAAAGACGTCATAAATCTTGCTTAGAGTGGGTGCTGTGTGTTGCATTTTTCTCAAAAAAATTTTTTTTCCAGGAAGCCACTTTGTAGGTTATTTGTGTGTTGGTGTGTGTGTGTGGGGGGGGAGCGGTGAGGGATAAGAAGGCAGAAGAGAGTCACGGGTAGGAGTTAGGGAGGGGGACTCCCTGGAACCTCTTTCAGAAACATTCTTTCTCTCAAACCTCTCTCTCTCTCTCTCTCTCTCTCTCTCTCTCTCTCTCTCTCTCTCTCTCTCTCTCTCACACACATCCATCGGACCTCTCACCCTGTCCCTTTCTGAACACCGCAGGCGCGTCTCATCTCGCTATCCCAAGACCCTTGACCTTGGTCTTGAAGATTTGCGGGAGATGCCTGAGCTCTGACCCACAATTAGAGCTTAACCCCCAAACCCCCTGTAGTCAAGAAAAGCCCTGAGCCCTTGAGGTGTTCAAGAGGGACCCACAGAGATACCCCAGGCCCCTGAACCAGTCCAGCCGGCTCCCTGACACTGTCTTAGTGGAGACTACCGACCTGACGCCTTAGCCCCTCTCTTCTAGCCCGGCCGAGACGCAAAAGGCAGTGACACTTACGGACCCGGGAGGGGGCCGGGGCCCCACGAGGCGACGGCGGGGGTGGGGCGGTTGTGGTGATGGTGATGGCCGCCCGGGATCAGGCGAGTCCCCAGGCTCAGGCCCAGCTCCGGCCGCCCTCCAAGCGCCGCTGACCGCACGGTCGCGTGGCCGAGAGCTGCTGGAGGCAGGCGCGGCGGCGGTGGCGCGGGGGTTCCTGGCGGCGCGCCGCTTCTCCGGGCTCTGAGCGGCTCAGCGCCGCCTTCTCGGGCGGGCACGGCCCGCAGTGACGTCAGCGCGGCTCCCCCCGCCCCCCCTGGCTTCACTCGGACCAGTGCGGAACCGAGAGGCGGAGGCAGGAGACGAGGGGCGCCCTGCCCTGCGACCCGGCCCTGGCTGCCCGCGCCCAGCTTGCGTCCGAACAGCCCTCCCTGCAAACGGCCCGCTCCACTGGGCCACCAACCACCTGGGAAGTGGTGACAAGCAGAGGGCTAGAAGCCTCACAGGCAGCTCCAAGCCCAGGGATCCAGGATGCTCGGGGAAGAATGGAGAGCCTAGGACTTGAGGGACGTCTGCGCTCTGGGTGGAACGGGGGCGTTTGATCTTTTCACACACACAAGTGTTGGCTGAGGGAACCCACGAGGGATTGGATGGTTTGGGGGTCGCAATGAAGGTTCGGAAGGGACTCTAGCTCGCAGGAACGTGTTTCGTTGACAGCCTGGGTTGCGTTCCAGCCTGGATCACGCTCCTCCGAGACTCAGAGTGTCCCCTACCTTGCCTCACCCGGGGCAGTGCACCTGCAAACTCTGGGCCGCACACCAACCCCCAGCCGCTGTCCAAATGCTGAATCCGGCCTCCCCGGGCCAGGCTCCAGAGCCCGGCTGCATCGCACTCGGCATTGTCCACAAGGCGGGTACAGGGTTCTGGGACTCAGAGTCAGAGTCCCTGAAAATTCTAGTGCTCCAAGATGATATTAGGGAGCTATGAGAAAGGGGGCGAAAGGTCAAGAGGAGGCGGGAACAGAGAGGGCAGACAGACCCGAGTGCCTGACCTGCGGAACCACCTCTTCCTCTTGCGTCCCCGTGGTTCGCTCAGGGTCCCTTCTGCCAGTGTGTTTCTCTCGCCACCACAGCAGGGGAGGTCCCTCCGGCCGAACTTGTCAGCGTGTCTCATCATTCATCCCGAGCCAGACAGACAGGCCAAGTTCATGAGCAACGCAGTTAACCCCTTGCAAACTGATCGCCTCCCAAAGGAGGGAGTTGAGCCGTTTGAATGGGGCATGCTCTCCCGGATTCCTAAGTACACCACCTCCCGGAAGCTGTGCCTGCCACCGCTCCTTTCTTCTTCCTGGTCTTGCTCCGATTATTTCCCCTGTTATATTTATTTATTTATTTATTTATTTATTTATTTATTTATTTACTGTTTTGGTCTCCACGATCTTCCTAGATTCTTCCTCTTAAAATTAGTCTGAGATTAGTATAGTTGGTTTTCTAGACGTCTTCTCTTCCCAGGTTGTGCTGGTGCTCATGGTGGAAAATTTAGTCCAGAAAAACATAAGACAACATATCAACTGGCCTTAATCTCTACTCCTGGAGGCCTGCTCTTAAAAGGGAAAAAGTGTGTGTGTGTGTGTGTGTGTGTGTGTGTGTGTGTGTGTGTGTGTGT
>NC_034590.1:51002087-51004388 GCF_900095145.1 Mus pahari | reverse complement strand
TGTGTGTGTGTGTGTGTGTGTGTGTGTGTGTGTGTGTGTATGTGTGTGTGTTGGGGGAGATTCTTATTAGAAGAATCCAGATTGCTGACTGTGCAGAACAAGGCAAGAAGAGAAAGAGGGGAAAGAAAAGCGGGGAGAGCAGGAGACAGGATGAAGTTGATGAGTCAGACTTCCAGAACTGGATGGGGACAGAAAACCAGAAACAAGCTTCCAGAAAAGGATCTGAAAGGGAGACAAATCCAGAGACCCGACAGAGCAGCCTCAGAGACACTGGGAGATTAAGATCTAGTGCAGTGACTTAGAGAGAGGGTGGGGGTGGCAGGTCTTCGTGGGGAAGCCTTGAAGGGCCCAACTCTTTCTCCTCCCGCTCCATCCACAGGCTTCTGCGGTAGTCCCTAAGGCGAAGATGATCTTCCCTTGGCCTCTTTGATCACACTAACCTGAAGACTTGATCTCGAAAGGGAGTGTTGGGGGTGGGGGGAGTCCTTGCCTGAGGTAAAGGCTATCTCTTGTTTTGGAACCCCAGCAATCCCCTAACTTTCTCAGCCACTCCTTAACAGTCTGGCAGACTCCGCTACTCCTCCCCTCCCCCACTTCCTATTGAATTCCTGGCGTCTGGTAGCTGGCGGCAACTAGGGCGACCTACCAACTTTTCCCCTGGGCATTTTCTCGCCCCCTTCACCCCCCAGTGCTTTCTTTTCTTCTCCCAGCGCTCTTTTTGAAAGGAGGCACCCAGGCCCAGGACGTGTTCTGCAGTTTAACTACTTCCAAATTCTTTGTTCAGGTCACCCCGGGACTCCATTGTCCGCTCCTGAGAGCGCGGGCAGGCCGGCGGGTGCGCCTCTGCCTGCGCAGGCCTTGAATCCATTAGGCCTCTGCGGCTCTAGCCTCGGCGTCAGTGCTTGTCCCCTAAGCTCCCGCCCTCGGCAGCCTTTTCTGGATGAAGTAAAGTCACTGAAAAGGGCAGGTTCGTTTTGAGGTTACGTGGATCTCACGAGAGAGAGAGAGAGAGAGAGAGAGAGAGAGAGAGAGAGAGAGAGAGAGAGAGAGAGAAACTCTGCGCCTATAATTAATTTGAGATCAACTCGCCTCTTTTCATTACAGCAACAGTTTGCAGCTGGGTGTTTGATCCCAGTGGTTGGTTTATTTTTATTTTTATTTTTATTATTTATTTATTTATTTTTGAGACAGCTGGATCAGGAATNAGAGAGAGAGAGAGAGAGAGAGAGAGAGAGAGAGAGAGAGAGAGAGAGAGAGAGAGAAACTCTGCCTCGAATGAATCTGTGACCCACTCGCCTCAGTCTGAAAGCCCTTTGGTTTGCAGCTGGGTGTTTGATCCCAGTGGTTGGTTTATTTTTATTTTTATTTTTATTATTTATTTATTTATTTTTGAGACAGCTGGATCAGGAATGAGATGGGGAAGGGACAAGTAGTCACATCTCCAGTCGTCCATCTGCACTCTCCTATCCAGTAGTCCCCTTCTTGGCTTTCCTTGCTCCTGCACCCTCCAGCCTCTCAAAGCCGCTCCTGGGCCAAAAGAGTAGGGACAGGGGTCCAGCCTTACTAGGGGTCACCCCCTGAAGTGCTGCTGTGCCCTGGGCCCAAACTGTCTTCCCAGCATGACAACTTCCCAGACTCATTGAGAAATGGCTAGCCATGGTCTTGCTATGCGTTCCCAGATTCACGAGTATGGCCAAGAGAGAACCCTGCTCTCCTCCCACAGGGACCGGGGATGCGGAGAGCTGGGAATCTTGCAGGGAGCTCAGCTCTGAGGTCAGCATTCAGAAAAGGGCTCAGCGGCCCTGTGTACCAGAGACTCCTTAGACAGGCCAGGAGCCTGACACTGTCTCTAACCCTTGAAGCCATGAAACAACAAGAAAGTTCGGAAGGTCAGTGGCCCAGGAAAACTCAGGAAAGGCTGGGCATCGCTTTTCCCAGAGCAAGGTCACTGAAGCATGACCCTCTTGCTCGGGAGAAGGGGGTGAGGGGTGTCAAGTCGTCAAATCCAGGGGCAACCCTGATGCCCAGGACCTTCTAGAAGTTGATCGAGCCTCTCTGGTCTGCCTGTTTTGGCCATCCCCAGGATTAGTCTAACTTCTCAGGAGCAGGCGTCCAAAGTATAGTCACAGAGGAGCCTGCGAGAGGGCAAGGATGGGGGACTGTGACCCCAGAAAGGGTGTGCGTAGAGCTCAGGGTGAAAATGGAGTGCGCAGGACAATGGGCGTCTCTCCTGCCAGGCCTGGGAAGGAGAGAGAGAGAGAGAGAGAGAGAGAGAGAGAGAGAGAGAGAGAGAGAGAGAGA
>NC_034590.1:50998423-51001797 GCF_900095145.1 Mus pahari | reverse complement strand
AGAGAGAGAGAGAGAGAGAGAGAGAGAGAGAGAGAGAGCTCAGGATTTGAATCCGTACCGGGATCAGAACCTTGCGGCTGCAGGCTCTGCAGCTCAAAGGATCCCTCCCACTCCTCTTGGCTCCAGAACTGCATTTGGTGAGGCCTGCAGAGCTCCGAGATCTGCCCAGACTAAATGAAAGCTCTTGCAGACACAGATGTTCCTAAGAGTCTCCCACACTCCTATTCACATTTTCTTCCTTTCGTTCTTGCGGGCGTACCCGAGGTCCTCTGGTCCGCTGTGCTGACCTAGCGGCTCTGGCGTGCTGACGCGGCTCCGCGCGTTGTCCAACAGCGCCCTCTGCCGGACCTTCTACTCCGATGCAAGTGCGCACCAAGCCTGACCTGGCAGCGGGAAAGTGGAGTGGGCGGTGACACTCCCGCTTCTAGGTCTGTAGCGACGCCAGGGACACTGCAGTACGGGGTTACCTGGACTTCTGTTTCTCCTCCTGGCTCCTCTTTACCTTTCAAACTCTGCCGCTGGTCAAGGGCATCATTTGCATTGCTGGGAACATCAGGACAGTTGGATGAAAGCCTGGAGACTTCAGACCCTTGCCCATTCTTTCTTTACCCCTGTCCTTACTGAAGTGTTAGTCCCTCCCCAGCTTCGCCTTTCCATCTTAGTGGCTTCCTTTCAGCCAGGATCCTCCTCATCTCTACAGATTTCAGAAAACGAAAGACAGAAAGCCATTTCTTTTTGGGTAGGGGTGGGGTTGGGGGCACCTAACACTTGGAGGTGCAGGCAAAGATTAGATTTGGAGGTCCTTTCTTAAGAGCCCAGGGCTCACCGGGCTTGGTGGTACACACCTTTAATCCCAGCACTTGGGAGGCAGAGGCAGGTGGATTTCTGAGTTTGAGGCCAGCCTGGTCTACAGAGTGAGTTCCAGGATAGCCAGGGTTACACAGAGAAACCCTGTCTCAAACAAAACAAAACAAAACAACAACAAAAACAAAAAAGAAAAAAATCAATTCTTTTTTGTTGTTTTGTTTTCTTTGTTTTGTTTTTCAAGACAGTTTTTTTTTTTCTGTGTAGCCCTAGTAGTCCTGGAACTCACTTTGTAGATCAGGCTGGCCTCGAACTCACAGAGACCCACCTGCCTCTGCTTCCTGAGTGCTGGGATTAAAGGCATGCATCACCACCTCCCAGTGAAAGAGTTCTCCTTGGGCAAGAGATGCTCTGATGTGTATAAAGCTGAGGCAGCACCCTGTCTCCTGGAGGCAGACAGAACAGAACCAGAGTGGTCTGGGGAAAGCTAACTCAGTCCCATGGAAACAACGGCATGGTTCGTACCAAATTCCAAAGCAACCTTCCTGCAAAGGCCACTGGATACATAACTCATGTGATGCTGTGGCTTGCATGGCTTTAAACTAACGAAAAGTAAGCAAACTCAAAAAGTAAACACGTGGGGCTGGAGAGATGGCTCAGTGGTTAAGAGCACTGACTGCTCTTCAGAAGGTCCTGAGTTCAAATCCCAGCAACCACATGGTGTCTCAAAACCATCTGTAATGGGGTCTGATGCCCTCTTCTGGTGTGTCTGAAGAGAACAATATACTCATATGTATAAAATAAATGAGTACACTTTTTAAAAAGTAAACATGTGTTCTCAGTAAGAAAGAAAAGCCTAAGCCAATGTCATTTCTGTGTCCCAGAGACGTCCATTTTGACCTCACCCATCAATTAGATGGGCTTCTGTGACCCTGTTTACAGCCCTGTTTCCTCCCCTCTCCCTGACAACCAACTGAGTGAATCTTGGCGTGGTCCCAAGCTCAGGAGGACTGATCTCTAGCCCAGCCTGGATCTAGCACATCCCTTCTGAGCACTGGAGGAAGGCCCCGGGCTGGAGGCTTGCAGGGGAGCTCAGCAGCCTGGAAGAATTAGAGATGAGGAAACAAAAAAATCAGAAGTGATTGGAGCAGATAGGTGAGACAGCCCATCAGAGGAAAGACCAAGGCTCAAGGAAGAAAGAGTGTCTGAGACCCTGCTAGCCCCTGACTGTCCCTTGCAGCTGAATCTTGTCCCTGCCTTTAGTCTGCATTAGCAAGATCCGGTCCAGTCACTGCCAGTTCTCTGACTCAAAGATGCTCCGTGCGCCTTGCCTTTCCCGGCAGCTCTGGAGACTTACTGCAGTGCGGTCAAGGGCACATGTTTCCGAGGCCGGTCTCCTGAAGATCTGGCACCGAAGCTGGAATAGTGTCGCAAGCCCAGAATGTCATCCCTCCGGAAGGCAAAGCAGGACATCACAGCAAGTTTGAGGCTACATAGTGAGTTCCAAGCATGCCAGAGCTCCCGAAAAAAAAAAAAAAAAAAAGATCTGACACCTGTCAAAACCGCCATCCTGCAAGTTCCCTCGGAGGCAAGGGGCAAGTGCGCCACCATGTGGCAACTGTGACAATTTACGACATACTTGGATGCCTGCTCATAGCGATGGGCTGGTTGATGAACGTTGAGAATGGTGCATGATGTCTGCATTGGATTTATTCACAGCAGGAGATCTACTAGAGTTAACAACTGAGGGGGTACGTTGTGCCAGACACGGAGGTAAGCACACCATTACATCAGCTGTTTTGATGGAGCGGATGCTGCTACTAGACTCCTGGAAAACCCGATACCAGTCATGAGATCCTAGAGTTAGGGTCTCACAATGTAGCTCCAGGACTGGGAACTTGAGCTGAGTTCACTGTCACCTTGACTCTGATGTGTACTAGAATACCTGGTTGGAAGCTGTGTGTGTGTGTGTGTGTGTGTGTGTGTGCACGCGCACACGTGCGTGTGTTTCAGGGATTGAAGGTAAGACTTAAGCATGATAAATAAGTACTATGTGACTAGCTCCATAGTCTAACTTGTTCATAGACTTTCTATGTCCCCTACGCTATCCTGGATTATTATGTAGACCTGGCCTCAAATGCCACAATGCCCAGCTTTTCCCAGCACAATCTTGGCAAGTGTATCAAGTCCTCTAGAACTTGATTTATAGTCCAGACTACCCTGAATTCATGATCCTCCTGCCTCTACTCCCCAAATTCTGGGCTTACAAGTATCTACTCACACGTCGGGCTCTTGTGCTACTTTCTTTTTTCTTTTTTTAAAGATTTGTTTATTTATTTAATGTATATGAGTACACTGTCGCTGTCTTCAGACACACCAGAAGAGGGCATCGGGTCCCCACTATGTAGTTGCTGGGGAATTGAACTCAGGACCTCTAGAAAAGCAGTCAGTGCTCTTAACTGCTGAGCCATCTCTCCAGCCCTTGAACTACTTTCTTTCTTTCTTTCTTTCTTTCTTTCTTTCTTTCTTTCTTTCTTTCTTTCTTTCTTTCTTTTTTTTTTTTTTTTTTT
>NC_034590.1:50986907-50996907 GCF_900095145.1 Mus pahari | reverse complement strand
TTTTTAAAGTTAATGACGTGGACAGGCTGTGCACTCAGGAGATGAAGGCAGGAGGGTCAGAAGTTCAAGTTCAAGTTCAAGGCCATTCCTTTTTTTTTGTTTTGTTTTGTTTTTTAAAGATTTATTTATTTATTATAAGTAAGTACACTGTAGCTGTCTTCAGACACTCCAGAAGAGGGAATCAGATCTTGTTAAGGATGGTTGTGAGCCACCATGTGGTTGCTGGGATTTGAACTCTGCACCTTTGGAAGAGCAGTCGGGTGCTCTTACCCACTGAGCCATCTCACCAGCCCCTTGTTTTTAAGATTTATTAATTAATTATTTATTTAATGTGTATGACTATACCTTAGCTGTCTTCAGACACACCAGCAGAGGGCATCCAGATCCCATTACAGATGGTTGTGAGCCACCACGTGGTCAATGGAAATTGAACTCACAATCTCTGGAAGCAGTCGGTGATCTTAACAGCTGAGCCATCCCTCCAGCCCTCGAGGTCATTCTTGACTAACAGCAGCAAGTTTGAAGAAAGTATTTTAAAGCTGGGCATGGTGGCGCACGCCTTTAATCCCAGCACTTGGGAGGCAGAGGCAGGCAGATTTCTGAGTTTAAGGCCAGCCTGGTCTACAAAGTGAGTTCCAGGACAGCCAGGGCTATACAGAGAAACTCTATCTCGAAAAAAACAAAAACAAACAAATAAACAAACAAAAAGTATTTTAAACAAGGTCTTAGGTGGACCCGGCTTGCCTCAAACTTACTATGTGGCTGAGAATGACCCAGAACTCCTGGTCCTGTGTGTCTGTCTCCCAAATGATGGAATTACACAGTGCACACTCAACTCAAGTGCTTGCCCCCATCAGACCTTTGGGATGCCTCTTAACTTCCTGCCAGCCAGACAGAGAGGGAAGCAGTGGCCCCATGCCCCAGCAGGCCAGTCTGCAGTATTTGGGAGTCTCTCCTGAAGGCCTTCCTTCAGTTGGTAAATGTCAGCTTCTCCAAATGGATGATAACAGATTCCTTCCTTTCTGCTCCACACATTTGCATGGTTTCTGCTTCCCAGCATCTGTGCCTGATTGGTACTGCCTTTGTTCTTCTCTTCGTTTGCTCTCAAACGTTTCTTGAGTGTCTGGCACGGGTCAGGCGGTGTGCTGGGGAGCTCATGCTGGAAATATCTCCTGTCCTCAAGAGGCCACAGCCTCATCGTCGGGCTCTCGGACTGGAGTGGTCAGGCCGTACCAAAGTGTGTTTTCATGTTGGGTATCATTGAGGACCCTGTCGATTCTCCACCAAGAAAGACCTCAACCCCAGACTTCTTCACGGTGGCCTGCTTCCTCCACCCCCTTCTTGGTCTTCAATGGAGAGCTTCAATTGCTTGCTTAGCACATTGCTAGCTCTTGAATCCTTTGGGGAAGCCACCTCCACAGGCTTCATAATTTACAAAGGGCATTGAGAACAATAGGCCAGCAAGGATCTTGGTCATTGGGCCATGCGGGTAGAAAAGGCCAGGGGGAGGGGGTTGACTTTGGGAGGAAACAAGCTAGGGAATGCTGCTGGGCTAGCCTAGGAAAGAGCAGGCAGAAGTATATCCAAAGTCCTCCCAGAAGCCAGAACTGCCTTGTAAGGGTTAACTGTATGCATCAACTTAGCTGAGCTACAGTGCCCTCTTATTTGGCCAGACAGTAGTGTGACTGCTGCAGCACTGCCAGGCACCCAGGTGGCCTGGGTTCCCATGAACTCCACGGGGCTTCATATTCGTCACCATGCCCATATCCCATTCTGGCTTTGATGGTACCATAGGACAGATGTTTCTATTTTACTGTCCCAGCCCATACATACATGCAGGCAAAACATTCACACACACACACACATAAAATAAAATAAATCTTATATACCACCAGGGACTATCTGTCATTCCTATCATATTCCTGCACTTGTACATCGCTGACATACAAGGGACGCTGGGTAAGTCATGTGGAATCAGTGAGTAGGACCACAGTCTACCTGCCTCCCACATCAGCATCCCACCTTCTGGGAAAGATGGTGTCAGGGTGCCCCAGCCAAGTGTCACACTGGACAGCTGAAGCAAGCACAATTCATTTACCCACAATGCCCAAGGCGACAATGGCTGGGTTGGCATCTTCTGAGACTTCTTGTCTTAACTTATAGAGCAAAGTACCTTCCCTCTGGGTCTTACGTGGCCATCCCTTGGTGTTTGGCTACATCCTAACCTCCAGTTCTGCTGAGAATACTGATCGTATTGGGTAGTGATCTAATTCAATTTAATGAGTTCTTTTAAAGATTTATTTTATTTTATGCGTGTGAGAGTGTTTTGCCTGCATGTACGTATGGGCTGGGACAGTGACAGAGACATTTCCTGTCCTCAGCAGGTCGCAGCCTCAGACAGAGGTGGTCAGGTCACACCATAGATTGATATATATTTTTTTATTTATGGGAATGTGTGTGTGTGTGTGTGTGCACGCGCGCGCGTGCGCACACACACGCACGCACGCGCCTGTACAAGTTTATATGCACCATGTAGCCTGGTACCCACAGAAAACAGAAGGTGTCTGATGCCCTGTGTTTGGTTTCAGTTCCCAGGTCAAGGGACAGAGGTGCAAATTTTAAATCAGACCTGGCCTCCAGGTCCTCCCAGCATCCCTCAGTCCCTCCCTGGCCCCAACACTGATCTTTCCCGTCCAGGAGCTGAGCTGCCCTCCCGCAGAGGCTCTCCCTATATAATCCAGACATTTTGATCTCTCTCTCTCCTCTCCCTCTCTCTACATGTGTGCTCTTTCTCTATTTCTCTTCCCCATCCCCTCTTTCTCCCTCCTCATGGCAATATGTATACTTTAATCTGGCCTAAATTGTCTCACTTCACCAGCAGAGAAATAACTTATCACCGTGAGACTGGCATTACAGGAAGTTGTCAGCTGCCATATGGGTCCTAGGGACTGAACCTGAGTCCTTCACAAGAGCAGCAAGTGCTCCTAACTGCCAAACCATGCCTCTGGCCCTTTTAAAAAAATGTTTGTATTTTATGTGTATGGGTATTCTGCCTACATATATGTCTATGAATCATATGTATGCCTGCAGGCAGAGACCAGAAAAGGGTGTAGGATCCCCTAGAACTGAAGTTACAAAGTCGTAAACTGTCATGAGGCTGCTGGTGTTATGCCCAAGTTTCAAGTACCCAAAGATCACCAAGAAGCCAACTCTAATATAAATACATAAGGGTCTTTATTATGAGCTCTTGAGCAAGGTCTCTTAGACTCTCACCATCGCAGTGGGTCAGAGGGAGAGACCAAAGTCTAGGGGTTCAGGGTTTTTATTGTGGTTACAGCAAACTTGGGGAATTTCCATATGGGTCAGCAAGCTAATATTTTAAAAACTGTATTTCTGGTGTAAACTGCAGGAACCGAACAGGAGGTTAGAACCACCTGACAAGCAGGATGGCCAGGCTATCCATTCCCTGCCGGATGTCTAAGGTTATCTCTGTGAACCTTGGTCTTGCTGTTGTAGTCTGGCTGTTGCTAAAGAGGGGAGGGGGGTGTCATAGGCTGTTTGCTCTGGTGAGATTTTCTTCCCGGAATTGGCATTTAACCCCAGGTCTCACACAAAATGGAGTTTCTTCCAAAAATGACAGGGTTGGTTGGGTTTTACACTGGGAATTAAACATGGGTACTCTTGAAGAGCAGCAAGTGCTCTTAACCACGGAATCCTCTCTCCAGCCCCGTAGTTACCGTCGTAAAAGATGCTATCTCCAAGGCGGGGATGGCAGCACACCCCTACAGTTCCCTTGCTTAGGAGATCGAGATGGATCTAACTCCCAAGCCAGCCTGGGCTGCAGAATGAGCTTCAGTTCCAAACAAACAAATGGCTATCTCCAAATAGTCACAGCCCAAGTGAGGAACTGGGGCACTAGACTTCAACCTAAGACTTGGGGTGCAAATTTAACATGTAAGAACTGAAGTGCATCCAAGCCTGTTTCCTACACTGGCTGGTGAACTCTACTCTGCAGGGCCAGTGTGGGCTTGGGGTATGGAAGTATCACAAGGTGTGGTGTGGGGGCCTCTGGTTACACAAGCATAGTCTAGATCCACAGGGCTTAGCTTCTACTGAGTCTCCGGGTCATTGGCACTTTCTGCTGGTCTCCAACACGTCTTTCTTAGGACCCTCTCTCAAGTCCTGTCCAGACCCACTCAGGACCTGGGGTTGGTCTGGTGCAGCTATGTATTCAAATGCTAATTCAAATCCTGTATCCCAAGATCTGTTTGCCCCAAGAAGACTGAATCCTGTCTACACCAGCTTTCATTGTGCAAACTTTGTGCCCCAAGTTAATTAAAGGTTAAAGCTTGTAATTGGGCAGTAGATAGAAGTAGGCAGGTTTTTATTTACCAAGCTGGGGGTTTGCAAGGAAGAGGAAAAAGGGAAGAGAGGATATGGAGAGAGGAAAAGGCAGTCAAGAGAGGAGATGGATCATGAGCCAGAAGCCAGGAGAAACAGCAAGTGACAAGGGGCATTTGGCTGGGATATAAGTGAGACCTGCTCCAAAATCTGCCCAGCCTAGGCTTACAGTTTGGAAACACCTGGACCGTGTCTCTTGGACAGGCTAACTAGAATTTATATTTCAATTTACAGAGCACAGTTGAGAATCTGCCACCAATCCCTTGTGGCCATCAAATTTTTCATGGATCTGGAAAGCCCAGGCTGTTCTGGGGTGACACTGACCCTGAGTCAGCCAGGCTAAAGAAGGTAGGTTCCAATATTTCTCTCTCTCTGAGGCCAGTCAGAGCCAAGAGAGGAGCCTGTGTTCTGCAGCCCAACAGTTCCACATCAGGTAGGACTGGGGACGAATCTGAATCGTGTTCCCAGCAGCCTGTGAGGGTGGCCCTGTGGGTGTTCTGTCTCAGCTAAATCAAGACTCGGTGATGCTGCTCTTCTGCACCACAGAGGTAGCTACCAGCTCTGCACAGGAGTGAGTCATCGCCTCCGGAGAACACACAGACCCCCCCCACACACACACACACACTACTAGTGCAAGGGAGACAATGGACTGCAAGACACAGAGAGAAAGCTGCTGGATGTCCAGGCCGTTGCAAACATCGCGGAGAAAAGGGCCCGAGTCCCCACAGAAAAGCTGTCCCTGCTCAGTGCAGATGGGGATGCGGTGTGTGGGAACACTGCGGAGAGTTACAAACAGCAACAAAGTGTTCTCAGAGGCCTTCTCACCACAATCCTAGCAGATAAGATCTCAGGGGGATGGGCTTATGGAAGGTTTCCCTTCTCTCCTTTATTAATGTTGGAGATGGACAGTGGAGAGGGCCAGCCTCTCCTGTCTCCACTCTCCAACATGTGGAAGAGTGCATGGAGGACTCCCCTCACCCCCCCCACCTCTGCCCCCTCCCCCACTTTTTATTACCTTCCCAAATATGGGACTCATCTACCTACACTCAATATTCTATTACTTACAGTATTCATTCTACAGACTCTTATGAGTCACCCTTTCAATGATCAGCTTTTGTTACCTGCTGTAGTTATATGCTACAAAGTCACCATGAACATGAGGGAACCATAGGTCCCCAGGGTAAATGCAGGATTAGGTTCCCGTGAGTCTTCAGTCAAGAGTGGGCAGGTGAGGGATATGTGGAGGTTGGATGCTCAAGTGTTGTTCCTCGGGTAACTCAGGTAGTGATCCATTTTCTTCTTTCCTTTCCTTTCCTTTCCTTTCCTTTCCTTTCCTTTCCTTTCCTTTCCTTTCCTTTCCTTTCCTTTCCTTTCCTTTCCTTTTCTTTCTTTTTCTTTTTTTAAGACAGAATCCTTTTACTGAACATGTAGGGTAGTCTAGCTGGCCAGGGTTTCTCTGTGTAGCCCTGGCTGTCTGTGTAGACCAGGTTGGCCTCAAATTCACAGAGATGTGCCTGTCTCTGCCTCCAGAGTGCTGGGATTAAAGATGTGTGCCACCACTGATCAGCTAGAGGATCCGTTTGTCTGTCCCCCAGAGCTGCCACTTCAAATACACACTACCACAACTTGACTTTTTACAAATATTTTTTAGATTTATTTTGTGTGTGTGTGTGTGTGTGTGTGTGTGTGTGTGTGTGTGTGTGTTTTGTTTGGGTTGCATGCATCTGTGCCATATGAGTGTCTGGTGACCCTGAAGGTCAGAAGAGGGCATCATATCCTCTGGAACTGGAGGCACAGATGGTTTTGCGCTACCATATGGATGCTGGGAATTGAACCCAGGTCCTCTGCAAGAACCACAAGTGTTCCTAACCACCGAGCCATCCCTCCAGCCCCTCCTTTTTAAAAATGTGGGTTCTGAGAAAAGCAAGCCCCTCACTATCTCCCCAACCACATCCTATAGTTGAATCAACCAATCAATACATGACTTTGGTTTGGGGTTTCTGTTTAACGGCCTCTTTGTTCCTACAGTCTTCTAAGCACTCACTGATGTCAGTTCACAGCTAGCAGTTCTGTAACTCTCACCTGAGCAAAACTTACCAAACATACACATTTCTCTACAATGTCACTGACAGTATATGGTTACCCTTGTAAAGGGCCCTAGGTCCCTGTGGGGAAGAACTGGAGAAAGGCTGACAGTAAAACTTTTAGGTATTTTATTAAGGTCCTTTCTCAGGGGAACCTGGCTGCCCCTTCATTCAAGGGGCTCTGGCTGTGCAAAATGTCTCAAGTCTAGAAATTGGTTCACGGGCTGGTGAGATGGCTCAGTGGGTAAGAGCACCTGACTGCTCTCCCAAAGGTCCGGAGTTCAAATCCCAGCAACCACATGGTGGCTCATAACCATCCGTAACAAGATCTGACTCCCTCTTCTGGAGTGTCTGAAGACAGCTACAGTGTACTTACATATAATAAATAAATAAATTAAAAAAAAAAAAAAAAAAAAAAAAAAAAAAAAAAAAAGAAGAACTGCCTCTTTAAAAAAAAAAAAAAGAAAAGAAAAAAAAAGAAATTGGTTCACAGGCCAAGATTCCCTTTTGCCATGATCCAATGTTGCCTTTCTTTCATTTGAGAATTTCTGGAGGGTTTTTTTTGTCTATTTCATGCTAGTACCAAAGGTCCATCTGAGTCATATCACCATAAAAACCACTTTGTCGGGCTGGCAAGATGGCTCAGTGGGTAAGAGCACTGACTGCTCTTCCGAAGGTCCTGAATTCAAATCCCAGCAACCACATGGTGGCTCACGACTACTCATAATGAGATCTGATGCCCTCTTCTGGTGTATCTGAAGTCAGCTACAGTGTACTTATGCATAATAATGAATAAATCTTTGGGCCAGAGCAAGCAGGGACTGAGCGAGCTGAGTTGAACGGAGCGAGCAGGGCCAACCGGAGTGAGCAGAGGTCCTAAAATTTCAACTCCCAACAACCACATGAAGGCTCACAACCATCTGTACAGCTACAGTGTACTCACATAAAGAAAGAAAGAAAGAAAGAAAGAAAGAAAGAAAGAAAGAAAGAAAGAAAGAAAGAAAGAAAGAAAGAAATCTTAAAAAACAAAACAAAACAAAAAAAACTCCACTTTGTTTATTACAGTCTGCCCGTCATGATCTAGCGTAAGAAAAAGGGTGACAGCAAAGTGACAACAAAGCTCCTCAAATGTGCTGGTGGCCTCTCACCATGTTGTGCCTCATAGGATTAGTGACAGGCCTGTTTTCTAGTCCTTCCCATTGTAGAGGATCATATTTTACACAGAGCACCCGTTCTAACATTGCTATAACTTTAATTTTTTTCAACACTTACTTTTTTTTTTTGTCTTATAAACTTATTAGTGCTGGGGAAAGGGAAACAAGAAGCTCTTGTCTCTTTGGTCCACTACTGTTTGCCATTGCCATTGATGGGATGGTTCACATGTTCCGGGGAGGACAGAAAGGCCTTGATCTTGGGTCTGGCACTGAAGTGAGCCACATAGGCAGAGAGCAGAGGGAAGTTGTCCAGGCAGTCAGGGGCCAGGACTCGGTGGATCAGCAGCAGGTCCAGCAAGTTGTAATCGGCAAAGGAGATCTGGTCACCGACAACGAAAGCTTTGCCTCCCTGGTTCTGGGGTAGCGGGGTCTCAAAAGGCTTCAGATGCCCAGGCAGGGCCTTCACATAGTCATCCTTATCGTTCTCATAGTTTCTGTAGATCATGGTACCATATTTGCAGCGAAGGTCCTCCACCCCAAAATTCACCATATCCACCTGGGCGGCCTCCCTCTGGTCCTTCCCATAAAGCCCCAAAGAGCAGCCAAGGTGCCTCAAGATGGCATTAGATTGGTAAAGGGTGAGGTCTCTATCCTCAAATTTGGGGAGCTGCCCATACAGACAAGTAGGCTTGAGCAAGCCTTGTATCCAGGTATCTATGGTAACCACTTCCTCCTTCCAGCTCTGGCCCTGGTCAGCCAGCAACATGTGCATGGCCTCACACCGCCCTTGACTTGGGAAGTAGACAATGGTATACGGTGGCATGGCTGCTTTGCAGAGAGAAGTGGGGATTCAGTAATGAGTAATCAGAGAGGTGTCTCGGGAGTGGACACTCAACGCCTACTTTTAATGATGGTTCTTGAATGCTTTAACCTCCCTTGTAGCCCACCATCCACCAGAGATAGTAGAAAAGAAAGGATACAGGGGAAGTGGGTCTGTTTAGAAAGGTTCTTTAGAGCAACTCCCATCTGTGTTGTCCGGAAATCGTCAGTTTGGTTCACAGGTTAGCAAGGGTAGCTCAATCTACTTGCAAACCCTTCACCGATATAGCAGGTCAGTAGAGTCACGTCAGCAGCGGTGGCACTACCTAGCAGAGACAGACAGGCCTCATCCTCGACTTGAGTCAGTAGAGACCAGGAGGAAGGAACCCCAGGAAATGTTCTAGGCTGTGCCTCTCTCAGGGAGGTGAACATCAGCAAAGATGAGAGACCCTCAATCATTGCACAGCCGGCTCTGTGAGCAAGCCGAGCTCTCAAAGCTGCAATAGGACATTGTTCAATTACACCATCATCAAATTGGATTTGTTCTTGTAAGTCAGCATAATGCCCTTCACCAAGCAGCTGGCCTTTAGTAACATTTATACCCCTTGCTAAATTATGTTGTGCTACTTTTGTGGCCTCGTTCCTCTACACAACAACCATCGTAATTGTTGACCAGTTTCTAGAACAGCTGACACCAACTGCTTCCAATCTCGTGGGGTCACCCTATGCCATATAGCCCAGTTATTTAGCATTTCTTTGACAAATGAGGAATGTAAGCCATACACTACCATAGCCTCTTTAAAATGCTTTAAATCTAGCATTTGTATTGGTCTTCAGGTCATTCATTACAAGCCTGTCCACCACCACTAGCAGGCACATATTGCTCCAAGACTGGGAAGGCTGAAAGTGCCTGAGAAGACACAAGCAAGTTTTCTGGTGATGCACTTGGCTGCACCTTAACCTGTTAGACCTGTTAGCATGACTTCTAAGCTCCTCCTCACAGTTACCTGGCAACAGCCAGGTATGCCTGACTCACTATAGAAGGGGCTGCTGACCCCTCTTCACTCTCTTAGTCTCTTACCCTCTCTGTCCCTTCTCTTCCCAACCCACTCTCCCCTCTCTCTCCACATGTTCCTGGCCAGCCTCTCTCCTCTCCTCTCCTCTCCTCTCCTCTCCTCTCCTCTCCTCCCCTTCTTCCCTCCACTCTCCATCTGTTTCTCTGCTTTTCTCTGTCTTTACTACCTCCTAAACTCCCCTCCCCATGCCCTAAATAAACTCTATTCTATATGATAGATATCTAAACTCTATTCTATATGATATGGCTGGTACCTCAGGGGGAAGGGATATCTCAGCATTGACCCACAGAGGCACCCCCTTCCACCTCACCATACTGCACCTCTACAAACGTATCCTGGTTCTTTCTTTCTTTCTTTCTTTCTTTCTTTCTTTCTTTCTTTCTTTTTTTTTGGGGGGGGGGTGTTTTGAAACAGGGTCTCTCTGTATAACCCTGGCTGTCCTGGAACTCACTTTGTAGACCAGGCT
>NC_034590.1:50981104-50986738 GCF_900095145.1 Mus pahari | reverse complement strand
CAGAAATCCACCTGCCTCTGCCTCCCAAGTGCTGGTATTAAAAGCGTGTGCCACCACACCGGGCTCTTTCTTTCTTTTTTATAAAACACAACAGTGCCAGTACCATTCCTTGCTCTGTCAGGCCCCTAGAAGCGGGGCAGGGCGGCAGGGCAGTTTGCCTTCCTGCCTCGTTGGCTTCCCGGATTTCATGAGCAGTGCAGTCCCTTCTCATTCCCCAAGCCTGACCTTTGTTCTCCTCCCAGTGGTCCTTGTTCCCCAAGCACTTCTGCCTCTATCTGCAAACTGTCTAAGTGCATAGCCAACCCTGCAACCTTCTCTAACAGAGGAGAATTGTCGGGTTTCCCATTAAAACTGTTTCAGAATAGTATACACAAAAGCTACAAAGCAAAACCAAAACCTTGTAATTTCCCTGAACCTTAAAATACCGCCATCATCAGTAAGCCAGGGGATATCAGCATCTCCATCTCTTTTCCAGTAGGCCATCTTTTGATACATGCTTCAGCCAACCAATCAAACAAACTCTTTACACCTTTTTAACTGTGGGAGCTTCCTTATTAAATCTAGAATCGCCACTACAGTGGGTCCATGTCAATGAACTCAGTCTGATCCCATTTTATGTTCCTTCCACCATTATCCCACACCCTTAAAGTCTATTCCCACACACATTCCCCAGACTTCTGCTGGAATGAATTAGCAAACTCATTAAGCTCCTTAGTAGTGTAGCACACTTCCTCGTGGACTACACTTTCCACCTCCCCTCCAGGGGCCTGCTTGGCCTTGAGTCTGGTTGTAGGTCTAGAGGCAACTCTTAGTGGGCCCTAAGGAACATCAGTATTGTCTTGTCTGGCATCTCCTTCAGGGAATGTCAGCAGCTGGTTTAGCAGACAATGAAGAATTGATTTCCTCAGGCAAAGGTGGAAAAGACAATATTTCAGTGCTTTGGGGTGGCAGTAAGTTTTCTGCAATGGGTGGAAAGACTATTCCCTCGGGTGAAATCCTTGAGAACCTGAGGGTTCAAAGTTCTCAGTTCCAGTAGCCTTTATCCAGTTAATGCCTTTTTACGCTGTGGGAAGCTGGGGACTTAAATTTTCTTTGTAATTCAGCCAATTTCTTTTTCTTTTTTTTTAAAGATTTATTTATTTACTTTATATCTATATCAATACACCAGAAGAGGGCATCAGGTCCCCATTATAGATGGTTGTGAGCCACCATGTAGTTGCTGGAATTTGAACTCATGACCTCCGGAAGAGCCATCAGTGCTTTTAACCACTGAGCCATCTCTCTAGCCCTTGTTTTGTTTTTCAAGACAGGGTTTCTCTGTGTAGCCCTGGCTGTCCTGAAACTTAGTCTGTAGCCCAGGCTGGCCTTGAATTCAGTGGTCTCCCTGCCTCTGTCTTCCAGGTGCTGAGATTAATGGTATTTGCCACCATGCCCAGCTAGCTAATCTTACAGCGAGGGCTTCCGTTTGATTTTCTACAACTTGAGCTCTGTGGCTGCTGGAAAGAAGGTTTTCTTTCTGATTTATTTATTATATCTTAAGTACACTGTAGCTGACTTCAGACACACCAGAAGAGGGCATCAGATTTTGTTACCGGTGGTTGTGAGCCACCATGTGGTTGCTGGGATTTGAACTGAGAACCTTTGGAGGAGCAGTCAGTGCTCTTAACCGCTGAGCGGTCTCTCCAGCCCTGAAGGTTTTCTTTCATGTCACACTTAGAACCCTGTAGACAGTTTATGCACATCTGGAGCTGGTAGATTTTATCTCTGAGTTCACTGTTGCCCACTGTGTTCTGAGATGCTAGAGGTTGGTTAGCTTTAGCCCAGAGCACGTCGTTTCCCTTTGTTGATTTAATCCAGGGATGCTAGGAGCAATCAACCGACAGCAGCATCTTCCTCATTTTTCCAAAAATTGTCAAAATTTTTATAGAGAGAGTTGTCAAGTCTGTGGCCTCTCACAGTTGGCTAATCAGGATAATCAAAGGCATTTGTCTCCTTTGTTTGTAAAATAGTTCACAGCATGGGCTTTTTAGGACTTCCCAGCTCCTGGAGAGTTTCAGTAGCTGGAGGGCTCCAGTAATCGCAGGTCTTGGCTACATGGAAAGCCTATTCCAGAGACCTAAAAAGTTAATCCTTGTAGCAGTGAGTTTATGCTACACTTCTTTGGCTCTCAGCGGATGACACATGCGCACCCACCCAGGAGCTATCTTTGGATTCTCGAGTCACACACATACACACACACACACACACACACACACACACACGAGATTTTTTTTAAGATTTATTTATTTGTTTGTTTTATATGAATACATGCTCACTTTCTTCAAACACGTCAGAAAAGGGCATCAGTGCCCATTACAGATGGCTGTGAGCCACCATGTAAGTGCTGGGAATTGAACTCAGGACCTCTGGAAGAGTAGTCAGTGCTCTTAGCCACTGAGCCATCTCCAGCCCACATTAGCTTATTTTTAAAATGCCTTGACTACCTCAAAGGTTAGGCACTCTTGAGCCTTCCCTCGCTACCCCAGGCCCAATCAGGGAAGTGGGAAGTGGCCACCCACCTGAATTCTTACATGCATCATTGGCTCGCTCTCCTCAGCTCTCCTCTCCCTATTCCACCGCATCCTGGCAATCCTCTGTCTTGTTCTCCCTGTGTCCTCTCCACACAACTCTAAGGGTCCCTCCCCGCCTCAGCCATTGGCCATTGGCATCTTTATTGATCGACCAAAAACCAACTGAGGACAAGGACCTTTGGACACGTAGATTCCCAGTTGAATCAAAGCATTAGAGCCAATCTCCAACATATCCTTATTCTTCTGTTGCTCTAGAACCACTTCTGGTATCAAAATCTGTGTTAGTTGGGGTTCTCTAGAGGAACTGAACTGATAGACTGGATATTATACATGGCTTACAGGCTGTGTGGTTCAACTAGTCCAATCATGTCTGACTCTGGACAGAAAGTCCAAGAGTCCAGCAGTTGTTCAGTTCACGAGGCTGGATGTCTCAGATGGTCATCAGTATATGTTAGAACGCCAAAGAAAAGGAAGACTCAAATACCAATGAAGGAATGGACTTGCCAGTGAGAGCAAGACCAAAAGCCTCCTTCTTCCATGTCCTCTATATTGGCTACCAGACTAAAGGTGAATTTTTCTTCCTCAAAAAAATCCAGGTTAGGGGCTGGAAAGATGGATCAGAGGTTAAGAGCACTGATTGCTCTTCCAGAGGTCCTGAGTTCAATTCCCAGTACTTACATGGTGGCTCACAACCATCTATAACAATGGCATCTAATGCCCTCTTCTGGTGTGTCTGAAGAGAGTGACAGTCTATTCATATACATAAAATAAATAAGTCTTAAAAATATTCAGTTACCAAACCCAGACACTATTGCAGGTGCCAAGAAGTACATGCTGATAGGAGCCTGATATATCTGTCTCCTGAGAGGCCCTGCCAGAGCTTTACAAATACAGAGGCAGATGCTCGAAGCCAACCATTGAACTGAGTGTGGGGTCCCCAACAGAGGAATTAGAGAAAGAACTGAAGGAGCAGAAGGGGTTTGCAAACCCATAGGAAGAACAACAGTATCAACCAACCAGACCCCCTAGAGGCTTCCAAGGACTAAGCCATCAACCAAGGAGTACACATGGCTCCAGCTGCGTAAGTAGCAGAGGATGGCCTTGCCAGGCATCAATGGGAGGAGAGGTCCTTGGTCCTGTGACAGCTAGATAGATGCCCCATTGTATGGGAATTGAGAGCAGGGAGGTAGGAGTGGGTGGCTGGAGGAGCACCCTCATAGAAGCGGGGGGGAGGGTGGACGGAATAGGGGGTTTCTGGGAGGGGGGGAACCGGGAAAGGGGATAACATTTGAAATGTAAATAAAGAAAATATCCAATAAAAATATTCAGATTAAAAGTGTGGTTGTTTCCACTTCAAATGATTTAATTCAGAAAAAAAAAAAAAAAATCCTCACAGGTGTGCCCAGTCACTTGGGTTTTAGTTAATTCCAGATGTAGTCAAGTTGACAACCAAGAATAACCATCGCAGCCACCATGCCTGACTATACAGAAGGGGCTTCCTCAACTGGCTCAGAAGGCAGCGTTGTTGCAGGATTCTGGTGTCCTATGGACACCACTCAGGACTTTCAGGGTGAGGTCATGGAGGTGACCTGCATGTGCTGCTCTGATCTAGTCCTGGGGATGCCAGCTTCCTGGGGACCCCCATGTCACTTATCAAGGGCTGAAAATGTGGCCACGACTTTCACAATGCTGTGCCTGCTTTGGCCTTACCTGTTGAAGCTCAGGCTCACACAGGTTCAGCCTGGCTGTGGTGTCCCTCATCTTCAGGTCCGAAAGTATCTCACTGGACTCAGCCTGGCTTCAGATGGCTCTTGACTGGGTGTGGACCGCTGGCCACTTAGAAGGCCCTGAATGAGGATGAAGGGGAGCAGCCAGTCTCTATCCACTTGCTGGCTGAGGGCTGGGGGGCCCCATGCTGAGAGTCAGAGCAGCTTCATTTGCTTTTTGACTTTCCCAATGTGGGCACAGGTGACTGTGTCCCCAGGTCCCAGCCTCTCAGCTACTGGCTTTTGCTAATGTTAGGGGGACACTGAGTTACCTTCTCTTCTAGTGCATGCTTAGGATCCAGCGGCCTTTACCTCCCCCCCCCCCAATCCATGCTCAACCTATCTTTTGTCTGGAGCCTCGAGGCTTGGTTGGCATCAGTGGGTCTCAAGATATGTCTACCTGCCTGGTTCAGACTCTGCTGGGCATAGTTCAAGTCCTCACTCTAACTCTTAGCCCCCCACCCCCACCCCGATGGCCACTGAACTCCTGGGAATAGGGTTAGGGATTGGGCGTGGGTAGCCAGGCGGTGACTCTCTGGATCCCTGACTCTGGGGAATCCACAGAAATCATGAACCCTTGGCCAGAGAAATAACTGGACATCTGATCCCTGATGGGTACCGTGCTGGCATAGGAGCGTCCACGGTGAAGAAGCAAGGGTTCTTGCCTTCACTACTGGAAGCCAGCACACATGCTCCCACGTCCTGGACCAGGAAGATGTTGCAGATCACAGCAAATGCAATTGTACAGCTGTGTCTGCTACACATTCTCTTACTGGAACTGGCCCCTGCTTCCACCCTCCTGTTTGGAATTACAGGTAAGTGGCACTGCTCTATGCCCCCTGGAACTACTGAGGATAGAAGGCATCTTAGTCAGGATTTCTGTCACAGCGATGAGACACCATGACCAAAGCAACTGGGGGGGGGGAGCGTTTCTTTGGTTTATCTTCTCAGATCGCTGAAGGAAGTCAGCACAGGGACTCAAGCAGGGCAGGGACCTGGAGGCAGGAGCGGATGCAGAGGCCATGGAAGGGTGCTGCCTACTGGCTTGCCCGGAATGCTTTCTTATAGAACCCAGGACCACCAGCCCAGGGGTGGCCCCACTCATAGTAGGCTGAATCCTCTCCCATCAATCACAGATAAAGAAAATTCTCCTTAGACTTGCCTACATCTTTTTTTTTTTTTTTTTTTAAGATTTATTTACTATATGTAAGTACACTGTAGCTGTCTTCAGACACTCCAGAAGAGGGCATCAGGTCTCATTACAGATGGTTGTGAGCCACCATGTGGTTGCTGGGATT
>NC_034590.1:50975052-50980109 GCF_900095145.1 Mus pahari | reverse complement strand
TCTCTCTCTCTCTCTCTCTCTCTCTCTCTCTCTCTCTGTTTAGTGCAGGGAGAGCATTTTAGATGTTTGCAAATCACTGAAAGGATTGGGTGGTGAAAAGTGGGAGACTCTCAGGAATTTTCTAAAATGTTTTCAGAATGCCCCCAAACCAGCTCTCAAGCAAAGGACTCTCAAACCCTTCCTGGAATTTCCGACTTGACAACTTGCCATCTCCCAAGTCCCCATGGGAGAACAGACTGAGCTCCCCAGGCGGCAGGTGTGGCCTCCAGCCTCCTCCCCACACAAGAGTGCAACAGCCTGGTGGCCTTGAGAATGGCCTTTCGGAAGACAATGGCCATGGTCCTTTCTCATGCTTCCTGAAAGAAAGTGGAACCTGTACCGAAGGAAGATCTGTGGAATGCTTTGCCATTGTTTAGGGCTTCTGTTGCTGTGGTGGGAAGTCAGGCAGAAACTCAAGGCAGGAACCTGGAGGCAGGAGCTGATACAGAGGCCATGGAGGAGCGCTGCTTACTGGCTTGCTCTCCAAGGCTTGCTCAGTTTTCCTAGATCATCTGAGACTACCTGCCCAGGGGTGGTACCACTCACAGTGGGCTGGCCTTCCTACATCAATCACTTATTAAGACTTGCCTATAGGCCAATCTTACGGAATCATTTTCACAATTGAGAGTCCCTCCCCACCACCCCACCCCCACCCCCACCCCCACCCCCAATGACTCTAGCTTGTGTCAAGTTGACAAAAACCCAAACCAAACCAAAACATAGTCCCCACCCAGTTTACTGGCTGAGCTGCTCTTCATCGGTTGAAGTTGATATCTTTCATGTCTGGCTGATTCATGGCAACCTTGGAGCCGGTCAGCTGTGTCCAGGGAAGTCCAGACATTTCCTTGGGAGTCAGGCCCGCCTGAGTGGTTGACTTTTGTGACCTTCCTGGCAGGACTCAGTGGCTGCCGGTCAGTAAAGTGCTGGAGGTGCAAGCATGAGAAGCTAACCTGAGCTGCAACCTTGTTTTGGGAAGTAGTCTATCTGTGATCACAGTTAACTGTAGCCTGCAGCTCTTCCATAAAGAGGTGGGGATAACAGGGACAGCAGAAAGTCCAAGATCATGGCACTTCCAGAGGACCACAGAGGTCCGTGTAGATCCTGAAGGACTAGACACCAAATCTCCTTTATAAATTCTGACAACTACATGCAAGAGTGGCAAGGTCAGGCTGGGGAGATGACTCAGCAGTTAAGAGCATGGACTGCTCTCCCAAAGGTCCTGAGTTCAAATCCCAGGAACCACATGGTGGCTCACAACCATCTGTAATGAGATCTGACTCCCTTTTCTGGAGAGTCTGAAGACAGCTACAGTGTACTTATAATAAATAAATAAATAAATAAATAAATAAATAAATAAATAAACAAGTGGCAAGGTCATTTGCTTCTAGACACAGAACATAAGGCATGTTCTGGTGTTAAGCACCTGTCCCCTCCCCCGTCTCACTCTCATTTTTTTTGTCTCTGCTGAAAGGATGAATATCTTAGGCATTCCTGTTCCTGAGATGGAGTGAGGGCGGGGCTGCTTTCTCCTAACAGAAGAGCAAGAACATTTCCACAAACATTCCTGACTCTCAAAGTTTAGCCCTAGTTACTCCTCAAAGCCACGTCTCTGCAAGAGAAACTTATTTCTCTTTATGCTGTTTACACTTGGCCCGGCCGATGGTTTGATCGGAAAAATCTGTGGCATATAAATGGCAAGAAACCTATTTACTGCCTCAGGCTGATAGAACAAGGACTCTGGGATCCAGGTAGCCACTGGAGGTCCCAGCTTCCTCGCTGTTCCCATCTAGGTCTAGGTTCTTCTACACAGGGCACTGCTCCCTGGGCTGGCTCCTGTAGATGGAGCACTTTATTGACTGGAGGGTTGCTCAGTGTGGTGGTGATCCCAGCACTTGGGAGGCAGAGGCAGGTGGATATCTGTGAGTTCAAAGCCAGGCTGGTCTACATAATAAAACCTTGTCTCAAAAAAATGAACACAACCAAAACCAACCAACCAACCAACCAACTTCCACCAGGCTCTAGGACCCTGGCCACGGCTCTGAGCCCGAGGATACACACGTCCTTCAGCAGCCTAGAGCTCTTTCCTGATGACTTGGCTTCCAGGATGGGTCTTTGTTTTTCACAGCCCATCTTTGTGCGGGATCTTTTCTCAGGAATGGATAGAAATGACACTTTTAAAAATTTGTATTTGCTGAGTAGAGCCAGTTTCTGTAAGTATACAAAATTATATGAGAGACAGCAGTTTGGTGGTCTTTTTCTTTAAAAGAAAGATTTATTTTTATTTGATGTGTATGTTTTTGCCTGAATGTGTTATGTGCTCCTTATGCATGCAGTATCCCCAAAGGCCCAGCAGAGGGCGGTTGTGAAATGTCACCTGACTCATCTGCAAGAACGGCCAGGGCTCTTAACTGCTGAGCCAGTTCTTCGGGCCCCTTTTAGTATTTTTAAAATACAGTTTAGACATGTATGTCAAATCCTCTCCTCTCTGTGCCTTCTCACCTACTCCCCCNCCCCCCTGTCCCCCCACTTCCCCTCCCCCTGTACCCTGACTCCCCACCCTGACTCCCTAGGTCTGCTCATACTGTCTTTTCTCTTTGTTTTTTGTTTTCAGGCACACTGAGTTTCACCAGGCCCTTTGTATGGATTGTTATTTTTTTTAACATGTTAAAAGTTACATATTTTAAAAAATGAGTTATATTAATTAGAAACTTACTTATTTTGTGCATGAATGTCTTGCCTTTGTCTGTGTATTACATACCCACCTGGTTCCCGAGGAGGCCAGCAGGGGTCAGTTGGTCCTTTGGGACTGGAGTTCCAGATGGTGGACACTGAGACTCAAACCCAGGTCCTCTGGAAGTGCACCCAGTGTTAACCCTCTCACCAGCCCCGTGTATTGCATATTTAATACTATACACTATGTGTGGTATGGCCATCTGCAGTTGCATTTACTAAGCTTGTATGTATGATGGGGCTTGCAATGCAGCTCAGTTGGATAAATCCTTGCCTGGTATAGTAGTTGGCTCTTCAGAGGAGCAGAACCAGTAGGATATATGTATTACAAAGGGAATTTAGATTGGTTTACATGATATGGGCTGAGTATTCCAACAGTGGTTGTCTGCTGAGAATTTAGTAGCTGCTCTATCTATGAGACCTTAGCATTCATAATCGGGTTCAGTCCATGCTGGAAGGCTGAAGAAGCTAGGCTCCAACATGTGAATGATGGTGGTGGCGGCAGCAGCAGCAGCAGCAGTGTAGATGTACAATCAGCAAGAAATGAAGGCAGACAGGCTAAAAGCAGTACTGCTTCCCCATAGGATCTCCTATTCTCCGAGCTTCAGCTGGAAAGTGATTCCCACTTTGGGGAGGGACTTCCCTTGTGCAATCCCTCCAGGGAGTAACCTCACAGACATCCTAGAGACACATTTCTTAGCTGCTCATAGGCCTAATCAAATTGACAAGATCACCTAGCACAAGCCAAACGCCAACTTCCACATACATGTATGTATAGCCACATATGTCCCACCCCACCCTCTTGTACCCCCAGTACAGTCAGTACTGGACTTGGACCCAAGTACTAACTGGTCCCTAACAAAGACATTTCTGCAAGTCCCCCAGGCAGAGAGGAGATTTGGAAGCATAAAGCTGACCTGGTCATTATTTGGCCACTGTCCTACACAAGGGCAGTCTGCCAAAGGCTCCAAGAGCCCTGACCTACCTCAGGTCCCAGAAGGTGGAAACTTACATTTGCATATTTAATCTTTCTCTTTTGTGGAAAAAGATGCCCACAGCCATACATACTATGTGACACTGGGACATTTCTTCCTTTATTTTAAAAAAATTTTCTTTTAAATTTATATTATGTATATGAGTGCTTGCTCTATCTGCATGTACACCTGCATGCCAGAAGAGGGAGTTAAATCCCAGGATAGATGGTTGTCAGTTACCATGTGAGAGTTGAACTCAGGACCTCTGGAAGTGCAGACACAGCTCTTAACTGAGTCATCACTCCAGCCGGAGAGACCAATTTCCAAAGTTGATTTTCTATTACATACGGGTAATTGGTTACATCACACCCGGGCAGGTCAGGGCAGGTAAAAAGCCGTCGATGGAAGTGTATGTCACTGTTGGGGACAAGGAAGCTTCCTGAGAAGAGACTGCTCCATGACCATTTGTGTGTTTCCTCATCAGGCACTGGCATGCAGAGGTGACATTTATTGCTCTTATCACCTATGGTCTCTTCCTGGCTTCTGGTCATGACTAAGGGGTTGACTCAGTCCTCAGGATTGGGGACAGAGCTCATGCACTAAAGGCATCCACATGAACAGTTTTTCTTCCACCATCAGTGTGGCTGGTTGCCATGGAAACTAAAAGGCAAAGTATCAGCTCAGGACCCCCAAGACTAACTTCTCAGACCAGTGCTCAGCACCAAGGAGAATTATTTGCCCCAGAGGGACAAAGGGCAGGGAATAAGAGATAAAGACAGTGATAGAGGATGAGGAAGAAGGGAAGGGAACAGGGAGAGGAGGAGGGGACACAGGTCTGCCCCTTAGGCAACTGGTGGTTTATAAAGGTAAAGGGGGAAGCCCCAGTAAGGATGAGGTGTTAATTTCAGTTGGGCATGTGTGTTAGGTGAGCCAAAGCAGAGTTTTTTGGTTTTTTTTAAAATCCCTTCCCCCAAAGGAGACTTTTGATGGCTGGGTTTCAATACTTTGATAGCTGGATCTTGGTAGTCGGGCCTCAGGAGGAAGAAGTGGCCAAATAAGGAAATAGACCTTGGGGGCTAGCTTTAGGAATGTAATCTAAGGTTTTTAGCAAGGCAGAGGGAATGGGGGGAAAGGGTAAGGCTTGTCAGAGCCACTCTCAATCTGGCCAGAGTCCTTTCAAAATCGCCCTGCATGCCAGAAGATAAAAGCTGGAGCTTCTTCCTCTTCCTCCCTTTCCCCCTCCCTCTTCCTCTTCCCCCTCCTCCCCTTTCTCTTCTTCTTCTTCTTCTTCTTCTTCTTCTTTTTTTTTTTTTT
>NC_034590.1:50880173-50974520 GCF_900095145.1 Mus pahari | reverse complement strand
GTGTGTGTGTGTGTGTGTGTGTGTGTGTGTGTGTATGTGTCTGGGAGAGAGGAGGGGTTTCAGTTCTTTGTTGTTTGTTTTGATTGTTGTTTTTGTTGTTGTTGTTTTGAGACAGGGTTTCACTGTGTAGCTCTGGCTGTCCTGGAAGTCACTCTGTAGAGCAGGGTTGAGACCACACCCCGCTGAGGAGTGGATTTGAGACAGGGTCTTTTGCAACCCTGGTTGAGCTGGGCTTTCTGTTGCTAGTGATAGAAAATGCCCTCATTTCCTTTTACTTTACTGCTCTTTTTTTGTTATCAGTTAAATGTCACCGAGGTACTCTGAGCTTAGAGGAGACGGGGCTGGACATAGGTCGCCACAGTTGCAGAGTGGGCTCCCGAAGTCATTTACCTTGGCCCTCTGAGAATCGGCGATGCTGGAGGTGTCGATGATACGAGCATTTTTCTCTTTTAAAAATTAATGCATATGAATTATATAAAACAACAGTATTAATACATGCACACAATGTACTTTGACCAGTATTTTGAAAAAGAACTTGATTAGTATCTCTTGTACATAAAAAATTCCTTTTTACTTATCAGGCGTACCCTTTTCTTTTCTTTTTTCTTTTCTTTTCTTTTCTTTTCTTTTCTTTTCTTTTCTTTTCTTTTCTTTTCTCTTCTCTTCTTTTCTTTTGAAGCAGGGCCAGGTTGGCTTTGAATCCATTACATAGCCACAGATGAGTTTGAATTTCTAATCCTCCTGCCTCTTCCTCAGAGTGCTGGGAGTACATTCTTGCTCTCTCTGGTTTGAGACATCTGAGGAATTTTCCTTCCTCCTCCCTTGTGCTGTTGCATCCTTGCAGGGACTGAACTCAGGCCTCATACTGAGTGCCATCCCAGGGCTTGGCCTTCACTTAGCGGTGACAGCAGTGCTGACCACCAGCTTGCTGGCGCCTGTTCTAAGGCTATTGTCTGTCTGCTGTTATCTCTCCAGTGCCTGCTGAAGAGACAACGGAACTGTTACTCTCTTTCACTGATGGGGAGATAAAAGTGATAGGGAGGTCGGGCTGCTTGCCCTAGAGTGGACAGCTGGAAGACACGGCAGTCACGTAGCACACCAGGCATGGGGGTGCTCGTCGTTCAGTGAGAGAACCTGTCTGGTACTTGAACCCAGAGAGAGGGGTGCCTCACTGCTTCATTGTGCAGTACTTAGTGGCAGACCCCGAAATCATCAGCTCTGCTCCCCAGTACAGTCCGGTACAGGGTAGGTCACCAGGCAGGCTTAGGTGACTCCACTGGGCAAGGAGACCAAATGTGTCTGTCTGCTCTTCCTGAGTCCCTCACATTTGCTAACTTCCCGGTGACCATAATCCTGTCTCCTGTGAAACCATAGTCTCCTGTGGTTTCCATTTAAGCAACTCTGGCCGAGGGAGGAAATCCGTGCTGACCTCTCCCATTAGTCCATAGGGCGGTGGATGCGGCTCGGTTGGTAGAGTGTTTGCCTAGCACACAGCAAGCCCTGGGTTTCATCTTCATAAAGCAGGTGTGGAGTGGTGCAGGCTGTGATCTGAGCACTCTGGAGGTAGAGGCAGGAGGATCAGAAAGTCAAAGTTGAGAGAGAGTGGTGGTGGGACTCACTACTTCCAAAGGAACGAGGCTGAACGCACACCTTACGGCACTATACCATGTAACCATGTCACCTTTCTAATAACTCCAGGAGTTTGGCGCTGTTACGGGTTTTACAGAGGCTCAAAGATCCTAGCAGAAAGATCTCTATGAGAGCTGCCCTGATCTACATAATGAACTCCAGGCCAGCCAGGGCTGCAGAGTGAGACCTGGCCTCAAAAATAAACAAATATAAAACTCTTCAGGCAACCCCCACCCCCAAAACAGACACACTCAGCAGGAGCCAGAGACAGGAGACTGGAATTATTTGAGGCATGCTGGGGCAGGGGGAGATCAGTTGATAGGGTGTTTGTTTCTTTGTGGGTCAGATGTCAGTTTAACACAGGCATGTGTATGTGGCGAACAGAGGTCAGCCTTGGATGTTGTTTCTCAGGACTTGCTTATCTTGCCTTCTGAAACCAGGCCTCTCATGGGGACCCAGGTTTTGCTGATTAGATCAGGTGATCTGTGGGTCTCTGGGTCTGGCAGCCCCCCCCCCCCAACGCGCGCACACGGACCCCGCACCCCCTCACCGGGCTTTTTATATGGACATTGGGGCTCTACTCAGGTGCTCAGTCCAGGCAGAGGGCGCAAACCCAGAGTTCTGGGGTTGAAGATGTGTATCACTGCTTCCTGATGATGAGGGGTTTGTTAATCCATTAAATCGCAGTTTCTAGGCCCCTCCTCGCAGCTACCGCTCTTTGAAACACCAATGGTTGCAACTTTCAAATCAAAGTTTTGAAAAATTTGCAGCGAGTATAACACCATTGAGAACAAGGCATGGGGGTATGGCTAGCGCCGCGGGTATGGCTAGTGCCACGTGGCAGCTTGTCTAAGCTCACAGATGAAGAGAACACTGAATATCAGTAGGAGACTATGAAATAAAAATGAAATTGTTTTTCCTGCTCAGGGGCTTCCTGAGTTAAGAGCCTCTCCTTTTTCACCTTATAGAAAAATAAAGCGAGCAAAGTTATGTAAAAGCAAGAAGAGTCATAAAATAAGGAATCTCTTATCTTGTTGACTCTGGTTTGTGTATTTGTATATAAAACTGATAAAAACAAAACAAAAAAATCACTTTGTGTCTATTAAGTACATCTAGAAAAATGTATAAGAATGTCTCAGCTGGAAAGCTAGATTGTGGATATTTGTAGTTCAAGCACTGAGGCGGGAGGGCAGCCAGGGCTACCAGGTAAGTTCCAAGTTCCAACGTGAGACCTCATCGTTAAAAACAAACAAGCAGACAGACAGACAGACAGAAAAATGAGGGGGAAGAAACTAAGAAAAGAGGAAAGGAGAAGGGTTCTGTATGAGTCCCTGCCGCTGCTAGTGACAGGAAAAGCGGGTAGAGGAGCACCAACCCGACTCCTGAAAAAAGTCGAAGATCCTCTCTCCTGGACACAGTTCTCAGCGTCCTGGTCGACGCACTGGTTGGAAGTGGGGGCTGCCTTTCAGCGAGGTCCGAATTTTTTCCCTCTTCAGCTGCTTGTGACCCCTAGTCTGCCTGTAGCAATCCTGATCTTTCCTTTTCTCATACGGGACTCTCGACTTGAATCCCTGGGTCTCAGTTTTTCACCCAGGCGGGATTCGCCTGACCCTTTGCAGCTGACCCACTACGGAGAGCTGGGAGCAGAAACACCCGGAGCAACGGGAGGTGGACGCAGAGATTGACAGATCTCTGAAGCGGGACGTGCTTCAGCTGTGCCGGGTGGGCGCGATCAGATCAATCGAACTCAACACCACCAACAGCAGCATCATTGTCCGGGATAGGAGGGAGGGGACTCCACTTCGAGGCTAGCCTCTGCGGTCCATACGTGACAAATCTAGACTTTGGACAGCTCGTGCTCTATTTGCTCCACTCTCCATTCGGCACAGGGCTCTGGAACGCTGTCACCGTTTTAGCAATGTGTCACCCTGACAGTTGTTTGCTCGGATCCTTGAGTTCCAAGAATTAAGTTTAGAATAGAAGTTGGTCACTTCGCTTCATTTCCAAAGGGACTACCAGGATTAACAAACTGACAGATAAAAACGAAACGACCCACCAAGCCGACCGCGGCAGGACTCGAACCTGCAATCTTCTGATCCGAAGTCAGACGCCTTATCCATTAGGCCACGCGGCCGCCAGCGTAGAGGTGCCTTTACTTAGCCTAAAGCGTGCAGCCGCCTTCAGGCTCGCGTCAGACTGGTCTATCTTTTCCGTGGGGAGGGGAGTAGCAGAGGGCCTCACCCGGAAGTCCCTCTGCACCCCCGCGGGCGGGCGGCTCCATTGGCGGCGCTCCGATTGGACGCTCGGGGGAGTCTCCCGCCTGCCTCTGGGTAGCCGCGGGACCCAGTTCGCGCAGACGGGAAGTTGCGGCTGCTCCCGAGACCGCACGCCACCCGGGGGCTGCGTGGGCCGCGCGCCGCGGACGCCGCGTCGTCGCCGGGGCTGTGGGCTGCCGCAGAACGGGAAGCGCGGAGCGGACCGAGGTTTCCGGCGGGCTCGGCACGGGGAGGGCCGGGCGCGGCTGCTCCCTCTCCACTCGGGAAGCCGGGGCCAGGAGCAGGGCGGCGGCTGCGGCGAGGACCCTGTGTCCCGGCGCGCGGGGGTGGCCGCCGACGCCCCGAGCAGGGCGCCCTAGGCCCGCCCGGGTGTGGGTGCGGACCCCGAGGCTGTGGCCCGTCCGGCGGGTTTCGAAGTTGGGGCGCAAGGCCCTCGGGCGGCCGGCGGGGTGGCACTGGCAACTGCCGTCTGCCGAGCGCCTGCTGGGGTCAGGACCACGCGACGAGCGCGCCCTGTGTCACTCTAACTGCAGTGGCCCGTGGCTCTAGAGTTCCTAACCCCATTTTACAGAGGAGGAGGTCGGGGCCTAAGGAGCTGGGCCAAGGTCACGCAGTTGGAGAGCCAGAACTCTGGTCTGTCTGCGTCTCCCCATTTCACCATCTCCAGCGGCTTCTCCCAAGTTCACTGCCGAGCCGGCGTGGCCCTTTCCTCGGGAGGGGGGCAGTGCCATTTCTTAAGGTTGTTGGAGGCGTAACAGAAAAATGTCCCTACTCCGCTCTGGCCTTTTGGCTAAGATCAAGTGGAGAAAATGCTTGCTGGGCACGCAGCAGATGTTTGATGGGGGGGATAAGCGGTTTGTCCAAGTCCGTGACACATGTAATGACACTTTTATCGTCTGTCTCCTTTAGGACTTGTGTGAGGAAGGCAGGCATGGTGAGACCTATTTCACTGACAGGAACACAGAGAGGGGACGCGTCTCTCTCTGAGTCTTTCGGCCACTAAAAGCAGTCAAGCTGGAGCCCAAAGCCCGGTGCCCCGACTCACAGCGGGGGGCTCCCTGCACCAACCATGAGCCGCCTGCTCTGGAAGAAGGTGGCTGGCACCAAGGTCGCCTCCGGGCCAGTACCAGCAACCGCGCGCTGGGTCTCCAGCTCCGTCCTCGACTCCGTCCCCAGCGACGGGCAGCCGCCGTCGCAAATGCCCTCCTCCGAGAATGGGCAGCTGCGGCTCAACCCTCTGCTCATCCAGATGCTGTCGAGAGGCCTGCACGAGCAAATCTTCGGGTGCGGAGGGGAAATGCCCGACGGGGCCGCGGTGCAGCGCAGCATCGAGCACCTGCGGAAGCACGGGCTCTGGGGGCAGCCGGCCACGCCCTTGCCAGACGTGGAGCTGCGCCTGCCCCGGCTCTTCGGGGGCAACCTGGACCAGCACTTCCGCCTCCTGGCCCAGAAGCAGAGCCTGCCTTACTTGGAGGCGGCCGCCTCGTTATTGGAGGCCCAATTGCCCCCCGAGCCCAAGAGCTGGGCCTGGGCGGAGGGCTGGACCCGGTACGGCCCCGAGGGGGAGGCCGAACCCGTGGCCATCCCAGAGGAGCGGGCCCTGGTGTTCGACGTGGAGGTCTGCTTGGCAGAGGGAACCTGCCCCACTTTGGCGGTGGCCATATCCCCCTTGGCCTGGTAAGTGGGGGGTTAGCAACAGGGGACTACCGTGGGGTGGGGGGTGGGGGGTGGGCCCAGCTTAATGGTTTGGCTCAGTGAACATTTTCTGAGTTCCCGCTGTGTGCTGGTTACTCAACCTGGTTAATCCTGCTTCTGTGAGGCTCGCTCTGGTGGGAAGATACACAGGCTCTAGGCAACACCCAAGCACATGTCAGGGCCCATGCAGAGGATACCACGGTGTGTTTGAGACCATTTAAGATGACCACGAGTTTGTGCCTCAATCCTGGCCCCAGGCAGCTTCCAGAAGTTAGTGTGAAAAGCCATTTGGTCCGTGTTTGGTTTTGGGAGTGCTGACGCTTAGTTTGCACAGGAAGGTGTTCCTGAGGTGGGATTGCACTAGGCGGTTCACAGTGCTCGCATCCCCAGTGTCTTCCGTAAATGCCAGACCTTTCCGAATGCCCCTGGAGGTGGCCCCAGCCAAGAATTAGTACTTCCTCCTAAGTAGAGATTTTGGTCTCTTAAGAAGTGGATCCAGTCTCTTCCTTTCCTTTTTAACTAACTTTCTAAGTGCTACCCAGGTTTCTTTTTCCAGCAATGATGGCAGTGCTGTTTCTCCCCTTTTTATTCTTCTTCGTTCCAGGATTAAAATACTATTTACAACCTTAATGCTTTCAGGCATGGCCAGCAAAAAAAAAAAGTTGGCAGTTTCTTTATTCCTATTGGAAGCTCCATCTTGGTAAAGAAAGCTGCGAAATGTTATATATGCAGTTGAAAATGGTGAAAGCATGGCTAAATAGCTAAGGTAGGCACTCCTGGCTGGAAAGAGCGCATCTAGATGGTTTCGTTCGCGGTGACTTAGTTGAAGCAGTGATAAGCACAGGGCTCATGTGACTTGGTGGCCAGAGTCCAGGGGAATAGCAGCCATCGTCTGAAAAGACAGAGGAGGCTTGGGTGGCTGGACAGAAGCAGTGCCCATGAGGCTTTTGGTCAGTTGGTCATTTTTGGACAGGTCGAGTCCCCTTTCCACCTTTCCATCTTCCTCACTTCTCTTTCCTTCTCATTCTGCCTCCATTCTCATTCCATTCTGCCAGTGGGCCTGGGGGCATCGCAGAGTCTGCCTGACTGCAGAAACCAGTGCTGAGGTCTGGGCTTGTGCGAAGACCTTTCTCCTCGTCATGTGACTGTTAAAACTGTGGACAGCATGTCCACGTTACCTGCCACACGGGTGTATAACCTGACCAGCACATAGCCGTAGGAGTGGAGCAGAGAGCTGGGTCTCCCAGAAGGTAGCTTCCAGAAGGCTTGTGGTAAGGGCTTTTCACTTGCCTGGAGGGATATCACCCAGGCCCTTGGCATTTGGGAGTCTGAGAAGAACTTCAGCATTGATAATTGATAGCATGGATTCCAGCTGAAGTTTGGCTCTCTCTCTCTCTTTTTTTTTTTTTTTTTTTTTAATCATACCTAAATTTATATTAAGATGGCTTCAAACACAGCTGCAGGCTTGTTAATTGAAGTTCTTGTCATCATCATAGCTTCAAGTATGTAGCATTCTTGAGCCCTTGCTTCTGTTGTTACAAAGGACTTTGTCAGGCTGGGGTAAGAGGAAGGCTCCAGCTTGAGTGCCTTATGTCGTCCCACCATGGAGTATGCACTAGAGTTCGCCAGATTTAAAGCAGCTAGTTTTTCAGTTGGAAACTTGAGGCAGATCACTCCTGTGTTCCCTAAAGGTTGGAGGGAGCTCTGTCAGAGCTGTATTGTCCACTGTGTGGCCTCAGTCCTTTGGAAGTGTGTGTGGCTTGGGGCAGGTTTCCGTTAGGGGCCACTCTCCTCACTTGGGGATCTTGAGCAGACTAGCCTTCTCCTGAGTCAGAGTCAAGCCCTTGCAAACAGCATTCATCTGTCTCTTTCACACCCACTCTGGCACGTGTGCATACATCCTCTCATCTTGGTGCTTGCTCTCACTGAGGGTGCATGATTTAGTTGTCCTTCGGAGTCTTTGCAGCCCTCAGCCGATTCACTCTCTGTGTGTACGCAGCATTTGTCTTTTTTTTTTTTTTCCACTTTAAATTCTCTACTTTGGGTTGTATCACCAGCCATCTCCTTAATTAGCACTTGGCACACCAGCTGTTTTGTGCTTAAAGACACAAGGGGTTGATCATATTCATAAAGGTCTCAGAGCTAGCTGCAGACTCAGTGGGCCCACACACCTTCCTGCCCATGGCCCCCAGTCATAGCAGTTAGCTCTGTTCATCTGTGGGAGGTGAATAGTAAAGGGGCCATGTCATTTCTCTCCTCAGTGATCCCCTGACTTCTGTGAGAGTGAGTGGCGTGAGGAGCAGCCCTTGGGGACCTGGCATGTATGGGTGGTGTGGAATAGAAGTCTAGTCCTTCCTGGTTAACCCTGTCCACTTTTGCCTCTCTCAGGTATTCCTGGTGCAGCCGGCGGCTGGTGGAAGAGCGTTACTCTTGGACCAGCCAGCTATCGCCGGCTGACCTAATCCCTCTGGGGGGCTCCACCAAGCAGGATGGGCAGGAACAGTTAGTGGTGGGGCACAATGTTTCCTTTGACCGAGCCCATATCAGGGAGCAGTATCTGATTCAGGTAAGGTTTGTGGGAATGGCATGCTGTGGCCTAAGGTGGGCCAAAAGCCCAGTCGCCTTTGCTAGGAAAAGCCTTGCTTTCTCGGTGACTGTTTCCATCCCCTTTCCAGCATTGCTGGGACGTCTCTTGACCAGCTTTGCTTGGTCTCTGCTCAGCTGCTGATCTCCAGAGCAGATTTACAACACACTCGCATGGTGTTTTAAACTGTTGTGGTAGATGTCTCCTGTCTTCCCTAAAGACTGCAGGGAGCTCCATCCCTGCTGTGTTGGCGCAGGACTGGGACTTAGTCCAGGATAAAATGGCTCTTATCTTAGAATGGCATTTTAGAGTGTTTGAGAGCTCTGAGGTACAGCCTGGGCCACATGCTGCCTCAGCTGTTGATGTGCAGTATTTTTCCTTAACATCTGTAAGCCCCAGACTCTGTAAAGAGAGATAACAGAAGCTCCCTCAGTGGACTTTGAGCAGAGTTTGAATAGCACACATGTCAGACAACCAGAGCTGTCTGATGGGTGGTAGTGACAGTTCTTAGATTATAAAAACCCTTTTTCTTTGACTCTTCACAGCAGGGTAAGGTGAGTGGCAGGGCAAGGGAGTAGGCCTAGTATAGCACCCTTAGCCTGGCATTGAAGGTGCTAAGGCCTTGCTGACTTGCCAGGGGCCACAGCTTGGGAAGGATAGGGCCAGGACCAGAGCTGGGGGTCTGGCCCATAGCTCTCAAGGTCTTGTTTAGTTAGTCTACCTGGGGTTGCCCGGGCTGCTGCTGGAAGCCAGGAAGTACTTGTGCCCTGGGACTGAGCCAGTTCTGCACGTTTGGGAATTGGGCAGGTCCCTTACAGGTCAAGCATGAGATTTCTGTGTTTTGTGTTGGAGGCTGTATGCTGGGGGCAAAGGCTGTGTGAGGAGCTAAGGTGGGGCTGGCCAGCTGGCCCCTGTGTTGCAGCCTTCCCTCCCCCCGCCCTTCCTTCAGGACTCCCGGATGCGTTTTCTCGACACTATGAGCATGCACATGGCCATCTCAGGGCTGAGCAGCTTCCAGCGCAGCCTGTGGATGGGAGCCAAGCAGGGAAAGAACAAGGCCCAGCAGCCCACAAAGCGAGGGCAGAAGTCTCCGAGGAAAGCCAAGGCGCCAGCGGTGAGTGTGCATTTGGGGCTGCCTAGAGAGGGTGTTTAAGATCCTGTCACTGGTCCACTTGTTGCGCTTGAGACCAAGCTGACTTCCCTTTGGTTTCTCAGATTTCATCTTGGGACTGGATGGATATCAGCAGTGCCAATAATCTTGCAGACGTGCACAACCTGTATGTGGGGGGACCTCCCTTAGAGAAGGAGCCTCGGGAGCTGTTCGTAAAAGGGAGCATGAGGGACATCCGAGAGAACTTCCAGGTACGGTGCTGGCACAGCTGCTACACAGGCTGGGAGTAACCTGCAGCTGAACTTGGGGAGGTAGCTGGTGGTTGTCCCTGTCTTCCTCCTTTGTCCCCCAACAAGTTCCTTGTAACCTTGTGCTAGGATCTGATGCAGTACTGTGCCCGTGATGTGTGGGCCACCTTTGAGGTTTTCCAGCAGCAGCTGCCACTCTTCTTGGAGAGGTAAGGGGCAGCCAGGTGAAATTCCTTGGGGGTGGGTAGGTTCTGATACTCAGTCCCATTCTAATCAGGTAGGGCTGATTCTTCCCTAGGCTGGCCACTTAGCTTTTGTAGGCTGAGAGAATGGAGCCCCTCTATTCAATGGTTGTCTTCTGTGGTCATTTATGGCAGCCCTTGGTGTTTGTCCCTTAGATGTCCCCACCCAGTGACTCTGGCTGGCATGCTGGAGATGGGTGTGTCCTACCTGCCTGTCAACCAGAACTGGGAGCGTTACCTGACAGAGGCACAGAACACGTATGAGGAGCTCCAGCGGGAGATGAAGAAGTCGCTGATGGATCTGGCTAATGACGCCTGTCAGTTGCTCTCAGGAGAGAGGTAGTCAGGGTTTGGGCAGGCTGGGTCAGTGTAGGGGACAGGCAGGTAGGAGGCCTGGATTTTAGCTCAGCCCTAACCCCAGCCTGGTGGACTGGCTCTGCAGGTACAAAGAAGACCCTTGGCTCTGGGACCTAGAATGGGATTTGCAGGAGTTTAAGCAGAAAAAGGCAAAGAAGGTGAAGAAGCCAGCCTCAGCCAGCAAGTTGCCCATCGAGGGAGCTGGGCCCTTTGGGGATCCCATGGATCAGGAAGGTGGGAAGCTTAGGTGGAAGATGGGACAGGGTGATCTCTGGGACAGACCTAGGACCCAGGGGACCCTTGGAAAGGGTTGCTGTAGTCTTTCAGACCTGTGAGTCCCTTCTGGTTCTAAGCTCCTGAATTCTGCACAGATCCTGGACCACCTAGCGAGGAGGAGGAGCTTCAGCAAGGTGTAATGGCCCACACCCGGTTACAGCAGCTGAAGAGCACCACGGACCTCCTGCCTAAGCGACCCCAACACCTTCCAGGACACCCTGGGTAAGACTGGTTCTCGACAGCACACAGAGGCTGTCCTGCATGATCCTCGGGCCCTCCTTGTTTGGGCCTCAGCAAGGTCTGGAACCTGGGATGTCTGACGTGTGTTTATCCTTCCGTTAATGTCATAGTGCATTGAGCCCTGTGGTCGTTATGGGGCCTGTGACAGCAGCAGGGACACAAATGGAACTCATCTCTCTTCTAGGAACAGCAGGTGTGCAGACCAGCCAGTGAAGCTGACCTGTAATAAGACTTCAGAGTATATAGTCTGAGGCATTTCAGTTCTGCCTGTGGAAATAAGGGGCACTTTCTTTGAGGAGGTGCTGCTTGTTGGTATCTTAGAGACAGATGAGGAAAAGGGCAGCCGTAGTGACCAGTGGGGTAGCTCACTGCACTTTTGTGACCCTGGATGCAAATGCCTTGGTGTGCTGGCTTCATGGTCTCAGCTCTGGTGCTCAGCCTGTGAGAGACAGCTGTGTGTCTGCAGCAGCGGGAGTTCTGATGGGTAGGAAGGAAGATCTGCTTCTGCTGAGAGGCTGCAGTGCGGCTTGGAAAGGGCTTTGGAGGATGCTGGTGAGACACACAGAAGACATCAGTAATGCTAGGAGATGCCACACAGGCTCAAAGCCCCCCACAAGAGGCACCAGAGTGCTTGGAGGCCTGGAGGTGGGCTCAGGTATGTCTGGGAAGAGAGACCCTTCCTACCCCCTTCCCCCTAATGGAACACTTTGTTTTAAACCCCTGTTGTGGGGAATAGGTGGTACCGGAAGCTCTGCCCTCGACTAGATGACCCTGCCTGGACTCCCGGCCCCAGCCTCCTCAGCCTGCAAATGCGGGTCACTCCTAAGCTCATGGCACTGACCTGGGATGGTTTTCCTCTGCACTACTCAGATGCTCATGGTTGGGGCTACCTAGTGCCTGGGCGGCGGGATAATCTGACCGAGCTGCTAGTGAACCCCACTGTAGAATCCGCTGCCGTAACCTGCCCCTACAGGTAAGACTCAGGTTCCAGCTCCAAGGAGGAAGGGGCTGCGTCCCTTCCTTTCTAGAGTAACCGAGGTCAGGTCTGGCTGATGGGAAGGGGTCCATCTAGTTCTTTGGCCCAGCAGCACAGCTGCCTTTGCTTGAGTACAGAGGGAAGGTTTGGGGGTGTGGCCTGGGAAGGGCCAGCCTACAGCTTTTCTTGAGTGGAATGTGAGTGCTTCCTACAAGCCAGCCACCATGTTACTGAGCGTTGTGCAGTGAAAACCTCATTTGGTATCTAAGCAGCTCAATGAGAAAAGAGTTTTACTTTTATTTATTTATCTTCTATTTTATTTGATTTTTGGCTTTGAGTTGGGCTCATGCCGAAGCCTAGGCTAGCCTGGGCTTCACTATGTTGCCTAGGCTGCTCTCAAGCTCAGGGCCATCTTAACTGCCTCAGCTTTTCTTTTTTTCTTTTTTTTTTCCCTTTAATAATAATAATTATCAGCCAGGTGTGGTGGTGCACGCCTTTAATCCCAGCACTCGGGAGGCAGAAGCAGGTGGATTTCTGAGTTCGAGGCCAGCCTGGTCTACACAGAGAAACCCTGTCTCGAAAAACCAAAAAAAAAAAAAAAAATAATTATCATCATCGTCATTATTACATTTTTACTTTATGACTCTCTGTATGTGCACCACTTATATGCCTGATATATGGTGGAGATTAGAAGAGGGTATAACATTGGAACTGGAGTTATAGATGGTTGTGAACCACCTTGTAGGTGCTGGGAACCACACCTGTGTCCTCTGGAAGGGCAGCGGGGCTCTTAACCACTGAGCCAGCCCCTAGCCCATTGCCTCAGCTTTTCAACTACTGAGATGATAGGTGTGAGAGTTACTACATGTGACTTTATTTATTTATTTTGAATTTTCAAACTTTATGGTGCTAGAGATTGAACTCGGTCCTCATACACAGGAGGCAAGGCCTCCTTCCAGGCCTGGCATACACATTTATAACTGACAGCTTAGACAAGCTGACGTGTTTGATGGATAGACAGGTGTTATGCAGAGGTCAAGGTAGTGAAGGTGGCCCAGGGTCCTGGTTCCACAGGGCGTCAGGAATCACAGGGTGTCAGGTTTTCAGCGGAAGGTCTGACATGGCCTTGTTCCTGGCTCTGCAGGTAGCCTTCTGTGCTTATGTCCCTGCTTTGCTTGCAGAGCCCTCAAGCATAGAGGAGCTTGGATTTGAGTCAGACCAGTTATTGAAACCCAGCCTGTCACCAGTGTGCAGAACTCAGTTGGGTTGTTCCCCCCAATCCAGGGAAAGTAAAAGCCATAGAAATTGTTGTCTCCTTCCTCAGCTGATGTGAGATCTAACCAAGGACCAGAAGAAAACCCCAGCGAGCTGCCTGGCCTGAGCAAGCTCCCGGTAATCAGCAGTTATTTTCTCTGCACAGAGCCATCGAGTCCTTATACAGGAAGCACTGCCTTGAACAGGGGAAGCAGCAATTGGAGACCCAGGAGGTAGACCTGGCGGAGGAGTTCTTACTCACTGACAGTAGTGCCATGTGGCAAACGGTGAGGACACACTCTGACTGTGAGCCCGTTACGTGAGGGTCTGTCTAGGAAAATGGAACACCTTTTGTGTGGGAGCTGCCACTGGTTGCTCACCCTAGAGTGGTCTAGTCTGAGTTCTTTGGAGGGAAGGGCTGGTGGATTCAGGCCTACAGCTGCCGACCTCTCACACCCCGATTCCTGGGCCCATCCAGGTAGAAGAACTGGGCTGCTTAGACGTAGAGGCTGAGGCCAAGATGGAGAATTCAGGACTGAGTCAACCTCTAGTTCTGGTGAGCAAGACACTTGCTTGGGCTCTCTGGGTGGGTAGTGGACAGCTGGGACTTCCTCTTGCTCACAAAGCTCTTTCCCACCAGAGTTCACTAGGTTTGGGGAGACTTGGAGATGCTGCCCTGTTCCCCTGTGGTCCTTAACTGTAGGGGACCAAGGAGGGAACCTGTGACCATGCTCTCCTGTCACTTTGCAATTTGCCTGCTCAGTTTCAGGCCCTTTTCCTAGCCCTACCTCCCCTACCCGCTGGCCCTTGCTGAATGCAGGTGCTGGAGCAGGGCCTGATCTGGGTGTGTGGCCCCCACAGCCTGCTGCTTGTGCCCCCAAATCCAGCCAGCCCACTTATCACCATGGCAACGGACCTTATAATGATGTGGATATCCCTGGTTGCTGGTTTTTCAAGCTGCCTCACAAGGTATGGTTTATGGCCCACAGTAGGACTTCATGCTTACTCAGTCAGACCAGGGAACTGCTTTTTGTGGGATTGACAGTCGTAGCGGCTCCTAAATCATATGATTTAGGGTAATTTTCATGTCTTACTGCTTTTGATTTTCTATTGAAAATTGAGTGGTGAGAGGCCTCCTGGTGAGGTTAACTGACATATATCAAGTATGTAACATTGTATCTGTCATCTGGTAGCTTCTGTTGGCTGTTGTTACTAGCTTTGTCTGATCATAGCATTCTTGTATGTGTACTTAAAGATATGCAAGATACCTGGGTGGGAACTGTCCCAGCTGCGGGAGGTTTTAGGTTCTGTTGGGAGAAGGCCCAGTGTCCTTGTCTATTTCCTTCTGGTGCTGTGCTACCTGTCCCAACCCTTTCTTTGTCCTCCACAGGATGGTAACAACTACAATGTGGGAAGTCCCTTTGCCAAAGATTTCCTGCCCAAGATGGAGGATGGCACCCTGCAGGCTGGCCCAGGAGGTGCCAGTGGGCCTCGTGCCCTGGAAATAAATAAAATGATTTCTTTTTGGAGGAATGCTCATAAACGTATCAGGTAGGCTAAAGTGGGTTACAGGAGGCCTGTCTGTGTGGCTGTCAAGGCATCTGTGGCCCCGAGCTTCCTTTCCTCCCGTTCTGCTTTGGCATTTGGCATTTGCCTGCACTACTCCAGAGGGCAGCCTAGATATAGAGGCTTAGTGTCGGTCCTGGTGACATGGGTCTTGGTCTTGAGTTTCTCTGTTTATGTAGGTAGAACTTTGTGTTTACATGGCAGGATTTTGGCTCTCTCCAACTCCAGTTAAATCTTCTAATTTAGCTGCTGGAGCCATGGGTTGTGGATAAGGACCTTGGAGGGCTGGTTATCTGAAACCTATATTAGGCATTGAGAGCTGAAACTGTTGTGGCAAATGGATTTATCTCAAAGGTCATTTCCGAGATGGTTATGATCACAAGGCCTCTGAGGGGATTGGTACATTTTACCCTGATTCTTCTGTTGGGAGCCAGAGCCCACCCTGAGTAAGGTTAGTAAGAAGTGTTGACACCAGGCTTCAAGGGCCACATAGCAGCCCTGAAACTGATGGCGTGCAAAATGCTGGTGACAGTGCATTGGAGTACATTATGCCGTGCTGAGCTAGCTTTCTTGTCCTACAGCTCCCAGATGGTGGTATGGCTCCCCAGGTCAGCTCTGCCCCGGGCTGTGACCAGGTATGGCATACTGGGTGCTTGTGGGGTAGAGACCTGAGTGGTGTGGGTCTTAGGGCTAGAGCAAGCCTACTGACACTTCTTTGCTTCTCCCCATTCCAGGCACCCCAGCTTTGATGAAGAAGGCCAGTATGGGGCCATCCTACCCCAGGTGGTGACTGCTGGCACCATCACCCGTCGCGCTGTGGAGCCCACGTGGCTCACGGCCAGTAATGCTCGGGTATATATCCTCTCTGTTCCTGGCTTCTGTTCTTCCTTTTTCAGGTCTTTGGAAACAATCTCAGAGCCTTTGGAGTTTTAGCCAGGGATATGAGAAAGAACATTCTCTAGGCTACAGAGGGCTTAGATCTGGCTTTACATCATCCATTCCTTTAGCAAATAAAATGTGTTTTAGGTACCTGCTGCTGACTAGACAATGCTAGGCATAGTGACCACAGCTGTCATAGTTTAGATGAGTCAGGTCAGTGGGGGTCAGGCGTAACAGTTTTGTGGGGTTTCTTCATTTTCTAGCTGGATCAGGGCTGTGTGGCATTCTCCAAAGTCTTCCCTCAGGAAAAATACCAAGTACTTTGTCAGCACTGGGCCTAGAAATCCAGGGTGGCAGATGCCTTGGGCTTCTAGATGGTCCTGATCCCACTCTTCCCGCAGCCTGACCGGGTAGGCAGTGAGTTGAAAGCCATGGTACAGGCTCCACCTGGCTATGTCCTTGTGGGTGCTGATGTGGATTCACAGGAACTGTGGATCGCGGCTGTACTTGGAGATGCTCACTTTGCTGGGATGCATGGTAAGCAGGGCCTTGCTTGGGCAGGGGTGAGGTGGCAGGACTCTTGGCCAAGGAGGATAGGCCAAGTATGTCTGAGCTTATCACTGATGTCCACTCTCCAGGCTGCACGGCCTTTGGCTGGATGACTCTGCAGGGCAGGAAGAGCAGAGGCACTGATCTGCACAGTAAGACAGCTGCCACTGTGGGCATCAGCCGAGAGCATGCCAAAATCTTCAACTACGGCCGCATCTATGGGGCTGGGCAGTCCTTTGCTGAGCGCCTACTGATGCAGTTCAACCACAGGCTCACACGGCAGGAGGCAGCTGAGAAAGCCCAGCAGATGTATGCTGTCACAAAAGGCCTGCGCCGGTGAGGGCCCTTTACCTCCCACATTAGCATCCTAGGACCACAGGCCTGCTTTACAGCTCTCTTCCATCTCTTGGCCATCACTTGAGTGCTGTCCCTGTAAACCTAGCTTTGGGATGGTTTATCTTTAGAGATGTAACATTGTCTTTATTGTGTTAGTTTTTCCCTCACAGGGTAAAACCATACTTAGGGTATGTTGTCGTCAGTGGTTATTTATAACACAGGCCCAACCTCCTTATGTAATACCGGCAGGAGGTTAGGGGTCCTGTGCTCATTGCTGTAGGAACAAAAGTAAGCAGATAGGCGCTGAAGGAGTAGAAATATGCAAAGCCTGAGTGCAGGCCCTCCTTCAGCAGTGCTCCATGGAGTGTGCTCAGGGCTAGTACTTACTACATTGGCAACCTTTTGTTTTTTAAAAGATTTATTTCATGTGTGTTATTTCACTGTTAATGTCTTCAGACACACCAGAAGAGGGCATCAGATCCCCATTACAAATGTTTGTGAGCCACCATGTGGTCCCTGGGAATTGAACTCAGGACCTCTGGAAGAGCAGTCAGTGTTCTTAACTGCTGAGCCATTTCTCCAGCCCTTTTTTTTTTGTGTGTGTATGTGTGTGTGTGTTTTTGTTTTGTTTTGTTTTAAATTGGGTATACTGTGAAGTGTCCCCATTTGGGTAGCTGATTGACTGTGGAAACCTTAATTAGGTTTCTATTTCTGAGGGTAACACCATGACCAAAAGCAATTTTGGGAGGAAAGTTTATTTAATCCTAACAACCCTTAGGTTTCATCACATCACTGAGAGAAACTGAAGTGTAGAGACCATGGAAGAATACTCTATACTGGCTTGCCAAGCCTGCTTTCTGGCCTACTCTGGGATTACCTGCCCAGAGCCTCCCACAGTAGGCCGGGCCCTCCCTCATCATTCTCTAATCCCCCACACACAGCCCTACAGATCTGCCTGTAGGTGAGTGCAATGAGGCATTCTCTCAGTTGAGATCTCCTCTTCCCAAATGGCCCTGGTTCTTTGTCAGCTTGATAGAAGCCACTAAGCATATTCACTTTTGACAGAGAACAAAGACCTCACAAGAATTTGAATTGAAGGCCTAAATTGTGGGGATGTCCTGATGCTCCTTGCAGTAGGTGACATGGTCTGGAGCCCTGAGGAACCTGGGGATGCTGAGAGTCTGGAACAGTAGAGTTAAGAAGTTAGGCTTGGCTGACATGCTTTTGGTTCCTCCAGGTCCCTTCTCCCCTTCAGAGGTCACCATACTTTGACTCCTTGCTGTCCCTTGAACTAATAAAAGGCTGCTGTTGGTCATTGGGCACTGGGACCGTCTGCCCATCTCTGGGCTAACATGATATAGTCTAGGCCTTTGGGGACACAAAAGCCTGAGTTTCTGTGTTGGCATCTTCCTAGTTGCCATCCCCAGTGAGTCTGTGCCACAGAGGAAGCCATTTAATGGGATGACATGGTGCTGCCGTTACCCACAGGTACCGGCTGTCAGCTGACGGGGAATGGCTGGTGCAACAGTTGAATCTTCCTGTGGACAGGACAGAGGACGGCTGGGTTTCCCTACAAGATCTTCGAATGATCCAAAGAGAAGCTTCAAGGAAGTGAGAACCTTTTGTGGTGAAGATGCGGGGACTTGTGGGGTGGTCCCAAAGGGCTGACCTCATGGTCTCTGTTCTCCCAGGTCACGATGGAAGAAGTGGGAGGTAGCCGCTGAACGAGCATGGACAGGGGGCACAGAGTCAGAAATGTTTAATAAGCTGGAGAGCATTGCCATGTCTGACACACCGCGTACCCCAGTGCTGGGCTGCTGCATCAGCAGGGCCTTGGAGCCCTCGGTTGTCCAGGGAGAGGTGAGGTATCTTGCCATCATGGACTGTGGGGAGTAGGTGGGAGGCAGGGTTCCTGGCCTAGAGGTAGATGGTGAGTGGCTCACTGATGTCCTTGTATTTCTAGTTTATAACCAGTCGTGTGAACTGGGTGGTACAGAGCTCTGCTGTAGACTACTTACACCTCATGCTTGTGGCCATGAAGTGGCTGTTTGAGGAATTTGCCATTGATGGGCGCTTCTGCATCAGCATCCACGACGAGGTTCGCTACCTGGTGCGTGAGGAGGACCGATACCGTGCTGCCCTGGCACTGCAGATCACCAATCTCCTGACCAGGTATGTTGGGTCTTGGGGCCCACTGAGCAGCTCTGAGTTGTCAACTCAGAACTGACTGGTTCAGCCCTTTTATTTTATTTTTTTTGGCATGTTCCAATACTGAATTATCCTCGTGGCAAGGTCACGGGACCTGGCGTGTTATTGCTTCCCTGGATTATTGTTACTATATGCCTATAGTCATTATGGAGACATTCAAGAGGAAATACAAATGCAGCTTAGAAAACATGTAGTGTTTTTTTGTTTTAGGTGTTCTGGGTTTTTGTTTTTTCTTTTGAAACAGGGTCTTTCTATGTAGTCCTCGATGTCCTAGAACACTATATAGATCAGGCTGGCCCTGAACTTGGAGATCCACCTGAATTCACTCAGATTCACCACTCTGCCTCCCAAATGGTGGGACTAAATAAAGGTGTGTGCCACCACACCTGTTGAATTGTATTTATTTATACTAAAAACCTAGTTCATGTACGTTAAATGTTACTATTCCCTGTTGATCTGCCAGTCAGAACCTATCCGAGTACCATGACCTATCCAGATAACAAGCCTAAAGTTCAACATGTTTAAAAGTACATTTATTTGGATCCATTTTTTTTTTTTTTAGTATCAATAAGAAAAGTTTGTTGAGTCCCTAATTGTATTTCAGTATCTCAGAGGTATTAGGCAGTATAGCCTCCAGTCTCATGGTTTTGCTAAGAGCGTGTGATTGGAATAGGAGAAACCCTACTCTGTCACTCCTCCTGGAGTGAGGAGCCTGTATTCACAGCAGGGCATGGCTGTGAGGGACGACTTGGTTTCTTTCAGGTGCATGTTTGCCTACAAGCTGGGTCTGAATGATCTGCCCCAGTCAGTCGCCTTTTTCAGTGCAGTAGACATTGACCAGTGCCTCAGGAAGGAAGTGACCATGGACTGTAAAACCCCTTCTAACCCAACTGGGATGGAAAGGAGATTCGGGATCCCCCAGGGTGAGTGCACTCTTTGTTCCCTCTACATGTGGGGTGGGGAGGGGCTTAGTACCTCGGGGCGGCAAGAGACCTGCATTGAACTTATGCCGTATCTAAAGTGAACATGATACTCAAATCACAAAGGGAACTGTTGCAGAGGGTGTGTTCCATGACATTTGACCCATTTTCAAAACTACACCAGAAATGTTTAAAGATTTATTGTATAAGCCAAAGTGCATTCTTACGTGGAAAAAAGTATCAGTGCTGAAAATGCCAGAGTTGGTTAGAAAGCTTGTGTTATAATAAGACAAGCTGCCACTCCTGGCAGTTATTCTCAAATACTCCCTCACTGTCTTTGACCCTAACATTCAGATTCTCATTTCTGAGCTCAGTCACAATTCTGGAGGCATCGTAACCAATTTCCACTGTCTTACAGGTGAAGCGCTGGATATTTACCAGATAATTGAACTCACCAAAGGCTCCTTGGAAAAACGAAGCCAGCCTGGACCCTAGCTCTGCCTGGAGGCTCTGTATTTGCTCCTGTGGAGCTTCATTGGAGCGGTGCAGGTTCCTAAACTCAGGCTTTCAGATGTGCTTTTTGCAAAAGGCAGCGGGACCTGCCCAGGAGAGTCTTTCTAATGGAAGGCACAGTTCAGTGCATTCAGAAGCAGGACACCAGCGTCAGTGCAGGCTGTGTGACACGGGGTACTGTTGGGCACAAATGAAGCAGATGCCCCAAAGGTCACCTTAACTCAGGCATTTCTTCCTCCTCTTCTTGGCTGGTTCTCTGTCCTGCTGTGTCTGTGCTGATGCAGTGCCCTAGAAGGGGAGAGTACAATTTTTGACCACCGTGCTCTAAGGGGATGGGAATAAAAACAAACACCAAACTCCTGGAACAGTCGAGCTTTCCAGTCTGCCTCCTAGGTGGTGATTTAGAACCCCGTCCTGAGTAGATGGACAAGCTGCTAGGAGCCTGGAGCATCCCAGTGCTACACATGGCCTTTCTAAGGAGACACATCAGTCAGCTATCTAGATTATTTTATATAAATGTCTAATTTTGACTGGGTCTTGTCTACTGATATTATTTCTAGCTTCTACAAACTTAAAATGGAGCCCACATTGGGCTTAGATACTGAATGGGCCTACCTCGAGGGAGGGAGGGAGGGAGAGAGGGAGGGAGGGAGGGAGGGAGGGAGGGAGGAAAGAAAGCCAGCTGGAATGCTGTAGAAACAGGACCCCACCCAGGACAGGGGAGTTTGTCTGCTACTTTTCCTCAAACTATATTCCAAAAGCATAGCAGAAGTAGGCACCAACCTCTTCGTTTTCGTCTTCCTCGTCTTCTCGAAGAACCATGTCTAGGACATTGCCTTTGATCTTGAAGTCCCGAGAAGTACTTAGCTTCATGTGCTGCATCAGGTTTACCTGGGACAGCATAAGGTCCTTTCAGTGTGTACTTGGAAGACCCTTTGGTTTCACCCAATGAAAGTTCACCCTGACCTTCTCTAGTGGTGCTGCCTGCCACAGAGCCCGCTAGACTCCTTCCAACAGCGACTGGGAGTGGAAATAAAGAACACTTTACCTTGGACTTCTTAGACAGCTGGATAAGAAATTTTTCATACTGTTCAATGGCAAAGACAAGGTTAGGGATTGGCTTGGTTTCACGAAGAACTTTGGCCTAAGAGTAAAAGGAAGATATAAGACATTTCAGGTTCAATGGCTTTTGAGGTTTTTCTGTAGCATTTCTTAAGAAGAAACCCACACTTTGGCACATGCTGTATTTCTTTTTTCTGATAGTCAAATGAATTTACATTGCTAAGATTGGTCCCTAAGATGAGGTACTGTGCAGTTTCCCCAAGTTACTTAGACTGGCCCCCCACTCTTCATCCCTGGGCTTCAGATCAGTGCCACCACCCCCACTTTTAACAGTGACATACACTGTCAACTTATTTGGCTGGTCTTCTGGACATTAGCTTTATTTCCTTTAAGAAATGTGGTGAGGACCATCCTGTGCCTAGGTCTTTCTATATCCTAAAAGGAATTGTTACAGCCCTATTTCCTAAATATAGTAATTTTCCCCCTTTTCTGCACTCGCCAATTCTTAGATCCTTTATGGAGCACCATTTACACTCTTGCTTTTTTAATGTCCAACAAGACCCATGAATCTGGCCAGGTAGGAAGCTTACCATGGTTGTGCAAACTGCAGCCTTCTCCTTTTCTGAGCACTTTGCGGTGTTACTGCTCTTATTCTAAAGAAACAGAAACAGTGTCTCATTCTTCAAGATTCCTCTAGGCCTCAAGCTATGTCAGGGAAGCACAAAAGTTGTGATATCTCTATCTGTCCGTCTACATATCCCTTGGATATCTGCCTCCTTGGGTTTGTATGTTCTTGGAAGTACCATATCAGTGTAACCATTAAGCTGCTATACAGATAGGATTAAGGTAGCAGGAACAGCTGACTAGGTCTGCAGCCAGTATTAGAGGTGATCTTGTACACAATATAGTTACTACACTTCGGAAGTTGTAAAGGGTCACAGAGACACTTCCCTGAGTTGTAACTAGTATGAATCTCTTGGACAGAAAGGAAGAACTGGTATTGGTGCACAGCTTTAGTCCCACAGAAGAGGTAGAAGCAGGTGGGTCTCCTTGAGTTCTGGGCCAGTCAATGCTACAGGACCATGACCCAGGACAGGCAGAAAGCTACATTGTAAAAAACCCTGTCTGAAATAATAGCAACAAAATACTAACAGGGCAAAAGAAAACCAAGATCTAAGTGAGAAGAGTTGGGGAAACCACCCAAGTTTGAGTGAAACAGGAAACCATCTCAGAAGGCCACCTCGGAGCAGGGGCAAGGAAACTTCTGAAAGCAGAGAAACGATACTGGTGAGGCTACACAGCAGATAGGCAGGCTCGTGTTATGCTCTAAGGAGGGCTGACATGAAGTTAAAATCCTGGAAAGCAGGGGTAAATAAAGAGTAAGGGCCTATATTAGGAAGGGACTTCATCTGATCACATGGGATGTGACCCATCTCCAGTTTGTAGCTGAGGTGGCACCCTGTTGAGACTCCAAGTAAACTTGTGCACTGCCTATAACTGCTGACTAAACAGGACCAAGACTCACAGCTGTCTTGAGTCTCTATAGGATGCTTTATGAAGTCAGTGTGGCCATATAAACATACAAAAATGATAAACTGGGTGTGGTGACACATGCCCTTTGTACAGAGAGCTTCAAGTACATAATTCTAGGCTAGCCAGAGCAACCAAGTGGGCCCTCTCAAGGGGTGTGAGTGTGTGTGCATTGGGTATGACAGCATGCTTATAGTTCCAGAACTTGACCTGAGGCAGGTGGATCTCAAATTCAAAACTAGCCTGCACTACACAGAAACTGAAAAGATGCGAGGGACCCTGACCTCAGTAAGGAGTGGAGGGTATCTATCCTACAGAAACAGCAGATTGAAAGAATGGAGTCCACATGGGAATGTTCGAAGTTTGAGGTGTGAGAGGACATGTCTGCAAGCATTTAACAGAGAAAAGGACCAGGGGTAATCAGCTTTTCCAGAATATCCAGCTGGGTGTGACAGTATACTTCCTTAATCCCCAGGCAGATAGAAGCAAATGTAAAGTTAGCCTGGGCCACACCACACATGCAATCTCTGAGGATCTATACATGACATCATTTCTAACAAACCCCTGCCCTCCATCCCTGAAGTGTTGCTGCACTCACACCTCTGGCACCTGACCTTGCCTCCCCCCATGCGTCAGATGCAGTTATACTAAAGAGAGGCCCAATGCATGGACTTGCAGGCACCAGGAAGTGAACCAAGGCTGCCTTGTTCCTTCTGTACTCCAAACACAAGTATACCAAATGCCTCCTATCTCTAGAAGTGGTGTCACTGTTCTGCTGGCCAGTCTTAGGTCAACTTGACACACAAAGCAGAGTTATCTGAAAGGAGGGAACCTCAGTTGAGGAAATGCCTCCATAAGACCCAGCTGTAGTGCATTTTCTTAGTTACTGGTGAAGAGCCCAGCCTACTGTGGGGGGTGCTACACCTACACTGGTAGTTCTGGGTCCAATAAGAAAGTAGGCTGAGTACTGTGCATCAGCTTCTGCCTCCAGGTTCCTGCCCTGTTTGAGTTCCTGTCCTGACTTCCTCCAATGAAGAACTACGATCTGGGAGTGTAAGCCAAATAAACCCTTTTCTCTTCAACTTGCTTTTTGGTCATGGTGTTTTGTTGCAGCAATAGAAACCCTGACTAAGACAATAGGTATATTTGACTTATGACATGTAGACTTTATCTACACCAGGTACCCAAGCAGCTCCTGGGACATGCAACATAGTCCCTTTTCTTATTATTGGTTTTGTGCATTCTCTGTGTAGCCCTGGCTGTCCTGGAACTCACTCTGTAGACCAGGCTAGCCTTGAACTCACCGATTCACTTGCCTCTGCCTCCTCAGTGCTGAGATTAAAGGCCTGTGCCACCACCTCCCAGCCTTTTTCTTCCTTAGAGATTGATTTTGATTATTTTTAAATATTCCCATATTCTCTCTACCAAAGAAGTCAGAATCAGAAGATCTCTCAGAGCTGGGGTTACAAGCAGTTATAAGCCACCTGATGTGGGTTCTGGAAACCTAACTTGGGTTCCACTAAGTCATCTCTCTAACCTTCCTTGACCCCCTTCTTCAGGATTATTTGGTACTGTCTCCACATCACTTACTTGTACATAAGAAATGAAAGAGTAACATACGGGGGTCAGATGAGAGCCTGACAGCTTCACCTGTAGCAAAGGACAAAGAGATGAGTGTAACTGCAGCAATAAACATTCCCCATCCTTAGGGAAGCTGATCTCAACTTACCAGCTTTTCCACAGTGTTTGGAATTCTTCTGGAGCTCTGACATACCTGGAGATACTAACAAGAAAATCCCTAGATTTATCCATCAGCCATGGAGTATGTCTCAGTGCTCTTACTACAGAGGAACAGGAACATTCACAGCAAAGCCAAGACACTTCCCTGTCCCTCTTGGAGCACACTAGCTTCCTAGACAAGAGCCAACAACTGGCTTGCGTCTGACCTGACCAGCTCACTAAGGCTCCTTCAGACAGAGTCCTTGTATCTAAGAGATACATCTATCCTCAAGTGGCATTTATCCTTTTAGGATGCCAGTAAAGAGGACAGGCTCCTGGTGTCTCCACCACAGTAGCTTAGCAGCCACAGCCGGCCGGCAACTGGAGATGCACATTCCAGAGATGACCACACTGCCTGTGTTGCCTAAGAACTTAGTCTAGACTGCTCACAGTTTCATGTGCATATATTACCCAGTTCCTGTCAGCTTCTGAACTCACTGAGGACCTGAAATGTGTATGAGCAACAAGAGTGCTTCATTCTCCGTCAGCGCCAAGTGAAGATCACTTAGATAATGCCAACAAGTATCCCCCCCCCCCCCCCCGCCTGTGGAGAACACTGCGAACGAAGTACCGATCAAATGGAAAAGACATTGCCGATGATGTCGTGGCAAGAGCTGCGTTCAGAGGCACTGTGCATCTGGCCTGTGGGAACAGAAGGTGGGTGGGACCTGAGTATCTCCCAAGAAACTCACATATTTGACGAATGATGTTAGGGTGCTGTAGATCTTGGACAGGTCCTTCAGTAGAGTGTCTACACAGCTGCCTGATGGCAGGGCTGTCTGCATGAGCTCATGGAAGAACGTTACCAGAGTGCCCAGTTGCATGATGATAGCTTTCTCAATGAGAAGAGTTGGTGTAACGGCTTGAGAAGAGGCATCTTCTGTAGAGAAATGAGATTGATGCACTTCAGTCTTTTTCTGTAGTTAACGGTGAGAGAATGAAAGCAAACCACCCAGGAAAACTGGTCCAAGGCTCGGCCTTTCCGCAGTGGTTCACACTGAGACTTGGCTGGCCTTACAATCCCACCTGGAGTCACTTCATCCGATAGTGTTTCTTGGTTCGCTGAGCCCTTGATCTTGGCGATTAACCAGTCCACTTCTTCTAGGACTTTCTCAGCCTGACTCAGAACAAGTAACTGTGAAAAGAGAAGACGGTGTGGAATGGCCCACATTGCTGGGGCAGTATCAAGCATTGCTTCCACAGGGACCTTACAGGCCCGAGGACGGAAGCCACTATCACAGGCTTCTCAGATGGAACTGGTGGAAGGCAGGGTAAGGGCTCTTTCTCATGGACTACATCAAAACTTACACAGACAGTGGGGGCAGCCGTTCTCAAATTCACCACAGCAAAGTGGTCTGTCTTCTCGATCTCTACATCCTGGGAAGGAAAGGGAGGGAAGAGCTAAGACTGGTAGGCCACTCCCTTGAACCCACTCCTCACATGGGATGCCACACTATACTTGATCTATGTCTCCCAGCTGCCCATGGATATCCTGGGACAAGTCACGAAGCAGGGTGACAGGACTCTTATATAAGACATGCAGGCTGAAGAACAGGTTCATCAAACTCTTGCAAAATGAGGCATCCTCTAGGAGTGGGAAAAAAAGAAAGTTTGATAAACTTAACGTTAGTGGCTTTTGCAGATTGGTCATGCTAGTGACAGTGTAAAGGGAATACCCGCTAAGAGATTGGTGATGGTGATTCTGTATATAAAGCCTTCAGAAAGAGAGGCAGGAAACTCACCCCGGCTGTATTCCTTGCAAATCTTAGATGTCCAGGATAACATCTGCACAAACTAAACAAAAGATTTTCAGTCATTAGAGAAAAAGGTACTAGGTACAGTGGCACATGGGAAGCAGAGACAGGCAGATCTCTGTGGGTAGGAGGCTAGCCTCATCTACATAGTGGGTTCTAAGCCAGCCAGGGCCACAAAGTCAGACTCTGTCTTTTTTTTTTTTTTTTTTTTTTTAAATGTTTTGTCAAAACAGATCCTTAGACCTTTATCAGCCTAAGCAAATCACCTTCCAAAAATCTGTGCCTGGACTTAACTGGTTCTATAAGAATAGCATAAAAATGAGTCCAAACACGCAGTCTTGGCACTTCTCACAGCAGATGACTGAATACCCAATACCCTTAGTGACTGTGTCACTAAGGACTGCATGTGCTGACATCTGGATCTGAGTTCTCATCTCTTGAGCTTCTTCTGCTGCCACCATGGTGGTCTGGAGCTACATAGCCTACGTCCCGATAGTTCAGATATTTTAAAGGCCACTGGTTAACAAAGAGGAATGGAAAAAGATTCTGGCTGTAAAGACATAGCAGAGAATACCCACATTCACATACCCCCCACACACACACACACAGTTTTCTTAGTCTTAGGCAAAGCACACCAGAGGTTTTGGGGTAACAGGGATCTCAAACAGGCTTGCAGGCACAAAGGCACTGAGATGCAGTGACAGTTTAGGTCCGGATGACTGAAGATTTAGTTTTGGTTTCTTGGAGGGAAGAAGGTCAGTTATGAAATCAATAACTAAAAGGCCAGTCAGTCAGTTACTGATGGTCTTCATGAACTTTTAAAGATTTGTTTATTTATTTTTATGTATATGAGTATATTGTTGTTGCCTTCAGACACACCAGAAGAGGGCATCAGATCTTGTTACAGATGGTTGTGAGCCACCATATGGTTGCTGGAATTTGAACTCAGGACCTCTGGAAGAGCAGTCAGCGCTCTTAGCCACTGAGCCATGTCTCCAGCCGCCCTTCATGAACGTATACTAAAGATCTCCAGAACCCTGTGTCAATGAAGTAACTGGGACACATATGTACTCTGTGGTAAGAGTGGCAGGGTCTGGGGCAAGAATCTTTATTTGTGTTTGCTTCCGTAGGAAACTCTTGGAAGAGCCAGACAAGATTTGGTGTTTCCTTATTTAAGAAAAACACATGGAGGCTGGGTGGTGGTGGTGGTGCATGCCTTTAATCCCAGCACTTGGGAGGCAGAGACAGGCAGATTTCTGAGTTTGAGGTCAGCCTGGTCTACAAAGTGAATTCCAGGACAGCCAGGAATATACAGAGAAACCCTGTCTCGAAAAGCCAAAAAAAGAAAGAAAAGAAAAACACACGGAGATGAATAGGAGAGACTAGTGACTGTAGACATCAGTAATACAACAAAATCAAATTTGTTAGGAGCTAGAGGTGGAGATCAGTTGAGGAGTGCTTATGACAGATACACTTGGGAGACAGGAGTATCAGAAACCTAAGGCTATATATGTCCTGTGTTGGTTTCTACTGCTGTAGAAAACATTCTGCCTGAGAGGGGAAAGTCCTTTTTTTTTTTGATCTAAGAGTTCAAGGTCCATCACTGAGGAACCCGAAGGCAGGAATTGATGCAAAGACTATGGAGGCGTGCTGCTCACTGGCTTGCTCCCTGTGGCTTTGCTCAGCTTGCTTTCTTACAGAGCCCAGGACCAACTGCCCAGGGCTAGCACCACCTACATCAACCACTAACCAAGAAAATGCCCCCTCCCTCTCCCCCACAGACCTGCCCACAGGGAACCTGATGGGCATTCTCTCACTTAAGCCCTCCTCTTCCCAGATAACTCTCGGTTGTCTCAGGTTAACAAACAACTAAGCAGCATGGTTTCCCTTAGCTAGAGAGTGGATTCAAAGCCAGACTGGACAACATGACATCCCCCCCTCAAAAACAAAAACAAGCTGGGCAGTGGTGGTGCACGCCTTTAATCCCAGCACTCGGGAGGCAGAGGCAGGAGGATTTGAGTTCGAGGCCAGCCTGGTCTACAGAGNGAGTTCCAGGACAGCCAGAGCTACACAAGAGAAACCCTGTCTCGAAAACAAAACAAAACAAAACAAAACAATAAAGACATACTCCGAAGTTAGTGGGAAGGGTAGAGGCAAACAACAGATGAAATGATTTCAATCTAGCCTTTCTAAAACTCACCTGTCTCCTTCCCAATTCTCTCTCTCTGTCTCTCCCCGCTCCCCCCAGCAAAGGTAGCAGTGTGAGTGAATAAAACTGGATGGAATGTGGAATGGAAAGGGAACCTCTCCCAGGTTAACCTAGGTTCAGGACATCAGGAGCTGTCCTCCAATGCTCAAACACCCGACCACCACGGGTGGCAGTCTCTCAGGGAGTGGCTATAGAAGGATTGCTAGCTCCTAGAGCGTTCTTTACCGTCTTATGGAGATACTACTGTTGAATTGAACAGACCCACCAGAATGGCCCTTCTCTGGTTTTCTTTGTGTGAACTCTCATAGAGTAATCTAAGAATATGTAAACATGCCTACACACACACACACACACATGTAGAACCCATTTCTGCGGGCATGTCTACTTTGGGATTGTGCTCATATTCGCTGACTTATCCTGTTAAATTCTCAAACTTCATTCTTTCCCTGTGACATCCAATTGGTGAACTTGAGCTATCTTTACGACTAAAGCTGTTATTTCAGAAATAGCAAAAACATCAAGAAGCACAAGGGGTGGAAGGCCACCGTGCTGAGAAGGCCAAGAGCACAAAGCAAGACCCATCTGACAGAAACAGCGTTTACAGTTGACCCAGTGAACAAAACCAGGACGCTCTTGACCTTACAGCGGACTTTATGGTTTCTGACAGAAACACTATACAGGCCAGGCAATAGTGGTGCCTGAGTCCCAGCACTCAGGGAGCAGAGGCAGCTGCATCTCTGATTTTGAGGCCAGCCTGGTCAACATAGGAAAAGACACACCCTATAGCTCCTTCAGAAGGTTCTTTAGCTTCGGACCTTCGGACCCTCCTTTGGACTACAGGCAGGCACCAACACACCAGATTGATGTGGTGCTGGTAAGCCAGGGTCCTACCAACTAGTTACATCTCCAGCCCTAGATGTATGCTTTTATTTAGGCTGGCCTCCAACTCAGAAATCCGCCTGCCTCTGCCTCCTGAGTGCTGGAATTAAAAGGCGTGTGCCACTACGCCTGGCTTTTTTGTTTGTTTGTTTGTTTGTTTTTTAGATGTATGCTTTTATGACGAAACAGTTCTTGTCTTCTGAGGCATGTGGAGTGGGACTAACAGGTACTGTTGTACCTGAGGAGAGGTGGGCTCCAGCAGCTTGGACAAGGTGGAGAGAACCGTGATGAGCAGGAGGGCCTCTTTACTGTTAAAATCTTCCTCTTCGCTGCTAAGCAGATTCAGCAAGGATCTCTGCGAAAGGAATGGATGTACACAGATAGGTAGGCATGTCTGTATCAGGGAAGAGACATCTAGCCAGAAAGCCTCATGGCTGAGGTACAGCAAATTCAGAGATGTTATTCCAAGAGGATAAAATCTGAGGAAAAAAAAAGAAACCCTGGATCGAACAGCAGTTTTTTGTTTCAACAATGAGCTGGAGAATTCTCTTGAAAACTAGGGTGGTTTCTCATCTCACTGCCTGCAGTACACGAGGCGCTAACTACAGCTTCTGGTGTTGGAGTTTAGCCATGACCTCAGGGTTAGCCAGTGACCTCAGGGTTAGCCATGACCTCAGGGTCAGCCATGACCTCAGGCTTACTTAGCCAGTGACCTCAGGGTTAGCCATGACCTCAGGGTTAGCCAGTGACCTCAGGGTCAGCCATGACCTCAGGGTTANAGCCATGACCTCAGGGTTAACCAGTGACCTCAGGGTTAGCCATGACCTCAGGGTTAGCTAGTGACCTCAGGGTTAGCCAGTGACCTCAGGTTTAGCCAGTGACCTCAGGGTTAGCCATGACCTCAGGGTTAGCTAGTGACCTCAGGGTTAGCCATGACCTCAGGGTTAGCCAGTGACCTCAGGTTTAGCCAGTGACCTCAGGGTTAGCCATGACCTCAGGGTTAGTTAGTGACCTCAGGGTTAGCTAGTGACCTCAGGGTTAGCTAGTGACCTCAGGGTTAGCTAGTGACCTCAGGGTTAGCCAGTGACCTCAGGGTTAGCCAGTGACCTCAGGGTTAGCCATGACCTCAGGGTTAGCCATGACCTCAGGGTTAGTCATGCTCCAAACTCAGCTCCCCTGATACCTGTGCCCTGACAGTGGAAGGAATTTGACTTGAGTATCCGTGTGGCAGTCCTCCTGACTACGATGGAGTTCCCTGCAGGAATGTTTTGCCTTCCTGTTCCTGCTATATGTACTTCAGCAACAAGTCCTGGGACATGTTAGTATGTTAATCATTATTTGCTTAAGAAATTTTATAAATGGAACACACTGATACTCTGACAATTACTGATGAGGAACTTAATGGAATCACTTTTCCAGTCCCTGTATTAGACAGGGCCAAATTATTCCATGTGATCAAAGCCATTAGGCCCGGCTCCAGGAGAACTGGCTTCCTCTTTATGTCACCTTGAACAATGATCCCTGTGGGCCATAAGTTCTGCCGGCTGGATCCTCACTAGGCTCCTTCCAAACATACTCGGAGATCCACCTGCACTTCCTGTCTGACTCCTCTCTGTGCTTCCCAAGGATCAGGAAGAGCTTAACACAACAGCCTCACCTGAAACTGCTGGATCTGGAACGAGGCTCTCTGAGTGACAGTGACACCTGCTTCTTCTTCTTCTGTGCCCATGACATCTGGAAATGGAAACTATCTTCTTTCAAACTGACTTGGGTTATGTTGTTGTTGTTCTGTTTTCTTCTTTTCGTTGAGACAAGGTCAAACTAAATAACCCGACTCAGCCTGGAACTGCCTGTGAGCCCCCCGAACCTGCAGCTGTCTAGTCGATAGGCCAGTAACACGATACCCAGGATACCCAGTCCTTCCTCTACACACACACAACCCCCCCCACCCCCTCGGCCCCACAGGTTGGTACTAGAGACGGAACCTAAGTCCTTATGCACTACCACCAACCTGGAGTCCCAGCCCTCTTGTTACTTCAACATTTTTTTTCCTTTATTCTTATTTATGTGTATGTGTCTTTAGCATGCTTGTATGTCTGTGCACACGCATGCAGTGCCCATGTAACTGTAGAGGGCGACAGATCCCCTTGGAACTGGAATTGCAAATGGCTGTAAGCCACCACAAGTGTGCTGGGAATCAAATCCAGGCCCTGTGAGAAGTAGCCAATGTTCTTAACTACTGAGCCATTTCTTGGGCCTGGGCATTTTGTTTTGAATTTTAAAAAACAATTAAATTTTTTTGGTAGGATCTCACTTTGTAGCATTCACCACTTTAGAAACTGCTACAAGGACCAGTTTGGCCTCAAATTTGTGGCACTCTTCCTGTCTTTCCCCCATGGACCACCACATCCCAACTAATACTTAAAATTATGTTATTTTGAGACAAGGTCTCATAGCCCAGGTACTTACTATGGGCCAAGTCTGGTCATGAACTTGTAATTCTGACTCAGTTTCCCCAGTATGGGGATTACAGGTCTGAGGCACCATATCTGGGGATAGCTAAAATTTTAGAAGGCCAAAAAAAAAAAAGTCTGGAGGCTGACTTAAATGTGTTTCTAAATTACACTTTCTTTTTTTTGAGGGGTTAGCAGGGATTGAGGTGGGGTCTCCTTGCTATGTGGTCCTGGCTGTCCTAGAACTCACTATATAGACAAGGCTGGCCTCGGACTCACAGAGCTCTGTCTGACTGACTCCCAAGCGCAGGGCTGAAGGTGTGTGCCACCATGACTGGCTTTAAGTGTCAGGTTCTTAATGCTGTGTCCCTCCTCTAGGCACTATCTGTGCTTAAATGCAATGCAGTGAGCGCCAGTCTGGAACCCACTAGAGGTCACTCCTCAGCAGCATGAGGGCTCCTCTGTTTGGTGAACAAACAGATTCAAGGGGTCTGGCTACAGAGAAGCCCGGAGCCAGCCATTTATGACACTGATGCCTACCCAGAGCCTGGAGAAACTGCTGGACCTTGGGCTGATAGAACTGCTGCACAGCACTGAATGCCTTCTGCAAACCTTCCAAGCACAGAAGAGAGATGCTCTTTCCCTTCTCCTTCTTCCCCGACTCCTCCACGGACGTAGGAATTGATGTGTATCTCCACAGCAAGACCCTACAGTGTGGGAAAGTTGTCTGGTCATCCTCCACAGTGTAACTCTCCATTACTGGCCTCCTTTCTGTTCCCACATAGGTGCTTTATAACTCATCATATGTAACTGCACATACGAGGCTGAAGCTCCACGGTCCAGCACGTCTGTCAGATTTACCTCTTGCTGCAAGCATCAGTGCATGGTGTCCCTTTGTTTTATGTTACGTTATGTTGGGTCTCATTACCAAGGCCTGTCTCTTTAAAACTTTTTTCCCTTCTTACGTTTTATGTGGATGAATGCTTTGCTAGCTTGCATGTCTGTGGACCACGTGTGTGCAATGTCTGCAGAAGAAGGTACCTGATCCCCAGGACTGAGTTAGTCAGTTTTGAGCCACTGTGGGTGCTGGGCATAGAACCGAGTGGTCTGGAAGAGCTGCCTTGACCTCACCATCACCAGCCCCAGCCAGGCTTGTCTTACATTTGCTGTGTGGCTGAAAATAAGTCTGACCCTCGGACCTTCTTAGTGCTGAGATGCCAGGCTTGTGCCAACACACCTCCTGGCCTTACATGCTGCTGGAGTTTAAACCCAGGCCTCATGTTGCTCTGCAAACTTTCTTTCTTTTTTTTTGAGACAGGGTTTCTCTGTATAGCCCTGGCTGTCCTGGAACTCACTCTGTAGACCAGGCTTGCCTCCAACTCAGAAATCCACCTGCCTCTGCCTCCCAAGTGCTGGGATTAAAGGCGTGCGCCACCACACTCGGCCTCTGCAAACTTTCTTAACTGAGCAACATCCCAGCCCCATTCTGTTTCCACAGCTACGTAGTATTCAATCTACTGTAGGGACATAACAGTCTGTTCATTCACCCTTTTCTTTCTTTCTTTCTCTTTCTTTCTTTCTTTCTTTCTTTCTTTCTTTCTTTCTTTCTTTCTTTCTTTCTTTCTTTCTTTCTTTTGGTTTTTCATATGCCTTTAGACTGCTGAGTGAGCCTCTCCTCCACCCCTTTAATAAGATTTATTTCTTTTAAATATTACATATATATATGCAATATTTATATATATATATAAATAAACATTTTGCCTGAGTGTATGTATGAGTACCATCTATGTCTGGTGCCTGTGCAGGCCAGGGGAAGGAGCCAGATCCCCTAGAACTGCAGATGGCTATGAGCCACCATATGGATGGGGGTAAACAAATTTAAGTCCTCTGCAAGAGCAGCAAGTGAGCCATCTCTCTAGCCCATTCTTTTCTTTTCTGAGCTATGACCTCACACAATAGTTTAGGCTGGTTTGAAGTCTACTACACAGCCCAGGTTGACCTCAGATTCCTGGCAATCGTATTTCAGCCTTCTGAGTGCTAGGATTACAGTATGAGCCACTACATACAATCCTAAACTTAAAACATTTACTTGTGTATGCGCATGTATGTGTGTGTATGTATGTATATATGTATGTATTATGTATGTATGTATGTATGTATATATGTATGTATGTATATATATTTACATGACTTGGGTGCAGGAATCAGAGATCACACAAGTTCTTTGGTTCCAAGGATCAAACTTAGGTCATCAGGTTTGGTGACAAGTGACTTTACCCACTGTGCCAATTTGTCAGCACCTAAACTTTTTAATTGTATAAATTATTTTTTTTTAAAGATTTATTTATTTATTATATGTAAGTACACTGTAGCTGTCTTCAGACACTCCAGAAGAGGGTGTCAGATCTCATTACAGATGGTTGTGAGCCACCATGTGGTTGCTGGGATTTGAACTCAGGACCTTCAGGAGGAGCAGTCAGTGCTCTTACCCACTGAGCCATCTCGCCAGCCCAATTGTATAAATTATTAATGATTATTATTGTTACTGGAGGACCCTGGCCAGCTTCAGCATGGCAAACATGGCTCTGCCAGGCTTTGCCCTTCTCCCCCATTCCCTCTCTTGCTAAAAACCTTAGATTACATTCCTGAACCTAGTCACCAAGGTCTATTCCCTTATTTGGCTGCTTTTTTTCTCCTGAGGCCAGCTATCAAGTATTAAAGTCCAGCAATCAAAAGCCCCCTATGGCTCACCCAATTAACATGCCCAATCAAAATTAAACACCTTATCCTAACATGGGGTTTCCCCTTTTATATATATAAATTGTCATTTTCTTATGGGCCATGTCTGTTTCTTCTCTATCCAGAGGCAGTCCTGTGTCCCCTGGGACAAGGCTCCACCTCCCTGTTCCCTTCCCCTTCTTCCTCATCCCCTAGCTCCTGTTTTTGTCTCTTATTCCCTGCCCTTTGTCCCTCTGGGACAAATAAATCTCCTTTGTGCTGAGAACTTGGTCTTGGGTGTCTTATGTTGATACTGGTCTCTTTTGTTATTATTCTTGTTTAAATTTTTATCCTTTAAAAAATAACTTGAGAGCTGACGAGAACCAAATTTGGATGATCCTCATGCAGCAGTTTTCTCTGAGTGTAGAATCTGCCATTTTGGAGGTAAGCTCTTCAATACACAGGACGTTAAAGAAGAGGTGAGACAATTGATGTTGAGGATGGTGGTGAGATGGCAGGATGTTCTAAGGGACGGTAAAATACTTCATCCATCAGGCAATCTCCTAAAGCTCAGGAAGTAAACAATTCAAAATACCCAAAGGAAGTCCCTGAAACTAACTAGATTTACTAGGCCCCTCCCTCATCAAGAATAAATAAGCAGTAAAGACTACTGAGAGACATTCTCAGACCAGTTAAGCTGCCTAAGAGGCTCAGACCAGCCAAGCTGCCCGGAAGAAACAGACCAGCTGAGCTACCTAAGGCCACTCTTTAACTGGCTGAACTGCGTACAGGCTGTACAATATAATCCAGGTTTCCAGCATTTGTGGACTGTCACCCACGCTGGGGTGGGCTTAGGTGATGCACCTGTCTTTGAGTCATTTCTGTTCCTGCAAATAACCCCAAACCCAAATTCCTGTAAGTAACTCCAATAAAAAAATCACTGGTTTACTAAAATGAATTTTGGTGGTCTTCTTATTTTGGCCTGGCATCAGGTTCCTGTCTGAGATAAGTAGACTTTTGTTCACACCTCCTCAGAAATTGTGTCGTACAATAGCAGTGTTCAGTTCTTAACTCCTGAGCTATATCCTCCAGCCCCCATGGTATTCTCTGATCAAAGTACTATGTGCAACCAAAAAGAATGTACTTAGAGGCTGGCGTCAAGTGGTCAACAGATGGCCACTCAGTCAAGAGAGATAATAACACTTCTCAGGTCTTTACCTCATTACTTCCTTTTGTCTATTTCTTTCAGTTGTGTTGCTTTTTAAGAAAGATGTTACTACATTTTAAATTATGTGTATGTCTATGTATAGATACATGAATATGAGTATAGACGCCTGCTGGGTCTAGAGAAGGACACTGGCTTTCTCTAGATCCAGAGTTAGAGGGAACTGAACCAGGGTCTTCTACAAGAACAGTCTACACTCTTAACTGTGAGTCACCGCCCTAGGCCATTTATTTATTGTATTTATTTGTGTTTAAGTATTTTTAATCTGTTGTCAGGCGCATGTACACTTAGGCTCATCATGCTTGCTTTATGCACAATTCAATCACTATGCAATAGTATCCTCTTCCCTCCTGGGAGCACAGTAAGATTTTATATGAGACAAAGAATCACACAAAATAAGAAGACTCACTATGAGAAACTAACTTCGCTCCAAATACATGCCCAATGGTCCTGTCCCGAGCTTCTCTGAGAATTCACAGCACACAAGCTAGCAAACGGTTTGAGGGTGAGAGTGGCTTACCGAGTTATGTCACAGAGGTTCTGGAAGATCTTGTCTGGGTTCTGGCCGTCGGGACCACTCACATGCCCTGTGCGTATTAGCTGCTGTATCTTCTGCACAGCAACATTCACTGCATAGTGCATAAACTCGCTGCTGGACCGCAGGACAGACAGACTCTCTTCATGACTCTGGATGCTGTCTCTAGACAGAGAGTAAAGGAAGGAAGGAGCTGAGCCTGGTGGTGTGGTAGGTAACCCAGCGCCTAGGAGGCTCAAACAGGACTGAAAGCTCAGAGGCTGACTGAGCAACCGCAGAACAAAGGGTTGGGGATACAGCTGAGTGGAGAGTCCCTGCCTAACATACTCAGGCTTGGGTTGCACCTCACATACAGGGAGGGAAGATCATCTCCCTCCTGCTGCTAGCATCTGGACTAGGGTTTGTAGTGACCTCAGAACAGCAGCACTCAGCAAGCTCTGAATGGAAGATTCTATGCAGCTTAAGCCTGAGTCATCACCAGGGCTGCTCTCACTCTGCTTGCTGGTACCTCAGTTCCTGCCTCCCCACATCAGTCCCTCACACTTCAGTTAAATCAAAGCTCATCTTGGTCTTTTAGAGAGTTGACTGTTCCTTTGTTATTTAGTTCAGTTTTCTCCTTTCTTCTCCATTGAGCCTTTGTGTATGAATTACTTAAGATGTTCTTACAATACCCCTAAATTCATCCTTCTTGTTCACTGCTCCAGGTCTTCTCATTTGCTTTAATAATTTTGAGGTTCAGTTGGATGTGGTGGTACACACCATTAATCCCAGCACTCAGGAGACAGAGGCAGGAGAATTTCTGTGAGTTTGAGGCCAGTCTGGTCTACAAGGCAAGTTCTAGGATAGCCAGGGCTACACAAGGAAAACCCTGTCTTAAATAACAATTTTGAGGGACACCCTTCCTCTGTAGAATGCCCATCTTGGGTTATGCAACTTTGAACCGGGGAACATAGACTATGGGGTGCACGCTCTCCTTATTGAAGTGCAGGCTCAACACAAGCAGGGTCTTACCTGAAGAGAGCAGTGAGGAGATCAGACACAAACTTCAAGGACAGGAGGCTGTCGCTGGCTTTACTAGCCATCTTAGCCTTGCCTTTGCCAGCTTTCTCACTGAGGGTGTCAGAGAACTTCTTGTAACATGTGAAGAGGCTCAGGATCTCCTCAAACTTACTCTTGCTGTGTAACAGGAAGAGACAGAGACATGTGTCAGACTGGGTGCTTTGGTTTCAGACAGTGAGGAGACTGCAGTGCATCCTCAGGTGCCCTACACTAGACACAGCACTGCGGGGTAACGGCGGACTGTTGTTAGCACAGTACTCCCAAGCTACAGCAGTCTCTAAGAGTCTTTTCTTCTTTCCCCTTCTTCCCAGTCAAGGACCACGGAAAACCCGTACTACCACTAATGAAATGTTTGCAGTGGAAGTCAGCAGTAGGTGAATGCAGGATCTGCGAACTGTGAATAAATGAAAGCTTGCAGGGACATAAAGTTCACAGGCCTGGAGGGAAGTACATAGTTTGGGTTTATTGAGAAATACCATTAGCTGTGTATGGTAGCATGTGCCTTCAATCCCAGCACTTGGGAGGCAGAGACAGGAAGATCTCTGTGAGTTTGAGGCCAGCCTGGTCTACATGGAGAGTTCTAGGCCAGCATAGACCCTATCTAATGAGACTCTGCCTAAAAAAGCCAAAAGAAAGAGAAAAGGACATACTATTATCATCTTCAGTCCTTTCGTGTCTAATGTAATACTAGAGCAAACTCTACGAAGGGTCACAGTAATCCTTACCTGAAGTTACTTATGGAGAAATTATATTCCATTAGAACTTCACACACTCCCATTATGAGACACGCACAGATATTATTCTTGATGCCGACATTAGTGTTCTGAGAGAAATCTGCTGATTTATCCTAAGGGACAAATATAAATCACCATGGTACCAAATCTTCCATCAGTCCATATGTCTGAGGACTTAGCAATTACCAGCTCAAAGTCTTCTAGCTCACTCTTGATCATTCTGACAGTAATGGACTCCAGCATATCATCCAGCTCAGAGTACAATTCCTCCTCCTCCTCCTCCTCTCCTTCATCTCCTTGTTGCATGGGGACAACTCTGCTCTTATACCAGGCCAAGCAATGCTGAATGCAAGACAGCAGATGATCCTGTAGAGGAAAATAAGCTGTGGCAGCTCATGATGCTCTTATGAAGCTATGTTATTTGCTGGGCCACACAGAAGGTCCATCTGAACTAACAAAGCTGGAGAGGCGTGAGTGAACTAAGGCATTTCCTGCACCCTCCCCCCTTGCCAAGCACTGGCCCCATAAGGAGCTCACACTTCAGAATGAAACTCCAAGTGTGCCTTCCTGCTGTGATAGCAACACTGTTAGAGCCCCGTTATGAAGTTAAACAGCCTCTAGTTCCCAAGCCCTGAAAGCTATTCTAAAGATTGGGGTTTATGCTGAGGGAACCTTTGGGACACCAACACAGCATCTTAGAAGGACGCTTGGAACATCTCATGGCACTGAAGCTGCATTAATGAAGACTCAGCTCTTCCTGTTCCTCGACCTGTGTTCTAAGTCACATTTTACATCCCTTCCCACAGAGAGGGTCATCCCAGTTTCTCCCTGCAGACTGGGGAAGCAGATCTGTTCACTCCCCTGTGCATCTCTATGTCCAACAGTGTGTAACCAAGGGTCTCTAAGTGACAGGTAAGACTCTTAGGAAGAGGCGGCTGTCAGGATTAGTGAAGTACTACTTGACCAAGAGATCCTAAGTAGGGGCTGGAGAGACGGCTCAGCATTGGTACTTGCTGCTCCTAGAGGAGCTGGGTTCCAGTTTCAGCAATCATGCTGTGGTTCACAACTCCAGTTCCAAGGGATCTAATGCCTCTAGGCACTAGGCACATATATAACATACATATGTCCCTGCAGGCAAATACTCATACACATAAAATACAATAAATCAATCTCCTGATGGGTCACAAATAACCGACATGGAAAAGTAAAACCTCCTAGAAAGAACTGGAAAAGAACGGGACCAGCTGTAGATCAACCTTACCACCGACGAGGGGACAGTGGCTGCAAGCAGGTGCCCAGTCTTACCAGAGGCTCTTGTAGAAAGATCTGACTTCCTTGGGTCAGAACACAAGCTCCTAGTTTCAGGGGAGGTAGCAGATCAGGCTCTGGCTCATAGAACTGTTTTAACTGTGTATAGACAGAAAAACCATGACTCATGAATCCTCGAGTTTTTAAATGTTGAAGCTGATGGCACCTTAGCCTTTCTAAAGCATGTTTCCCAACTGCCAGAAGAATGATGTAACAAATGTGACTCCTTTGGCCTGCCTGCATCCATCCATTCACAGCACTGATCAAGGTAACTTTCTTTACTTTTGCTCCCCTCACACCCGCCCCTACATCTGCAAAGGGGGTCAGCATTCGCAGGGAAGTCTGATGAGGAATACAGGCTGCAGGACGGATTGGACTTGGTGGGTTACAAGTAAAAAGGAGAAGACATGAAGGTGGGCAGGGAATGCGTTGGGGGAGGTGCTGGAGAAACTGGGGTGTACACACAAACACACACACACACACACACACACACACACACGCGCGCGCGCGCGCACACAGAGCGGTCATGTGATCAAGATGTATTAGATACACACATGGAGCTGTCAATGAATAAAAGATTCTTAAAAAGAGTCTAGACTTCTGAGTCAGACTGCCTGCGTCTAAACCAGTACTTCCACTTACTACTGATGTAGACAGTTCTCAAAGTTTTGGGCCCTCACTTGGAAAATGAGGAAATTAAAGCTACATAAGGATTCACTATCACAACACAGGTAAGGAACTTCAAACATTGCTTGGCACACAACAGAGCCTGAAAAAAATGCTGGCTATTATTTACCCCTGTCCTTTTCACTTCTGGAGTCTGAATAATTCAGAAAGCACTGTCCTATGCCTTCAAACATGGCTTTTAATTCTTTTTTTGTTTTTGTTTTCCGAGACAGGGTTTCTCTGTATAGCCCTGACTGTCCTGGAACTCACTTTGTAGACCAGGCTGGCCTCGAACTCAGAAATCCACCTGCCTCTGCCTCCCAAGTGCTGGGATTAAAGGTGTGCGCCACCAACGCCTGGACATGGCTTTTAATTCTTATTAAAAGTGTGACGAGCTGGGCAGTGGTGGCGTACGCCTTTAATCCCAGCACTTGGGAGGCAGAGACACAGGATGTCTCTGAGTTTGAGGCCAGCCTGGTCTACACACTGAACCCCAGGGTACCCAGGGATATACAGAGATCCTACCTCAAAAGAACCAATCAAACAAAATACCTCAAAAGAGCCAATCAAACAAAATTCTTTCTTTGAAACTGAAAACTCCAAACCTGAAGTGGTAGTGTGTACTTGAAACCCCAGAGCTTAGGAAAAATCAGCAATTCCATACAGCTTCTACTATAAAATGCATTTGAGTCGCAGCCTGGCTATATGAGACCATGTCTCAAAGGTCATAAATATATAAAATAAACTTGAAATGGCTCCATAAAGTGTCCTTAGGACTTAAGGAGCAGACTGAGAACTCAAGGAAGAGTTGGAGGATAGCAGTACGGCAGCTGGGAAGTGGAAGCTCACACAAAACAACCCAGAGAGTACAGCAACCCCACAGCATCTGAGTTCCCTCCACGATCCATAAAAACGTATCTTACCTGCGAGAAGAGAGTCTGCATGATTGAGCTAGCCAGCTGAGAGTTCCGTCGAAGGACATCGTAGAAGCCCTAGGAGCAACACAGAGACAAGCTCGTTCCTTCTTACCTGGTCTCAGTTCTTATAAATTTCTTTTGTGTGTGTGTGTTGGGGATACAGGGGTGTGGGAGTCTGTGCCATGTATGTGGAGGCCGGAAGAGGCACTGGATTCCTTGGAGCTAAAATAAAAGGTAGTCCTAAGCCACCAGACACAGGGCTGGGAAGCTCAGGTCCTCTGGAAGAGCGAAGCACTCTTTAATTGCTGAGCCAACTCTCCAGGCCCTGACATTGTCTTACTTTCCGCACACACATTGAAAACAGCATTCTGAGTTTCTGTTAGGGTTGCACCCCATCTGCAGATTTGAGACTTAAATACCACCAAAATTGAGCAACCTGCAAGCATGTCATATCTTTTATTTATTCTTTAGCATCTCTCATAATATCTGGAGGTTTAAGTGTTTCCTTTAGATTTGCTTTAAATACTTTATTTTAATTTCTGGCTATTCAATGCTAGGATGAGTAATTACAGTAAACCTTCACATTGTTGATCTATCTCATCACAGCTCATGCTGATATTTATCTTACTAAACACTTTTAATAAATTAATACTGTGCAAATGGACACAGCTTTAGTTTTCCCTTTTAAATTTGTGTGCCTTTAATTCTTTTTCCTGCCCTACTGTGTGGGCGAACATCTCAACTCTGAGGATGAACGAGGCACGGAGAACAAACACCTTTGCTCCTCACCACAAGCGAGTATTCTCTCCGTGGCCATTTTAAGCTCCATCCGTGCCTTTTCTAACGTGAGGAAGTTTCTTCCTGAAGCAAGTTTGCTAAGAGTTTCTGAAAGACTTTAACATAAAGGAATGTTGAGCAAGGATGTCTGTGTAATGTGTGCACAGGTGTGCGTTTGTGCCAAAGCCAACATAGCCCAGGCTGCCTTGAATTTTTTGTGACCCACCCACGTGGGTCTTCCCAGTGCTGGGTTCATAGATGTGGTTGTTAGGCCTCGCTCCCTCCAATTAACAGCTTGGTTGTTAAGAGCACTTGCTTCCCTTGTGGAGGACCTAAGTTCTGTTCCCAGTATGGACACGGAGGCTTACAACTGCCTGTAACTCCACCTCCAAGGGGATCTAACACCTCTGGTCTTCACAGGGATTCGCCCTTACACAGACAGACAAGACAGACAGACAGACAGACAGACAGACAGACAGACAGACAGACAGACACACACACACACACACACACACACACACACACAATTAAAAATAATGAAAATAAATTTTAAAAATTTAGGGCTAGAGAAGTGGCTCACTGGGCAGAAGATGTTGGCTTCATCTGATACCTAAGACCAAGATTACAACTAATGTCAAGAGCAACAGACACAATGAGAGAGACAGACAGACAGACAGACAGACAGACAGAGATAGTGTTTACAAAGACATGGCAAGAAGATAATTAAGTTGCTACACAATGTATCCAAAATATTTCATTTGGCCTTAAAAATCATGTTGCCAGAGAAACTTAATGAAATGAAAAAATGATTACAACAGAAAATTAGATAACAACATATATAAATTTTACATAAATCTGTATATATGAACAGTAGAATTGGAAATACCACAAAACAAACGTGTGTGTGTGCGTGTGTGTGTGAGACTGTGTACACATGTAGGCCAAAAGTAATGGGAGCCTTCCTGGATTTCTCTACCACAGTGTCTGAGACAGCATCACCGGGGGAGGGCGAGCACCTAGAGCGGCCAGCCAGCCCCAGAACCCTACCTCCACTCCCCTCTCTCAGCTGCCTTCCTAACTTAAAGCCATTTTAACAAACCTGAAAATTCCAGCACCTACCAACTTCTATAGCTCAAGAAACACTGTTCTAGGATGTCAAATGGGCGCCAGGGGTGGCAATGGTCCCTGGTGACCCTCCTGCCTGAGGTAGAGGCGGGCACGGAAGGATCTAAGGTCATTGGCTGCATTGAGCTTGGGCCAGCGTGGGCTACAGGATGTTCCTGTTGTGGAGAGGCAGAAAGAAAGAAACAAAAGGCTGCTCTCTGAATGAACTTTGACCTCTCCTCCCTGCTGAGGGGACAGCTGCTCTCCATTCCTTCCAGGAGATGTCTGACATCCTGAATACCTCACATTCTGGAGACAGCAGTGTTTCCTCCACAGTCACTGGGTGCTCTTTGTACTGGCTATGTAGTTGCTTTCTGCTGCTTGCCTACTATTCTGTCATTATGTGACTGAGTCCAACAGTCCCCCCCAAAACAAACAAACAAACAAACAAACAAACAAACAAACAAACAAACACAAAAGGAGGAAGGAAGAACCGTGCTCTTACAAAACTAAATGTATTAGAGATTTAAGGATGGCAACTCTGACAGCTGTGAGATAAAACCACTCACTATAGAGGGAAAGTGCAACCCCTGAGCCGTCACAGTAGTGTCTATACTCAGTATCTTAAACATGGCTTACTTTTTTTCCTTTTGTTTTTGACATAGCTCTGGCAGGACCCACAGATCCACCTGCCTGTGTGGTGGCTGGAATGAGAATGACCTCCATGTGCTCATGCTGGAATACTTGGTCCCCAGCTGGCAGAAATGATAGGTGGGATCAGAATGTGTGTCCAGAGGTGGGCTTTAAGATTTCAACTGCCTCCTCCGTTCTCCATTATTCTCAAAGTGCTCTCTGCCCCTGCCTGTGGCTCATGCCGTGAGGGTCAGCTGCTGCTCCAGCGCAGGCCTGACTGCTGCCATGCTTCTGCCATGAATGACAGGGAGGGATGTTTACCTAAACTGTCGCTCTAGAGCTGTAAGCACCAAGTAAACACTTCTTCCTGGAAGCTACCTCAGTCGTGGTGTTAGCACGCAACAGAAAAGGAACTAAGATGCTCTGCCACACCAGTGCTGCCTCAAGGCAGCATGGCCACCTACCAGCTCTTGGAAGTGTTTATGCAAGTTTAGATACACAAAAATTTGAAAGGAGGCAATAAAGTAAGGGTATGTTGTATATGAGGGACAGAACTCACTAACGACAAGTTTGGTGTTAAATTCAGACCGGTAAATTAGCAGTAAATCTAAATATTTCAAATTAAAATGGTTACGATCCATCAATTATTTATGATTTCATGACTTAACTTCTGGACTCACTATTGCTACGCACTGACCAACAGCAGAAGGACACATCTACTGTACGTCCAGACCCAGAACAAAGCTGTCATAAGGAGAGTTACTCTCTGTAAGGAGGGCTGACAGTCTCTTGCACTTCCCTCACTTACCTCGTAAAGCATGAGCCGGATGTCTGCCTGCTGCCCCAAGCTTCGTTTCAAGCTGTCTATGATCTCAAGGCAGAAGGTCTCGTTGGCGACAGCGCTGTATCGGCTGTGAACGTCCACGCGCACCTGGAAGGGAGGGTGGCAGCTCGTGTCCAGCCTTCTCAGGCGGTTTCTGCTAAGGAGGTTGTGCTTGTCATAGAGAAACCCACTAGGCCTGGATGCTGATGTGACCACCATCTCCGCACATTCCCTGTCACTCGGTCTGGTTTGAAACGGACTAGGATTAACCCATTCCAACAAGCCTGACTTGGCTGTTCCTTAAGGTTTACTTGAACAATGCCAGCTACTCAGGAAGGCAGCTGACTACCTCTTCCCCAGACAATGCAGTAGTCACAATAGTTACAACTGTATTAAAAACCTAAGACTTGCATTAAAAAGAAAGCTGAGCTCTTTATACCTATAAAAATTAAAGAGCTTTAGAGATGGACAGTTTTGTTGAGTTGTGCACACACAAGCAGGCAGGAGAAACACTCTCACATATAAATAAAATCTTTAAAAAGTAAATTTACGTAGCTCTACATAATACATAATATATACATAGCTAATGCATAATTATATGTATATGTTACATGTGTAATTTTGTAATACATAAATATAAATAGCTAAAAAGCACAATAAAGCGGGTAAGTTAATATTTTATTTAATCCAACATACCTAACACATCAACATGTATGTAATTCAATATAAAGTGATTGAAAATGTTTGTATTTCATTCTAAACCTTGAAAATAAACATGAATTTTATGTATACAGCAAACGCAATTTGGACTAGTCCCATGTCAGTCAAGTGTCTAGTTCAGCAGCTATGTGAAGGCTGCTGTCTACCACATTAGACAGCATTCTGACCCAGACAGAGCAAAGCCACGACTGGAATGCCTGCGAAGAGGTCACCCGTCACCCTTGCAATCCAGCACTCGGGAGCCGGAGGCATGAGGATTCCTGTAAGCTCCATGCCGGCCTGAGCTATGGGAGAAGGAACAAAAAAGATGACTTCCCTGTTACTGGTCGTGAGGTGATGTGCAGTGACAGTCACTGTGAGGCCCTCTTACCTGCGTGACACCAATAGACTGTGTGCACTGTGAGGATGGCAGGCTGCCGAGGACTTTAAAGTTCTTTAAGAGCAGTAAAAACCCAGCAACTGCAGATTTCCGGGCGTCCAGCTGGCTAGCTCAGGAATACACAGAGAAGTTAGCACCACAGGAAAACACAACGCCGAACAACACAAAACGAAACCAGCTAAGCTCGCACAGAAGGCCGGCAAGCACAGGCCAAGCCTAACTGAATTTACAAGCTCCAAATGAGGTGCCAGTGTCCCGAGCAACCAACAGCGTGGGGATGCAGCTGGCTGACTGCATTATCGTCTCAACCTCAGGACTAGCTGCACTTTCTCTCTCTGCTTGCAAGACTCCATGGCAACCAGAAGAATCCTGAGTTACAAACTGGACTGGAACTTGAATCTACATAGTGGACAGCCACGTAAATTGCTGACTTTTGTTGTGTCTGAATGAGTGCATTCCTCCACAGGGTTCCTTTCTTTATACAGGATCACAGTTTTCGACGCCACATAAACCTTCCATCCAAAAGATAGCAGCTGCGGCCCACACCTCAGTGACCAACACATGTTACAGACGTTATAACATATAATCCTGTGTAGCAGGCATGCTTTTGGGTGAGGAGTTCTAGCACAGAGATAACAGCTACTTGCTAGTTATTCCTCTAGATGTGTGGAAGTGCGTTACGACACGGCTAGCTTGGTATCTCGGTATCCTATCCTCTAAGTATCAAATGCCTTCCACACAGCACTGTACTACCTACCGTCTTAGTATTAATCATCTCCAGCTTATATAACATACCACACAATAAAGAGGGATCAGGAGGCCCCTCAATAATACTCTGGTCCACTAGTGACTGAGCCACAATTCTGCTGCCTACTAAAGTGAGACCCCTGAGTATATTCTTGCCTCCTTCCCCTTGGCACGATAGTCAGCTCATGTCCGAAAGCTCATGAAGGTTACTGTGGGGGAGGAAGAGCAGGGTACCAGAGATCACCAAACATGGATGGTAGCCTACTGCCACTCCCACATGCTGTCTTTTCTCACTGATCATGTCTAAGGCTAGTTGTCCTTGTATAAATGAGAACGGTAGTAATTTGCACCTCCTGAGGTTGGCCTTCAGCATAAGGTCTCACAGGCTGAGAGGGCTGTGCTGAATTAGGGATCCCCATGTGAAGGGAGGGGCACCAAGCATGAGGTAACAGCCAATATCAGACGGATCAGCTCCCTGCAGTCTCAGGGAATCCGCAACATACCTGGCAAACATAGCTTTCCGCAAGACGAGGATCAAGGAGTCTCTCATCGACATGCTGATCTTGAGAAGCGGCTGAAGAACGGAGCAGGTCACCTCTCATTAGCAATGCTCAGTTCTATGAATGCCATTAGTATTTTGTGTGCTTTTGGGTCTGTTTTCCGTATGTGGTCAAGGCTGATTATACTTTAACCATAAAGACAACAGTGCACTTTGACAGTTGAAAGTTGTTACTGTCAGACATGGTGAGGCAGGCCTGTAATCCCAGCTGCTCAAAAGACCAGGGCAGGAGAACTGCACCAATCTGAGGCCAGCCTTGACTACATAATGGGTTGATCCGGGCTAGCCTGGGCTTTAGAGTGAGCTCCTATTTCTCATGAACCCACTTGTGCGCCCTAATCTCCTAAGACACTTTCAAGTACTCAGCTAAGCTGAGAATGAGAAAAGGCAAGCAGAGCTATAAAGAGGGGGACTTGGGACGTATCTGCCTCCATGCGCTCCGCCTTTATTCAATACAAAACTATGAGGCTCAGGAAAAACTGGAGCTCTGACACCCAGTTTTATAAAAGCTGTACGAGACTCTCCTGACTAGGTAGTGACAACTCTGGCTTCGGGAGCTTTCTGGCATGTCAGCTGATTTACCTGCACCGCCTTGAGCAGTCCTTGCACAGTCTGGAGGGGCAGAAGGGACAAATAGTCAAAAGTCTCCGTGACTTTTGAACAGTTCTGAAGAATTAAAGGTGCATACATGATGATATCTGAAAACAAGTCTGAAAACAGAATATATAATTAGTTACCTCACATAACTGTAAAAAAAAAGATAAGGAAGTATCTAAAGTCTATATGAGGGAAGAAATGTCAAGTGTGATTTTTTTTTTTTTAAAATAAAAGTTTATTTATCTATTATGTATACAGCATTCTGCCTGCATGTTGACTACAGGTCAGAAGAGGGCAGCAGATCTCATTACAGATGGTTATGAGCCACCATGTAGTGGCTGGGAATTGAACTCAGGACCTGTGGAAGAGCAGCTTAAGCTCTGAGCCATCTCTCCATCCCCATGGTGTTTTTGTTTGTTTGTTTTTAAATGTAAATTTCTACTGGCCATACATAATTTTCCCCAGTGTTAACAGGATATTTTATCATTTTTTGTGATAATATAAAATAACAAAATTAAAATGTCTAAGAGGAAGAAAACAGCTCATTACACCGCTGCACAAGTGGTACACCACTTCACTCCCCTCAGCAAAAGCAAGGTGATAAATATTTATAGATCTTTACTTTGGCAGACATAAGGTCTCATCAGGAATATATAAAGCATATTCTTTTGTCAAGAGTTTTAGTAATTTAGTCAGAACACAAGCAAAAATATCTCAAAAGAGAAAAATAACAGAATATCAAGTCTCTAGCAATTCCAAACATGTATTACCTAACAAAGAGTAGAAACAGGATTTAAACAGGACATGCACAAGAGGTCATTGCAAGTACCTTATTAGAGAAAGAGGAAGAACTCTTTGAGGATCTGAGGGATGAGCACTATTTAAGTGGATAGAAACCCAGGACTGCAGACTCTGCACAAAGGTCTAAGAACGGCACAGAGTCAGAGGGTGAGGGAGGTCAGTGATGGGGAAGGATGGAGACAGGAGAAGCAGTGGGAAAGGCGTCATGGGGAAGGATGGAGACAGGAGAGGCAGTGGGAAAGGCGTCATGGGGAAGGATGGCGACAGGAGAGGCAGTGGGAAAGGAACTAAGCGCCAGGCCCGGGAAATATCTGCAGCCAGGCTGGCTTCAAACTTGCAATCCTCCTGCCTCGGCCTCCAGATTGCAGATGTGTATCACTACCACATCTAGTGAGAGGTGATAATTTAGAAAAGGACACACTGATTTCAGAGGCAGAGTTACTAGTATTTTGAGAACACTAATCTGGCGACAGTGTGCGGGGCCAGAGCAGGGGAGTGCTACAGGTTAAAGGACAAAGTCAACTCAGAAACCAATGAGGAAGTTGTGACTCAAAAACCTTGTGAGAATTAACCTCATACAAAGTGTGTTCTCCGGTCACAAATTAGAAACCAGTAACAAGATGATACCTTAAAAAAAAGGGGGGGCGCTGGTAAGATGGCTCAGTGGGTAAGGGCACTGACTGCTCTTCCGAGGGTCCTGAGTTCAAATCCCAGCAACCACATGGTGGCTCACAACCACCCATAATGAGATCTGATGCCCTCTTCTGGTGCGTCTGAAGTCAGCTACAGTGAACTTACGTATAATAATAAATAAATCTTAAAAAAAAAAAAAAAAAGTAAAAGATGACTTTGATTGAGGGTGGCGCACACCTTTAATCCCAGCAGAAGGACCTCTTGAGTCTCTGGCCAGCCTGGTGTACAGAGTGTTCCAGGACAGCCAGAGCTGCACGGAGAACCCTGTCCTGAAGGGGTTGGGGGCAGAGATGACTGAGACAGGGTTTGAGAGATGGCTCAGTGGCTAAGAGCACTGGCTGTTCTTCCAGGACACAGGTTTGATTCCCAGCACCCTTGTGGTGGTTCACAACCATCTGTAATTCCAGCTGCAGGAGATTAGATGCCCTCTTTTGACTTTGGAGGGCATCAAGCATGCATGTGGTGTATGTGTGTGTGTGTGTGTGTGTGTGTGTGTGTATATATATATATATATATATATATATATATATATATATATATATATGCAGACAAAACCCTTACACGTAAAATAAAATGAAAAAAAGAAAACGAACGTTCTCAGATACTGGGCACTAAATGACTCACTTGGCTGAGGCAGGAGGATTGCAAGTTTGAAGCCAGCCTGGTCTCAGTTATTTCACGGGCCTGGTGCTTAGTCCCAATCCACCTTTCCCACAATGCCTTTACTATTCTGGCTAAAGAACAAACCACAGGGAGATTTAAGGCGCTTTGCCCTCTACAGAAACCTTAGAAATGTAGGAGAGCTGACAGGACATTTAAAAGAAAACTAAGAGCTTAGTAGTGTTCAACAGAAAAGAGAGAGACTGCTGTGACATCAGTAGCCTGAGTTTCTAACCCAGGAAGAAGAGTCTGCTTGCAAGACAAGCACAGGAAAGGAAACGACACCGGAATGTGAGGCCACAAAGACCATCAAGAACAAAAGCCTGGGTGGGAACTCAGTGTGCTCAGGAGGAGAGGAAGCTGTAAAATGATGACAGCCAGGAGCCAGAAGAGCCGGCTGACAAATGAGATGCAGAGGCAAGGCCAGACCCAGCGGTGTGCTCGGTACACTTTCACCCAGCCTTGGACTGACTGTAATAAGCTGGGTGTGGTGGCGCACGACTTTAATCCCAGCACTGGGAGGCAGAGGCAGGCAGATTTCTGAGTTCGAGGCCAGCCTGGTCTACAAAGTGAGTTCCAGGACAGCCAGGGCTATACAGAGAAACCCTGTCTCAAAAAACAAAAAAACAAAACAAAAATTCTGTAGTAATGTCACACAGAAAGCAAATTTTATAATTGGATGAAATCTAATTTTTTACATTTCTGATTTTATTTATTTTTTTTTACATATATCCTCTGCCTTTCTCCAATAGTTTCTAGTTATTCAATACTGTCACCAACATTTGATGTGGTCTTTTTGTTGTTGTTGTTTTTGGGGGGACAGGCTAAGTCTATGTAGCTTTGGTTAGCTTATTGAACTCACAGAGATCCTCCTGCCTCAGCCTCCTAGTGCTGGGATGAAGGCATGTGGCCATGGTCATTCTTTTGAATCTCATGCATTCTAACAGGTATACAGCAGTACCCAGTTATTCTAACAGGTACACAGCAGTACCCAGTTATTCTAACAGGTACACAGCAGTACCCAGTTATTCTAACAGGTATACAGCAGTATCCAGTTATGCTGTTCAGCTTTGCTTCCCCAGTGCCTAAACTGACTATGGTGACGGCTGCACCATACACACACGTTAAAGGTCAGTAAACTGTCATACATTAAATGTGGAGATTATACCAATTAGATATCATGAAGTTATAAGGCATAATAAAATATTTATTATTGAACTTTACAGAATCCTAAAATTTGAGGGTTAAAGAAAAGTTACCAATAAAAAAAATGGGGGAAATCTGGTCATAGACACGGTAAGAAACAAACAATTACAGTTCTGAGGACTTCAGAAGTCAGAGAAGCCACAACAGGTCAAACAGAGCTTTTAGCAAAGCTGGGGAAGAGTCTAGGGGTGGGGAGGTGAGTTAAGAAAAAGGCAATGGAGCCGGGCGGTGGTGGCGCACGCCTTTAATCCCAGGACTCGGGAGGCAGAGGCAGGCAGATTTCTGAGTTCGAGGCCAGCCTGGTCTACAAAGTGAGTTCCAGGACAGCCAGGGCTACATAGAGACACCCTGTCTCGAAAAAACCGGAAAAAAAGAAAGAAAAAGGAAATGGATTTAGATATTAGGAGATACCTAATAAAACCAGCCAGTTAGAGGCCATGAATGAGAAGGACAGCACCAGCATGGTAAGCCCAAGCCCAGAGCCCCAGGCATTCAAGGTCATGTCTGTCACTGCGTGTTAACAAGCATGCTGGTGCACAATGGACAGACCACTCACTGGTTAAATGTTTCCTTATTTATCAACACTACAGATATCATAAGTGGGCTCACCTATCTCATTGGCATCATAATCAAAGACAAAACACTAAACTCTATTATATCACTACTAAGTTTTGTTATTTCCTTCTTTTCATTTCTCGTGTGTGTGTGTATGTGCACATGTGTGTGTATATGTGCACACATATGGAGATTAGAGGTTGAAATTGGGAGTCATCCTCCATCCCTTCCACCTGATTCACCAAGGCAAGGTCTCCCAGTCAAACCCGCAGCCCATCAAAATGCCAGACAGTTTGCTCTGGGGATTCCGATTCCCTGTCTCCTCTTCTTGAGGCTGAAATTACAAATAGGCCACCCTGCCCACCTAACATTTATATAGGTTCTTAGGACCTGAACTCAAACCCCAGTAGAACATGGCAAGTGATTTAATCACTGAGCCATCTCTTGAACCCCATAGATGCCCCCAGACTGAATCAGTATGACATACAAAAGGAAATAATCTTAAGAACTCTATCTTCTTCAAGTACAGTACCTAAGAAATGACTGATGGGAGAGGATGTCCGTGTAACAACTCTGTTGAGGACTTGCTCCAGAATTTCTTGTCTGATCATCTCGTGGATCTAAAAAGGACAGAATCAACAAAGCAAGCCTGGGTGACCCAGCTTGCCAGAGCATCAGGGCATGTCAGGCAGAACTGGAAGATTCTGGTGTGTACAAAACCCAAATTTTCAGACAAATCAGGATATGACACAGATCATCTACAGAACAAAATCATGGCTCTCTCAATCTGCACCCAAATGATGTTAGGTACAGGAAGTATATATTGTATTAACCCAAAAGTATAGTCCTCATGAAGCCTGAGGCCAGACATCAAGGACTGTTCCTACTTCAGGTATACAGTACAATCTACAGCTACCTTTCTGCCAGAGTCCATAACTTTTCTTCTAAAACATAAATGTTAAAAGCCCATGGAAAGTTTTAGAAACAACAAGATCTTAATCAGTATCTTCTCAGCTCCAAGAACCACAGCAGGTGTGCTCGAAAACTTTTGGAATTTCACTTGTATTTTATCAAAACCCTTACTTGGATCTGACCGCTTTGATAGTCAGTTGATTTAGACTCAGGCTGCTAGTGATTTAATAGCAGCTATATGCTCTACAGATATTCTGATACTAATGCCACTGACATCAAATAGAACATCTTGTTTTAAAAAAAGATTTAAAACAAAATTTTTGTTTGTTTGTTTGTTTTGAGACAGGGTTTCTCTGTGTAGCCCTGGCTGTCCTGGAACTCAGAAATTCGCCTGTCTCTGCCTCCCGAGTGCTGGGATTAAAGGTGTGCGCCACCACTGCCCAGCTTAAAACAAAATCTTATCCTAAGAAATGTTCTTAGCCATGTTTCTTTTTAAAAGATTCTTTTTATGTATCTGAGTGTTTTGCCTACATGTTCATCATGTGCATGCATCCTGGTTCCCAAGGAGGTTAGAAGAGGTTACTGAACACCCTGGAACTGGAATTACAGAGGGCTGCAGCTACCATGGGATGCTGGGAACAGAACCCAGGTCCTCTGCAAGAGCACGTGCTCTTACATGCTGAGCCCTCTCTCCAGGACCATGATGGTTCTTCTTGATGGTCAACTTGACTTTGGTTTGGTTTGGTTTGAAGACAGGGTCCCTCTATATAGCTCTGGCTGTTCTAGAACTCACTCTGGCTGTCCTCGAACTCAGAAATCCACCTGCCTTGACCAGGTTGGCCTTGAACTCCCAAAGAACTGAAAGAGATCCACCTGACTCTGCCTCCTGAGTGCTGGGGTTAAAGGCATGGTCATCAACCTGATTTTGTTAGATTCGTTTGGAACACATCTAGCACTGCTGGCACATGGGACAGCACTTGAGGAAAGACAGACTGCCCTGAACATGGACAGAAATAAGCAGTAGGCTACAGGACAGATGGAAAAAGAAAGAAGGAACAAGCCACCTAGTACAGGCTTGACCTGGTTTCTGTTCATCTGTCTGTCTCCTCTGTTTCTTTGACTCTTTTGTGTATTCTGTGTCTGTCTCTCCATTTTCCAGCCACTGTCAGATAACCGGCCTCCTCTGTCCTGCTTCTATTGCCATGAATGATATCCTGATCCATCTAGGCCCAAAGGTATTGAGCCAGTCAGGCAGACTGAAACATATGAAATTCTGAGTTAAAATAACTCCTTTTACAGTTGTTTCTCCCAGGCCCTTGTCAGAGACAAAAAGCTAACGCACTGTTTGCCAGGGGGAGAGAAAGCTATGTGCTGTTTAAACTTGAGGTTCTGATTTAGAGAAAAATCCTGTCTCAAGGCAATAAAGTGAGAACTATTCGAGGAAGACACCCAGCACCCTGCTCTGGTCTCTGCACACGTGTGCACACAAGGGAAGTGTATTTGCACATTCACATGCATATACCTTTCCCTCTCCCAACACAAATAAGAAGCTGAGCGTGTACTCACCAACCTGATTCTGTAAGATTTCAATACCGTCCCAAGCTGTCACACACACCCTGCCAACTGTCAACCTTCCTTATCTGACAAACTCCCAAGTAACATCTTGCTCCATTTATACTATGTAGGTGCAATTTGGAAATGGTAGTCAAATGGGACTTTTACTACCTTAGTTAGGGTTACTATTGCTGTGATAAAACACCATGACCAAAGCAACTTTGGGAGGAAAGGGGTTGTTCTGCTTGTGTCTATATCACAGCTCATCATCAAAGGGAGTCAGGAGAGGAACTCAGTCAGGGCAGAAACCTGGAGGCAGGAGCTGATGCAGAGGCCATGGAGGAGCGCTGCTTACGAGCTTGTACATTATGGCTTGCTCAGCCTACTTTCTTATAGAACCCAGGACCACCAGCCCAGGGACAGTCCCACCTACAATGGGCTGTCCGCTGCCCCCCACTGCCCCAATCAATCACAAATAAGAAAATATGTCTTACAGGCTTGCCTAATGCCTGACATTTTCTCTCCCGAGGCTCTGTCCTCTCTGATAACTCTAGTTTGGGCCAGGTTGACATAAAGTTAGCCAATACACTTACTTTAAAGGTTTCCAGTAAGATATTAGCTCCCAGCTTACATGCATGCTGGTTTGTCATTTTAGAAAGATTGGTGCCAATTTCAACAGCTTTTCCATCAAGAATCTTCTTTGGTCCATAGGAATCCATCAAGATGAAACCAAATTCTATCAGACCTTGAGTTACATGATCCCAACTATGAACACTGCGAGAAAACAAAGTGTAGTTGAAAGAGCTTAGTAAATACTCACCACACACTTAGTGCTTTATAGTTGAGAGAGCTTAGTAAATACCCACCACACACTCAGTGCTTTATAGTTGAGAGCTTAATAAATACCCACCACACACTCACTGCTTTATAGTTGAGAGAGCTTAGTAAATACCCACCACACACTCGATGCCGTTTACTTCTTAACTCAGACCCTCTTTGCATGCACTGATATTTGATAGAATTCTATTTTTATGTTTTATTTTATTATGTATTCAGCATTTTGTCTGAGTGTATGCCTGCAGGACAGAGAAGGGCACCAGAGCTCATCATACATGGCTGTGAGCCACCAGGTGGTTGCTGGGAACTGAACTCAGGACCTCTGGCAACCATCTCTCCAGCCCAACTGACAGAATTCTTAATGCAGTCATGGAAGCGTAGGCAAGAGGCTTCCAAGTGCAGGCAGGCCTTACTAAGGGGAATCCCGACACTCTGGGCTAGAGGTGTAGCTCAGTGGCAGACTACTTATCAAGCATGTACAAGGTCCCGGTTCAAACCTCAGTCAGAAACAAAAGTACCTAAAATACCTTTTTAAAATGGAAAAAAAAAAAAATTCAGTATAGTGATCATTTTGAAATTTCTACTCAAGATTTCAGTCAGTTGTTCCTTCACTTCTCCCTTCTATGCAGCACTGTGTGCACGCTTGCGAGGCTGGCCTCTGTCTAGACTGAGATTTTCTAGGGTTAAGACCAACGTGTAGTCACATTTTTAGCCATCTAGCTAGACACAAGCACTCAGTAAATATTTATAGTATAGTTGTGGTTTTAACAGCAGGAGCTAAACTACAAAAAACCTTTGTAAGTAACCGCACCTTGGTGATTACCACTTGATGCCACCCTTTATAGTGGAAGGGACAAGCTTGAATAGGTTTCTACATCATTATATCTGCACAGGAGAAGCATAACTCAGTACTGAAGAACAAAGGGGACAGCTGTGCATTGTGACAGATTTAAGAATACTTACTCTGGAGAGAAAAGATCAAGAGAAATCTAGTGTATATTCCATTCTTCCCATAATAGTACTTAATACAGAATACAAAATACAGAAAAATACACACACAGAGCTGGGGATGTAGCTCGGTTGACAGAGTGCTTGACGAGCATGCAGAAGACCTGGGTTCAATTCCCAGCACTGCATAAAACCTGACCTGGTGACACACACCTGCAGTTCCTGCATTCCAGAGGCAGAAGCTGGGCAGTCATGAGGTCAATGTCATCTTGGCTATAAAAGGAGTTCCACGGCCAGAGATACATCAGACCCTGTCTCAAAAGTCTCTCTCTCACACACACACAATGTAAGTATAAGGGGTGTGTGTGTGTGTGTGTGTGTGTGTGTGTGTGTGTAGCCTATATATAAGTGGCATGTGTACATATATAACTACATTAATGATACACACATCCACACCCCATCTACGAACTGTGTGAGAAATAAAAGGTTCATTTTCTGGTCAATTGAAAAACCTCTTATTTTTCTGTAGTTAACAGATTGTGTGCGTTGACATGGTGGATTTTTGTTTATCAGCTCTTTGGATTTTTGTATACTATATTTTTATCATATCCATCTCCTACTCCTTTACTTATTAGTTTTATTATCTTAAAACGTTTTTTGTAGCACTTACTCTTTGAGATGGTGTCTCACTCAACCCGGAACTCTTGGATTCAGCTACACTGGCTGGGCAACAGGCTCCAGGGAGCTCTGACTCCAGCTCCCCAGCACTGGGCTTACAGGCACACACTGGGCAAGCCAGACCCGAACTCATGCCTTAGGCTTGCATGGCAAACACTTTACCAACTGAGCCATCTCCCCAGTTGCCAAAACAAAAACAAAAAACAAAATAAAACAAAACAAAACCCCAAGAATATCACAGTGTGTAGGAAAGATATTCACTACAAAGAAAGGGCACAGCCCTAAGTCCCAGGTGTGAAAACGGGAGTTTAACGAACATCAACTGCTAAATCTCAGAAAGGCAAAGATCAGACAGCTGTAAAAGATTCTATAAAGGAAAAAGAGTTAACAGGTTATCTACAGTAACACAAAAATTCGATAATCATCACTTTCCACCAGCAATTCTAGGTGAAAGAGACAATGAAAAATGACCATAAACTTAACACGTCTTCAACTAGTAGAGCAAAATAAAACTTTCAGATATTAAAAACCTCAAACTGTATCAAGAAATACTGCAAGAATGAGATATTTATGACATTATGTTTTTCCAGGAGAAAGGTATGTGCTTCAACAGAGGTGAGCAAAGAGACAGAAACCGTATCAGGAAATCCAAGTAAGTCTGTTAACAGTGACGACGGGAGGTGAGGCTGGGGGGGCTGGGTGGCAGGGCACTTGCTGAGCGTGCACAGAGCCCTGGGTTTAATCTCCAGTTCTGCACACAAGAAAGAAAAGAAAAAGAGGAGGGAGGGGCGCAGAGGAGGGAGGGGAGCCAAGTGCTCCCTGAGTTTCTTATTATGGAGGACAGGTTCCAGCCCTCCATCAGTTAGAGCTCTGAGGAGCGCCTACGATTGGCAAGAAGGCAAGATATAAATTGGAAATTTTGCTGGCTTATAGATTTTTTTTTCTAGTACATTAATGCTTTACATTTCAAAATACCAAAGGGAAACACAGCCTGCCGAACCACTAACTATGGCAGGCAGTGGAAGGATACAGTTCTTGAGTCTGGTACCTTGTTTGCTTCCCACTGGCTTAGGTCACAAGCACAGGCGGTATGCCTGGAGCCTTAATTACATGGCTCTTGCCAGTGTTTACACATGTTGCCCCCTCCCCATAATTCAGCAGTTTAGAAATGCCCTTTTGAAGACACTTAAGCTTGCTGTTCAGGTAAGGCCCAGGATCTATTACAGTTTTATGTGAAGAACATAAACCATTGCGGGGCTCAGAGCACAAAGCCAAATGCATTTTAACTCTGTCCCGTCTTATTATCCCCACAGGGCCTATTGCTCTGGGTGCACGGCTTTCTAGAACAAAGGGTTTTTAAGAAATATATTACATTAGAGCAGAAATGTCCCCATCTAGTGCCTCTCTCCACTCTAATAGGCAGATAGATGTCTAAATAAAATATTACAAAAATACAACAAGTTGAAGTACCCAAAAATCAATCATGTAATATATATGTTATTTTGAGGTTAATTAACAGATTGGAGAAACCATGTATAACTAAGCAACAAATAATTTAGGGAGATTATAATGATGTCATCCACATCTTTTCCTGCTAAAGTCTGGCCCCATCTGGTAGCAAGAGTCTCTTCTGCTAGATTGTAGCTGAAGATGTTTCTCCATCCCATGGCTGGTAGAGACTTGGAAGATGGGCAGCACTCCCATTCCCTAGTTATGCACCGCCTTCATCTGTGATCTAACTTGGAGAGATTCAGTTGAGAGAATACCGAAAAGACACCATTAACTTAAAAAAAAAAAAAAAAAAAAAAAAAAAAAAAAAAAACTAGATACAGCGGGATATAGTGGCATGTGCCNTTCATCTGTGATCTAACTTGGAGAGATTCAGTTGAGAGAATACCTATATGTGAGCTTCACCATTAACAAAAAAAAAAAAAAAAAAAAAAAAAAGGAAAACTAGATACAGCGGGATATAGTGGCATGTGCCTGCGCTCAAAAAGTAGACATAGGATTGTCAGAAGTTCAAGGCCAGCCAGGGATACATAATGAACCTGTCTCAAATATTCCAAGCCAACAAAGTACATCCAGATACAGAAGAGACACAGACATTTCAGAGCTGTTTAATGGGTAGAACGCGCTGAAACAAGGACTCAGGCTCTCTAACTGGCATCATGTGCTGGGGTCACACCGGACTCTGAATCAGGATTCCAGCACATGAAAAAGATTTAAATTAGGGCTTAAAATATAAAACTTTATATTTAATCTGTGGGTTCATAGACAAAAAGAAAAAAAAAAAGGATGCCACAATAAAGACTGATACAACTAATATTTATCCTAAAATTAAAAAATAAAACAAGGGTTGAAGAGAAGGCTCAGGGGTTAAGAGCACTGACTGCTCTTCTGAAGGTCCTGAGTTCAAATCCCAGCCACCACATGGTGGCTCACAACCATCCGAATGAGATCTGATGCCCTCTTCTGGGCTGTCTGAAGATAGCTATGGTGTACTTACATCTAACAATAAATAAATCTTTGGGTCAGAGTGAGCAAGACCAGAGCGAGCAGAGGTCCTGAGTTCAATTCCCAGCAACCACATGAAGGCTCACAAACATCTGTACAGCTACAGTGTACTCATATACATAAAATAGATAAATAAATCTTTAAAAACAAAAATAAAAACAAAAAACCCAAAACCCCACGATGGCCACTGTTATTTCCCTTGTAGTTTTAAATAATTTGCCTAAAATTGTTAAGTCAATAAATAATTCACTTCCAACTTCCCAGTCACAGACTTCAGTGGTCAAAGTAATACAGTTTAGTATTTTTGCTGATTTTTGTTTTGTTTTTGTTTTTCTAGACATGGTTTCTCTGTGTAGCCGTGGCTGTCCTGGAACTCACTCTGTAGACCAGGCTGGCCTCGAACTCAGGCCTGCCTCTGTCTCCCGAGCGCTGGTGTTAAAGGCATGGTGGTCAACTTGATTCTACTGACAGTATTTCCACTCACATAACAAGACAATGAAGACTTCACCTAACAGAGTTGCAGTATCAAGGAAAAAGAAAAGACAATGTTCTATACTCTTGTTATATGTCAGGTGTCTAGGAAATTAGGCCCAGAGATGGAAAGTTGTTTTGTTTTGTTTTTTCTTTCAATATAGGAACATTTTCTTCCACCAATGTGAAGGGCTAAAGCTCCAATCTTCCAGTCATTAGCTACAACCGCCAGTGTTCTCGGAGCAGTCCTAAGCATGGCTCCACCCCGCTTTCTCTAACCCGGACCCTCAAACACATTTGGAATATGGTTCATCAGCTCACCTGTTCCGCACCACTTGTAAGATCATGGTTGAAACACAAGTTCTCTGGGGGACGAGAGTCTGAAGAAACTTAGAGCCTTGGAGGAGCTGAAGATCCTTGAAGCTTTTTACAACGGAAGTCTTTAAAAGATCAAACACCTAATACGGTTGAAGAAATAAGAAAATGAGCCAAAATTAGTTTTCTGATCTGAGATCACACACAACCCTACGGCGGCTGTTTAGAGATTAAGATGCTACAAAAGCTATGAGCTTCAATGGGAACTTAGAAGAGCTAAAGACGGGACTTTCTTCACGAGAAAAGGCTGAGGCAGGAGAATTACAAGTTTGCTACCAACTTAGTCAGCTCAGACAGGGAGTTGGCTTTCTCCTTCCACCACGTTGTTCCTAGGGACTGAACTAATGTCGTCAGGCTTGGGATCAAGTATTTTCAGCTGCCGAGCCATCTCACCAGCGCCCTGTCTCAGCAAAGGCAGGTGTGTAACTCAGTGTTCCACTGCCTGCTACCAAGGGTACGCATCACTGTTCTGAACCACAAAACAGAACAGCAAGGTGAAGAAAAAAACGTCACTCCTGATCATGGAACTCAGGGAAAAAAGAGGGCAAGAACATCATGCTCTCGTCGCTGATTGTTGGGGACAGTTCTTAGAGTGCGACCATGAGACGGCTGCACAGCCAACTTGTGCGGCTCTCCCGCACCTAAGCAGGTAACACAGTTCTCAGTCCACGCTACCATGATCTGGCTTTCTCAACAGGGAATGAAGGCATGCACCAGGAATCGCAAGTAACTCTAACAAAAACAGGTTCTTTTATGCTTTCCTATAAAAGCATCACAATAACCTTACAAACGGCATACCTGTTCCTCAAATCTCTGTATTCTCGTGAGAGAGAGGAGAAGAGCGATGCTGAAGGGACACAGGCATTTACTGGGATCCCCCTGCTGTCCAGCCTATGACAAACAGAACAGTCGTTAGTCTGCTTAAAAACAAGTTCCTCCATAGGTCTGAAAAGTTCATGGAAGAGGTAAAACTATAAAGCATTTAGAACATAGAGAAAATATGTATGAGTAGGAATAGAATTCTTAGGTATAATATCCAAAGCACAACTTATATAATAAAATTGACTTAAGAAAAGACAAAAGACTTGAAGACATTTCAAAAAAATGAGAACTAATAAGTACATGAAAAAACACTCATTACCAATTAACCAAATGCAAAGCAAAGGCTCGAAGGGAGAGATGCCAGGGAGAGATGCTATTGCATACCTGTCAGAGCAAAAGCAGCAGTGAGACAGACAGACAGACAGAAAGACAGTGGTGACAAATGTCACCCAGGATGGGAAAGGATATGAATGTAAACTATCAGCTACTTGTGAAAATAGTTTGGAAGTCAGTCACAAACTTAAGTACAAATGCGTCACACAGCCAGGTGGCGTGGTGTACATTGCTGTAACCCTAATACTGGGAAGGTTGAGCCAGGAGGATTAGGAGTTCAAGGACAGCATTGGCTACATAGTGAGTTCAAGGCCAACCTGGGCTACATTAAAACAAAAAAGGTATAAACTAATTCTTTGAAAATAACAACAAAATGATTACTTTGAATGTATTAAAAAATGAACAATGGGGGCTGGAGAGATGGCTCAGTGGTTAAGAGCACTGGCTGCTCGTCCAGAGGTCCTGAGTTCAATTCCCAGCAATCACATGGTGGCTCACAACCATCTGTAATGGGATCTGATGCCCTCTTCTTGGGTCTGAAGACAGCTACAGTGTTCTCACACACATTAAAAAAGAAAGGAAGAAAAAAAAGAACAGTTCTTTTGTGGTTTTGCACTGTAGAAGGTTTCTAAAACTTGTGTATGTATGTGTGCATACAAGTGGCAGGCATGCACAGCACACACCTGCAGGCCACAGCAGTTTTTCCTTCTAACATCCTGGTCCCAGGGCTGGACTCAGGTAGTCAGGCTCTGTGGTCAAAGCCACTGAGCCATTTGCTGGCCCCTAAAGAATTAATTAATTTTTGAAGTTCAAAGGCAATTTTATTAAAACTTAAAAGTGCCAGGGCAGGGAAGCCATGATTCTTAGCAGCTGCCTAGAGTGGGCGAATGGAGAGAGAAAACCAAAAGCCTGGCAAATGGCCGTCTGATGCCTGGTGCACAGAGCACCAGCAGCCAAAAGAGATATGGAGGCCTTAGAGAGAGTGAGGACGCCCAAAGCACCAGAGCAAGCAGCTTAGGCTCCGAGCAGCGTGAGGAAGGCTCTTAGGTGGGGCTTGTTGGCTTAAGGGTTCAAGAATAGCATATGTACATATATATATACATATTCTACTTTCAAAGATGAAAAGATGTTCTAGACTCACAGATGCTCTGTATTCGTGCTTCTGGTCATTAACTGACATGAGAAAGACTTCAGTACAAGCACCCTATTTCATAAAGACCTATCTCATATATGCTTTAAAATATACATATTAATATACTTTTATTAACTATATGTCATTGTAAAAATAAACTTCAACTTAATAGATTTTCTGTTCTCAAAGTTACTTGAAAGACACTGTATACAAACTTTTTGTTTAATTTACTCTTCTGTCAACAGTACACCACTGTTGACCAGTTTCCTCTCCTTCCACTCCTCCCAGCTCTTCTCCCCTCCCCTTCCCCATGTCCACTGCTCCTGTTTCCCTTCAGTAAAGAGCAGGCCTCCCAAGGATATCAACTGAACATGGCATAACAAGATGCAGTACGAGTGGACAAAAGCATCCTCATATCAAGGCTGGGCAAGGCAACCCAGTAGGAGGAAAGGGTCCTGAGAGCAGGCCAAAGAGACAAGAAAATAAAAACTGTTTCCCCTAAAAGCATCTGAAAGCTACCTTCAAGTGTCTCAGAAGTTCTCTGCCTAATTCACAGTCCAGTTTGATGGCAAACACAATGTGCAGAATGATGGTGCCTTCCACGTGATAGAGTTCATCTGCTGGAGCAGTAACAAGCTCTGACAACCTAGGAGATTCAACAGCAAGGTCTAGGTTAGGGCTACGGAATGAAAAAGTGCTGGGGCGGACACACGGCCGACTGAAGCTGCAGGACCGGGGAAGCAGAAGAGGCGAGCCCACCCCGCTTCTCACGACAAAACTGACCCAGCCTTGTCTCCAGTCAGTGTCTCCATGCTTCACCTCCTACACTCTTCCCTAGCCCAACCCAATCCCATCAGGCGCTGTCCTCTCCTTGCCCTTAGCCGTCCACTGACTTACTCTTCTTTGGTCTTTGTTTTGTTTGGGGGTTGTGGAGCAGAGTTCCTCTGTGTAGCCTTTGCTATCCTAGAATTCACTCTGTAGACCAAACTCACAGAGATCCCCCTGCCTCTGCCTCCAGAATGCTGGGATTAAAGGTGTACACCACCGTTGCTCAATATTGTCATAAGGGTTCCAGACGACCTCCACGTGGCCAAACCAATAAAGTCCCAAGTAGCCTTGAATTTGAAGAACTCCTGATCTATCTGCCTCAGCAACCTAAGTGCAGGGATTATAAACCTGTGCCCAACACCTGCTTTCCTTGCAAACCTTTCCCTCCTCTAGGACACTACCGCCCTCCCATCGCTCCATTTCAGAGCTATTCTGTTTCTTCTTCTTCCTGTCTTCCCTAGATAATTCCATCTTGACCCCTGGCTTTAGTACCCTCCCATTTACATGTTTATGTGTGCTTGGCTTTCGATAACTTTTAAATAGGTGTCAATTTATATTTTGGGTTCAGACTTTGCTCTACACAGCCCCTACCTGCTCAGTGCTCCACATGGGCTGCTGATTATGCATTGCAAATTGAATGTGGTCAGAACCGAGCTCCTTACCCTCTGAAACCTGCTGTAGACGCTGCCTCATTCAACACAGAGAACGAACCCCCTTCTCATCAGCTGTGCAAGCTGAGTAACAAAGGTTATTACAGACTAGAGGCAGCTGACTGAGCGGGGCTCAGTGGCACGTGCTCCTCACCAGCACGCGCTCCTCAGCCAGGCTGCTTGGATTCAAATCCTGGTTGTTGTTTTCTGGCTATACAACATTCCTTACTTTGTTTCTTGGTTTCCACATCTACTGTACAGCATACAGACCTGGCACAGAATAAACACTCTGTGCACTTGTATTCAAAAAGAAAACACCCGCTTCCTCAAATATGTCATGCTGTGCTCTGCCTTTAATCTATTCCCTAGTTCAAAATGCTCCGCTCATTGACATCTGGTGGTTCTTATCAGTCAGGCTCTGGTTAAAACAGAACCTTCCCAGAGACTTCCCAGACCCAATCTAAAGTAGTTGTGCTGTGGCTAACATGCCGTCTCTTTGACTTATCTTCCCACACTATGAACGCTAAGATTCTGTTCTTACCAAAATGTAAGCTCTACAGCAGCAGGAGTCTCATCTGACCGGTCAGAGGAACTAAGAACTAAGAGACCTAAGGGACACGAAGTCACAGAGCACTTCGTTCTTCTCTAGTAAACAGATGCTAAACCTGCATCTTATAAGACAGTTGTTGGCACTTTCCTTGAAGGATGTAAGACTATAAGGGACTGCGTTATTCCACCCTCCTGACAGAGTAGTTAGGGGAGGACGACAGTTCTGTACCAAGGGATAGGAAGGGGCGAAGGCAAAGCCACACTAACGACCGAGAGGGTGAGCACATGGTGAGTCTGGGAAGATGTGCTGCACTTCTAACTGTGGTACTCACTCATCGCTGCTCTGTTCCTCCCTGTGCTGCTCATCCAGCTCCCTGAAGAAAGCTATTATTCCATCCAGAACACTCCTTCTGCTTCCCTAGGAATAAGATAATTATTATTATAATACAAGAATGGTCACCTAGCCAGGCGTGGTAGCGCATGCCTTTAATCCCAGCACTTGGGAGGCAGAGGCAGGCGAATTTCTAAGTTCAAGGCCAGCCTGGTCTACAGAGTGAGTTCCAGGACAGCCAGGGCTACACAGAGAAATCCTGTCTCGAAAAGAAACAAACAAACAAACAAACAAACAAACAAAAAAGAATGGTCACCTAATTGAAGGTCATAACCAAGGATTATCTAGTACAAATGAATATAAATGAGCTGCAACCTAGCCTGACAGTAATAACATACAGAACACTTTGAAGCTGCAGCAGAATCCGAAATACTTCATGATGCCAGGGAAACAGCCTGGCAGTAGAGTACATGCCCCAGGTGCCCAACCATAACTGGAAACACTGTTGTGCTGTGATTTTCCCCTAGATAAAAACATCCCATCCTGCAGGGACTCTCCTTAAGCTTAGGGAGTCATGATGTACAAAGGCATCAGGAAGGCCCTGAACCTGAAGAGATGCACTAGGCCCCATCTGCCTCAGGCACAGATGAGCAGCAAGGAGAGAGAGGGAGAGAGAGAGAGAGAGAGAGACAGACAGACAGACAGACAGACAGACTGAGACTGGGAGCAACAGGGACCAGCTGGGCTACTGAGAAGTCTCTCGGACCAGCTGAGCTGCCTGAATGAGGCTCCCTCCACCTTGCTTCACGGCCTCTCTAAGTGTGCAGGACACCCCAGGGCTCCAGTTTTGTGAACTGTCACCTGAGAGGGTGGGCTTTTGATAATGGAGTCTTTGAGTCATTTCTGCTTCTGTAAGTAACTTTCCCCACACTCCTAAGAGCAACCCTGATACACCTTATTGGTTCACCTTGGCGGCCTTTGGGGGTACCCTGCCTTGGATCTGCTGTTGGCTCCTTATCTGGTTCGAGTGAATGCCTGCTCACATCTCTCCAGGAATTGTGTCCCATAACAGGTACCACAGTGTCAGGCTTTCTGTGGCCTTAGTGCACACCCTGAGGTCTTCATTTCTTTTACTTTCACATTTAACAATACTTTCTCCTTGGCTGAGAAGTATGACCAAATCATCACAGATGATAAACATGTATGTCTTAGCATGGAAACCAACAGTCTGAAAAGGCTAAACTGATATAGCTGCTTAAGCCACAAGAATTAAGGAGAGAGGACTGTTTTTATTTGTACCTTGGAAGAGAGAACCAGAAGCTGATAGACCAAAGGTGGAATTTCTTGAAGATTCAACTTTGAGAACATCGTCAACACTTTGGCCACCACGAGATTCATCTCTTCCGGTGTTAGATGGACATCCCTGTGGAGCAGAGATGTTAAAGCCCAGCCAGACCTTTAGTGCTTTGTTTTTAAAAATTAAACTCAAGGCTTTATAATAATCAAAATTCTATCAAGCGCTTTTTTAAGAAATAAAATTTAGGGACAAGGGAGATATTGTAGTAGGGTAAAACACTTATTATGCAAGAATGAGGACCAGGGTTTGGATCCGCAGGACCCATAATTTCAGCCAAGACAGGATCTCTGAACAAGCTGGCTAGCTACAATAGCAGAACCAGCAAGCTATGGGTTCAAGTAAGAGACTATATCTCAATACCTAAGGCAGAGGATGGTCAAGGAAGACACCCAAGGCTAACCTCTGGCCCCCACATACACCAACACTCACAAACATATGTACCTTCAAAGTAGCAAAGACATATACATATGTGCACACACATATCCCCACACGAATGAATGAATGAATGAATGAATGGCTAAAAAGATTGCCCAGTGGTTAAGAACACTTGCTGCTCTCCCAGGGGACTAAAGTTTGGTTCTAAGCACCCACGATGAGCAGCCCCAAACCAGCTGTAACTCCAACTCCAGGGGAGCCCACACCCAGCTTTTGGCCTCTGCAGGCATTCGCATACATATGTGTACATAGAGAAATAATAAAGCAAGTCTTTAAATACGATTGGGAGTTAATGAATAAGGTAGATATTAGACAACAGTAGTCCTCCCTAGGTTCTCTCTTAAGAATAATCTTTTAAAGGAACCAATACATTTATCTAAGTAAGGTCATTTCAAAGAGATGACCTCATACATTTAATAAGCATATACATTACACACTTACACATTTAACAAACTAAGCCCAAAGAGAAGGAGGGGAGGGAATTCTAAAGCGGAAAACAGAGGCACCACTGCTACTACTCAGAAAAGGTGGAGCGGGAGCTTGGGGTGCTTCGTGGGGTGCTTCGGTTCCTTGTAGGCGTGTTGACAAAGCTTGAGGCAAAGACACATAAGCAATGCTTACTTGAACACAGACGTGAGCTGGATCATGTACCGTTGAGCCCATCTGGGAAAACACAATGAGTTTACTCATTTTAACTCCTTTTCACATAATTTTATAAAACTAATGAAGAAGGGGTGGGACGCTTCAAATTTGATTTTTAATGCTGGGAAGCAAGACAAAATAATTTAAAACAACAGCTGGGCATGGTGGCCCTGGGATCTTGTCACTTTAGAGGCAGTATGAAGCCTAAAGCTCAAGTTCAAAGTCTCCCTTTGCTACACTGCGGGTTTGAGGATTAAATGAGACACTGACTTTTTAAGAAATACAAACATGAATAATTAAGATGAAAATTATTCTTTAATTTACCATACTAGAAAATCAAAACACATAATGAGGTTTATGCCAAAAGCCAAACAAACCACTGATAATACCCAATACCAGTAAAATCATGGGATGCAGACACACTTTATATATATTTTATACACACTATATACGTTTTACAGAGTGTATAAGTTACAACTTTAAAAAAGCACACACTCGAGCCGGGCGTGGTGGCGTACGCCTTTAATCCCAGCACTTGGGAGGCAGAGGCAGGCGGATTTCTGAGTTCGAGGCCAGCCTGGTCTACAGAGTGAGTTCCAGGACAGCCAGGACTATACAGAGAAACCCTGTCTCGAAAAAAAAAAAACCAAAACAAAATAAAAAAACAAACAACAACAACAAAAAAGCACATACTCAGGCTGGAGAGATGGCTCAGCGGGTAAGAGCACTGACTGCTCTTCCAGAGGTACTGAGTTCAAATCTCAGCAACCACATGGTGGTTCACAACCATCTGTAATGGGATCTGATGCCCTCTTCTGGTGTGTCTGAAGACAGCTACAGTGTACTCATATACATAAAAATACAAAGAAAATATTTGAACTAGGACTGTTAACACAGACCTATCATGCCAATATTCCAGAGGCTACAGAAGGAGGATCATGAGTTTGAGGTCTTTATGGAGAGTCTGTCTTTGAAAAAATAAATAAGCTAGCTAGGCCTGACAGTGCACACTGTAGTCCCAGCACTTAGGAGGCTCAAACAGGAGAAATGCCACATATCTGAAGCTAGCCTGAGCTACAAAATGAGACCTGTTTCAAAAATAAAAGAAGTAAAGTGTTTCTAAAACAATTTTCTAAAGAAAATACAATGAACTAGACAACTCTTCTGCCTTAAGGATATCAGGACTCTCCATAGAGTACTGTGCAGCTGTGGTAAAACAGAGTCAAATAAACAATAAACGGGCACTTATAATATACTGAATCATCTCCGCCCCCCCCAAAAAAAAACCACATGCAAGCCAAATGGTGTTATAATAGTATATTGTTATTATTATTGGATGTTGTTTTGTTTTGTCTTTTTAAACTCAAGGTTAATTGATTAGCATGTAAGAGAAAACCAAGGACACTGGCCTGGAGGAAGAGAGACAGAGAGGAGGAAGAGAAAACCCTGCGATTTTCACAGCACACAGCGCGCAGAGTCCCGGTGGTTAGTGTTGGGAAGCTTTAGACAGTGAAAAAGCCCTAAGTGTCTGGGAAAACATGCCCAGGGTGTCAGCAGTGGGCGTGTGAGCGTGAACACACATACACACAGAGATATACACATACACACACAGACACACAGAGACACCCACACAAATATACACAGACACACAGACATACAAAGACACACACACACACAGACACACAGATATACACAGACACACAGACATACACACACACACACACACATACACAAAGCATGCAAGCCGCAGCACTAATAATGGAAGCCATCGGGCTGGCCAGATGGCTCAGCGTGTAAGAGCACTGACTGCTCTTCCAGAGGTGCTGAGTTCAAATCTCGGCAACCACATGGTGGCTCACAACCACCCATAATGAGATCTGACGCCCTCTTCTGGTGTGTCTGAAGTCAGCGACAGCAAGCGGGGTCAACCAGAGCAAGCAGATGTCCTAAAATTCAATTCCCAACAACCACATGAACGCTCACAACCATCTGTACACCTACAGTGTACTCACATACATAAAATAAATAAATAAATCTTTAGGAAAAAAAAATAATGGAAGCCATCAACTTCCAACCAAATGATGGGAGGCAAACAACTGCTTATTCTGCTTCTGAAACGGTCAACTGTAGCTCAAGCTGCTCTTCAACCTGCTACACAACTGAGATGACTGAGCCCCTGATCCGCCTGCCTCCACCTCCCAAGTGCTGGGATTATAGCACATGGCAGCATGCCTGGCTCTTATGGTGGTACATAAACAATAATCAACAAAATAGACAACGAATTTTACTAACATGGCTAGGGATGGTGCCTGTAATTACAGCATTCTACAATGCCAGCCCTCAGCAGGCAGAGGCATGAAGATCTAAGTTCAAGGACAGCCTAAGCTACACAGAGAAACCCAGACTCAAAACAAACAAACTTTCCTAGTTGAATGTGTGTGTGTGAAAGAGAGAAAGAGAGATGGAGAGACAGAGACAGAGACAGAGACAGACAGACAGAAGGGAGGGACTATCTGAGGGAGACGCAGGGGAAACAGAGAGTACAGTGGAAGAAGGGACTAATGTATAGCTAACTAAAGTATAATGGCACACGCATGAAAATAGCATAATGAAACTCATTCCTTGGTATCCTAACGTTTAAAAAAACTATTAATTTGTGTAATTAACAAAAAAAAACTAAACAAAAGAAAATTCCCAACAGCAACAACTATAACAACAACAACAACAAAACCCACTTTACAAGTATCAATTCCTGGAAGGAATCACTATTAGGCTTTTGGCCATGTGTAATCCTGAGACATTTCTACACTTTTATGAGACTCACCTGACAGAACAGAGGGTGTCAATCAACTGCCTCTTATATTCTTCCCCATTCAAATCACCTAACACACAAAAATGGATGGAAAAATTGATTCATAATTTGAAAACAAAAACAAAAACGAAAACAAAAAAAGTCAGTAGAACCTGAAGAAAATCACCTTTCCCACAAGCAAGGACTTCCTTCTTGGTGGCCAAGGCCGTAAGGATGATGGGTAATAACTCCAAAGATTTTCCATTCACTAGGCGGTCCTCTCTAACAGCACCCACAAAGTCACTGGCCAAGTCAACAAGTAATGGGCCTGGAAAATGGTGAACCTGAAAGTTCAAGAAGATAATCTTGAGCAGGAATCCAACGTTTGAAAATTTCATGTGAAATAAGTCTACTGCTGAAATACTGAATGACACGACCTCCCACAACAGGGACTTCAAAGGTTAGGCTACTCCATCAATCCCTTAACACTTTCAAGACCTACCAGGAAATTTACATCTACAGTATCACAATATAAGCATGATCTAAGTGGTTTATACGGACCAGCGCATGCTGTAAGCCAAGTTCTTATTCCTGCGTAAGAACTAGATTAGGTTTGACCCTTGACATTTCCCATCCATCTTACCTCCAGCATTAGTAATCCTATAATCTCCGATGCGACATCTTGCTGCAAATCTCCTGATTCAACCAACTGGATACAGCAAGAATATATCTTGTATCTCCTAAGGGCTCCATCTTCCTCAGAGCAGGGGGAGCCTTGATGTTTTAAACAGGTGTACAGAACAAAGAAAAAAGAAAGGAAGCTCAAGGATATAAACAGGAAACTTAAACAAGTCTGTAATACTGAAGCACAATAACAGGGCTGTAACAGTGATGTCGAGGGATTCTGACCAAGTGCTTGGTGTAGCCAAAGCAAACGGACTGACGTGTCACCGGCTTCACTGGCGGACTTTATCACACTGTCTTATTCATACGGTGGTGCAGCCATTTGGGAATGGGGTTTCGTTTACCGAAGCTTAATGCTTTAAGTCGGAACACTATCGCTATGTTTTGTCAGTAGAGTAAGAAGGGCAGTGAAAACCTATCTCTTCCATAAGTAAGATACAAGAACACTGACAAAAGGAGACAAACTTAATTCTAGAATGAGCCAAAGACTAAACCAAAGGAGCATCTATATGTATGTGTGTGTGTGTGTGTGTGTGTGTGTGTGTGTGTGTGCGCGCGCACCTGGATTCAGTGGAACACTCCTTTATCCCAGCAGGCAGAAGAGGGAAAAGGAGGGGCATTAGGCTAGAGATTTGGCTCAGTGGGTAAACATGTTTTCCATGCAAGTGTGAGGACTGGAGTTCAAATCCCCAGAACCCATAAAAAAGCTGTATGCATAGTATGAGCCTCTGTGATCCAACAGGGAGATGGGAGTCCTGGAAGCTCCTGAGCCAGCCAGCCTGCAAGATGCAGCGGGAAAGCAGAGATCCTGTCCCAAAGACAATGAGAAGCAGAGATGGACACCTAAGGCCGTCCTCAGACCGCTACATGTGCTTCATGGCGTGTGTTCACCTGAGCTTACACACATAAGAACCTGTGCACAGGAGCACTGTACAGATAAAGATTTGATTTATACAGTGGCCTGAGGAGCAAATTTATGGAGATCGAAGGTAGATTAGGTGTCTTTGGACACGATGGCTTGGGGTTTACAGAGATGACAGCTATTATTGTAGATGTTCATTTGAGAAAAATAAAAATTCATTGGGATGGTGCACATGTTTGATCCCAGCACTCAGGAGGCAGAGGCAGGAGGACCTATAGGTTTGAGGCCAGTCTAATTTACATAGTGAGCTTCAGACCAGCCAAGGCTACACACTGTGTGGTGGTCTGAATGAAAATGGCCCCACAGCCTCATAGGCATGGCATTATTCGGAGATGAGGCTGGCATTAGTGTCTCTGGCTGTGTGCTTTCAGATTTCAGATGCTCAAGCCAGGCCCAGTGGCTTATTCCCTCTTGCTGCTGACTATTGATCCAGATGTAGAAGAACTCTCAGCTGGCTCTCCAGCACCAAGTGTAGACTCTGAGCAGAAGCCAGCCCCAATTAAGTGCTGTCTTTTACAAGAGCTGCCATGGCCATGGTGTCTCTTCACGGAAACAGAACACTAATGACATACTGGTCATGGTGTGTCTGGACCAGAAATCCTAATTAAGACATATTGAGACCTGCCTCAAAACAACAAACTCACTGTCTTGATACACAACTCTGAAAATACTAAACTCCACTGAATTATATAGTTAAGGAGACAAGCTATTTATGTCAATTATCTCAGTTTTAAAAAAACAAAAAAACAAAAAAACAAATATTTTAGCTAGGCATGGTGGTGCACTCCATTGACCCAAGCACTCAAGAGGCAGAGGCAGGCAGATCTGAGTCTGAGGCCAGCCTGGTCTAGAGTGAGTTCTAGGACAGCCAGGGCCACACAGAGTAATCCCTTTAAAAGGATGACTTAATCTCAGTCTTTAAAATGTCATCATGTAACTGTAGGTGTCAGCTCACCAGAACTGCAATGTCTGCAAGTTGGTTTCTGTGACTCTGTGACAATTCACGACACTGTCATGTAAGCTGCCCACATTTTAAATACAAGCTAGTCACAAAAGTGGGGCTGGGTTTATCTGGCCAAGGACAGAGCTGTCCATATTTCTTCTTCTTGAAATACAAACAGGCAGCTGCCGTTACTGTCTCATTATTTCTTTCTCCCTGATATTTCCACAAAATACTCAACAACTCTCCCTAAGGGCTGACTCAGCGGAATGATCTGTGGTGTATTTTTACACCCGTGCAGTGGAAAATGCATTTCTGTGGAGAAGTAGAAATAAACCAACTAAAAATAAGCCACTTTTTTGTTTGTTTGTTTGTTTGTGTTCTGAGACAGGGTCTCGCTGTGTAGCCCTGGCTTTCCTGGAACTCACTTATGTAGACCAGGCTGGGCTCAAACTCATAGTCATCCTCCTGCCTCTATCTCCTGAGTGGACAAAAGCCACTTTTAATTTCTGACTTGTAGAATTTTCTTCTACCACACCTGGGCTTGTAGATTATATCTATATCCTGTAGGTGGGAGGTTGAAGCAGGAGGATTATAGTTCCACGGCCTAAGCCTAAGTGTAGTGAGATCCTGTCTCAAAACCTAAAAACAAACCAAAAACCTGGAGACAGGCACAGCAGCACACAGTGTGATCCCAGAACGCAGGAAGCTAAAGCAGGATGACCACTGTGAGACTGAGCCCACCTATGCTACAGAGAGACCTTTTATCAAAAGAGGGGGAGATGGCTCAACAGTTGAGAATATGTACTGCTCTCTTACAAAGAAGCTGAGTTCAGTTCCTAGCACCCACATCAGGCGGCTTACAAAACACCTGTAACTCTAGTGTCAAGGGATCCAACACCTTCCTCTAACCACACACACACACACACACACACACACACGCACACACACTGAGCTGAGCATACTGGTGCACATTTTTAATCCTAGCACTCAGAAGGCAGAGGCAGGTGAATTTCTGTGAGCTCAAGGCCAGCCTGGTCTATAAAGCAAATTCCAAACCAGCAGGGGCTACATAGTGAGATCCTGTCTATAAATTAATTATTTAATTAATTAAATCCTACCACAATTTATAAAACCACTCTGGGTCACAATCTGAACATGGAGCCATTGCTCAAGATAATGACACAAATGTGCTACACTTCCTGGGAATTAAGGCTCCGTATGAGGCATGCAATACTCCATTCCACTCAAACCCAGAGCTCCCCAGGCCCTCCATGAGTGCTAGACACATCTTATTCTCTTCTGCACAGTCTGAGTAACCAAAGCAGAGTATTCTCTTTACAGGCCCCCAAATCAGCACTCCAGTCCCAGCCTGGCGTTCCAGTTCCCTTCAGTAAGGCATCCGAGTATCCCACCGAGGAGAGAGCTCCTTTAGTGGATTCTGTAGGATCTCTTGAACATAGAGAAAGCCCCAGTGGGGCTTCAGACAGCAGTGACACCCAAAGTGAACCAGTCTCCCAACATTCAACCGCAAGGGGCGCCAATCACCTTTGAGGATGGCTCTCAGGAGCGTTCCAACAGCTCTTCCTTTCACAGCTTGGTTCTGAAGGAGACCGGCCAACTGCAACCAGAGGGAGAAAACAATTACGCGTCTCTCCCTGAAGGACCTCAGTGTGCAGGATGAAACGGGCCTGCCAGCTTCAGGGAGAGCCCAGTAGAATCCTGGACAACCAAGATCAAAGCCAGGCACAGCGATGCAGACCTGAAATCCACCGAACTTCAGGATGAGACAGGAGGAGGATGTTCACAGGTTCTAGGCCAGCCCAGGATACATAACAAGTCCAAGTCCGACAAGAGCCACAAAGTGAAACTACTCAAAATAAATAAATATAATAATAATAATGATAATAATGGACCGGGGCTGGGATGCAGCTCAGTTGGTAACGTGATTGTCTAGTATGTACAAGACTCTGGGTTCAAACTCTTGCACTCCAAAGACTGGGTGCAGTGGCCACACACCTGTAACCCCAGTGCTCCTGAGGTGTAGGCTGGGGTATCAGAAGTCCAAGGTCATAAAAAAAAAAATAAATAAATAAAAAGGCCTCAGACTCTCGGAGAATCAGCGAAGCCTTCCCCCAGGTTAGGCTCAGACAGGCAGCGCCTTCCCCTGCTCTAAGCACAAGTGTTTATGAATGATTTGTTAGTGTGTGCAAAAACTAGTCGAGGCAGCTTCCTCTTCAGTGTCTTACAGCTGAGACTGCTGGCCTACAGACCCCTCCTGTAGAGACTAGCTGCTTCCAGCCCTCTGTGCTGAGGTTCCGGGTTGCTGCGGTGCGCAGCTTGCCAGCTTGTTTTTTTTGTGTATATCCCTGTGATTTCCCTAGCAAGTCTGTCCGTTTCTTCATTCCCTTGCTAGTCCTAGGCAGGGTCCTGGGATCAAGCTCTGCAGACTCAGGGAACAAACTTAAGACTTAAGCCATCCTGGCTGAGGTCCCTTTATAACAGGAGCCTTAGCACATGAATACTGGAGATGGGGGGAAAGGAGAGGGATTTACAATCCGAGAAACGTCTAATCCGTCATTGTTTGGAGGTAAAGGAAGGGCAGAGTGATGCCAAGTAAGAAGTCAGTCAACAATTCTTCATTTTAGACTTAAGCAACCACCTGGAAAGTGGTGGCATTTGCTGACAATGGTGAGATTTTGGTTTTAGTAAACACCTGAATTACCCGGAGGGCTTACCAGAGCACACTGCTGAACTCTACCTGGTTTCTGTGTCACAGCTTACGCCCTCTATTCGGAGATATAAAGGCAACATGCCGAGTAGCTAACCACAGCATTGTTTCGTTTTTATAATCATGGATTTACAGTGAAGATTCAGGCATTGGTTTTCTTTTACCAATAATTTAAAAAAAAAATTTGTTTTTTTGCCTATGAACATATTTTCTTTAGAGAAGAATGTAAATGAGGACACATCAGCAAGTAAACTGGCTCGTCGCATCCATAACTACAGACTCTACATAGCTTCAGAAGCGACAGCCCTGAGGACTACACCAGTCGATATACATTGTCTCAGGGGCTGGAGATGGTTCATAGGTTGACAGCGCCTTTGGTGCTTCCAGAGGACTCAGGTTTGATTTCCAGCACCTACATGGTGGCTCACAGCCATCTGTCATGTCAAGTGTAGGGGATCTGATGGCTTCCTGGCTCCCATGGGCACCAGCTATGCACACGATGCACACAGGCAAAACACACACAGAATGAAAAATGAAAAGCCAAAAATATACTGATTTGTACATACTCGCTATAAAGGCAATCTAAGGTTATTTCTGACTTAAAGCTGATTATAAATGGCTTTCAATTGTCCTGTTTAATCTCAGCACTCTACTTCTTTGTCTGATTGTTTGTTTGGGGTTTTATACCTATACCATCGAGGACTGCATCTGGGGCCTGTGCACACCGAGAGAGCCTTCTGCCACTAAACTGCACCTCACCCTCTCCATACTTTATATTTAGTTTGGGCAGGACGTAAACTTGCAATCTTGTCAGTTTCCCAAGTAGCAGAATTGCAGCTTACAGCTTGGGAATTGCAGCTTACAGTCTACGTTTATCAAGGAAACCCCCATCTCTTAACCCTGGTAAGAGGACATGCCAGAGCATCCCTGGGGCTCTGCGGCTGCTGCGCTCTCTCCCCACCCACACAGCCTTGGACCGTACTCACATCATCAGCTTGCAGGGTTTGAAGAAACTCCTGCAGTTTATCTGTAGTTTTATCTGTTGCTAGAGATAAAATTTTCAGATCCATGGTTGCTCATATCAGAGAACTGTTAAGTAAAAATAAAATAAATAAATAAATAAATAAATAAAATAAAATAAAGGTCACAGCTGGAAGCTTCTAGAAGTAAACCTGAGTGAGTCACACCTGTTACAGACAACACAGGCGTGGTCTCAAGAATTTCCCACAGCTGGGCGTTGTTGGCGCACGCCTTTAATCCCAGCACTCAGGAGGCACAGGCAGGCAGACTTCTGAGTTCGAGGCCAGCCTGGTCTACAGAGTGAGTTCCAGGACAGCCAGGGCTACACAGAGAAGCCCTGTCTCAAAAAAACCAAAAGAGGGCTGGTGAGATGGCTCAGCGGGTAAGAGCACCTGACTGCTCTTCCAAAGGTGCAGAGTTCAAAATCCCAGCATCCACATGGTGGCTCACAACCATCCTTAACGAGATCTGACTCCCTCTTCTGGGGTGTCTGAGGACAGCTACAGTGTACTTACATATAATAAATAAATAAATCTTTAAAAAAAAAAACAAAAAAAAAAAACCAAAAGAATTTCCCACAATTCTGTAAGTGGTTTCCTAGCCTTTGTATACATCTTCACCATCCATTCAACAGAATCCTTAAAGCCAAAAGAGCAGTTAGTTCATATCAAATATATTGCAAATAAATTATACAGGACTATATAAACATACTATAGAATATCATTCAACAAACAAGTAAACCAACAGCATCGTAAATGGTGAGAGCCACTTAGATGGCATAATAAAAACAAGTGGGGCTGAAGATGGGGCTCAGTGTTTGCTCAGTATTCACAAGGCTCTGGGTTCGATTCCCATGCCATCAAAAAGAAAAAAAAAAAATAAGGGAATGAGAGCAGGGAAGTGGAGGAGACTCATGCAGGGTGGGGGAGATCACAAGCACTAGCCGTTTAGTCCATACCAAGCAAAGAACAGACAGGCTTAGGAATTCAAGACCAGCACTCAGTTACATAGTGAGTTTGAGACCAGCCTAGGCTACAAGAGGCTGTCTCAACAATCTGAAAGACCAAACCAAAACAAGTAAGGGGCTAATGACAAAATGTTTTCAGGAGAAAGGTCTGACCTGGAAATTAAGAGACTAAATTTAGGTAGCCCAGACAACCAGATGATCGACAGCACAGGGAAGGAGGGTTTCATAAACAGAGACAGGCAGGTCTGAGCTGACAACCGTACTAGGGAACAGGAGACTGGCTGCGATGGCGGCCAAGTGCAGCAGTAAGGCAGCTAGGAGGAAGGGTTGGGAAGAAACAAGATCTCAAGAGTCAGCGAAGAAATTTTAACGACAACCATCAAAAAGTTTGTGACCAAGAGAGTCTGACCAGACTGAAAATAGTCTTCGAGGCAACTGAACATCAAGTTAATGTGCAAATCAAAGTGGGAAGGGAATGTGGAGAAAGAAGAAACTGAGAGGTGGCCTGGAGCTACATAAAGATAAGTGGAGAGGGGTGAACCTGGGCGGTGGAAGACTTGTGTGGAGGGACACTGGACACAGGATGGCGTAGTATGGACGTGAAGTGAGGACCACCTTTCTCCTCTCCCTCCCTTTCCCATCCCCATGTACAGTACCAGCATCCACTCAGCGGCTCCACCCAGAAACCTGGGCAAATCCTCAGGAACCACTCTCACCCTCCAGATCCACCGCCAAGTCCTACCAACCGTCTCTCATAGCCCACCCTGACTCTCCTCCCACCTCTACTTGGGACTACATTACTTCAAAGGCACCGTCATCCACCGAACCACTACCAAAACAGTTTCTTCACTTGCTCCCCTCTGCACAGCAGTAGGATAATTCTGAAGACAAAAACCAAATGATATAGTTTCCTTCCAACCCATCCTTATCTTAGAAGGAATTTTTCCATTGCTCTCTTATTAGACAAAAATCCAAAAGGAGGAGGAAGAGGAGGATGAAGAGAAAGGGGGAGGAGGGAAGGAAGAGAAAGGAAGGAAGCCAGATGGCAGTGGCACATTCCTTGAATCTCAGTAAGTGGGAGGCAGAGGCAGGTGGATCTCTGTGGGCTCAAGGCAAGCCTGGTCTACAGAGTGAGCTCCAGGACAGCCAGGGCCACCATACATGTGCGTGCGTGCACACACGCACATACACGCATACACACACACACACACACACACATACACACACAGAGTCCTGGGACAGGAGAGATGGCTCAGTACTGAGCCTCCCCTGCTCTCCCAGAGTTGCTGAATTCCATTCCTAACACCACATCAGGTGGCTCACAACTGCATGGAACTCTCTTCTGGTGGCAGAGAGCAGACACACACACACACACACACACACACACACGCACACATGTCCTGCACGGTCTAAGCCCACGCTTAACTTCCTTCATCACTCTATTCTTTCTTTTTAATGTTAAACAAAGAATTAGAAAAAAAAAAATCACATAATGGAATTACCCAGATCCAAAGTCTACACACACAGTAAGCTTCTCCACAGTTCTAACAGCCATTCAGAAGTTGGGGTGCTTCACGCTGGGTTTTACACCTTCTCTATCAAGGATGTTCTTATGCACGTACCCACCACCCAAACCAGAAAAACAGGAGTTCAGACTTTGTGATGAGAAAGAACTGGTTGTAGGCAAGGGGCATTTAGGTCATGAAAAGGTACATAGAGCTAATTCTGTTTCTGATTTTATCCTTCTTCTAAGAACAATGAATTGTTTTCTGTCCTTCAAATCCCCAACATCCTTAGAAATGATTTCTCATCTGAAACAAAACACCCATCCTTGCTCTCAATTTCTACAAAATCTTCAGATCTCAGCTCGACCCACTCCCGCTCAGATGCTTCCGTGTTACATCCTCTACAAACACCAGAGAAATTCCTTCCACAATGTTACCAACTTTTCAAACAATTTTTATTTAATGTATGAGTGCTCTGCTGCATATATATCCGCCTGCCTGAAGAGGGCATCAGATCCCCCTATAGATGGTTGTGAGCCACCATGTGGTTGCTGGGAATTGAACTCAGGACCTCTGGAAGAGGTCAATGCTCTTAACCACTGAGCCATCTAACCAGCACCGCCCCCCCCCCGCAAGTTTTAATATTACATTTTAAATTAATGGCTAGGTCCCCCACTGATCTACAGTTCATGAGTGTTTCCGGTTTGGTTTATCGTTGTTATCTTGAGCACAGTAACAAGCTTATATTAAGGACATAACAAATATCTGATGTGGGCCAGAGGGCGTAACTCTGCTGGTGGAACTGCCTAGCAGGCCTGCGGCCCTGGGCTGGAAGACATCATAACCCTAGACCTGTATAAACCTGGCATGGTGATGCACTCCTGTAATCCCATCACTCGGGTGGAAACAAGATCAGCTCATCCTCTGCTACGCACTCTGTAGCCAATATAAGACACTGGCTCAAAAACAAAACTAAAAGGAAACAGAAACTATAAAATAAGGCAACTAATGTAGATTTTACTACCCTAACTTCTATATACGGTGCCGAAAATATACTAAGCGCTTAGTGATAACTGGGTGATTGCTTTATATGTTAAAATAAACGCTACGAAAAAAAAAAAACGCAAAAATAAACGCTACGTAAATGGAGGAAATAAAACATCCGGTGGGGTCCTTAGCTTTTGGAGCTCCGTCCTGCTCGACAGTGCACGTCTTGAGAATCCTGCCTATCCTACGCAAGTCAATGGCCTGTCTTCCCACTGGCACTGGGCTCCACGCGCGAAACCCGGCTGGGGGACCCTCCAGAAGCTGACACTGCAGGCAGGGCCAATAGGGAGGGCAGAGCTGGGCGCGCCTCGGAGAAACCCGCCAAAGCTGATGTCCCCGACCCCTGCGCAGGTACCAGGCACGGCGGGACGCCACGTCGCAAGGGGCCCCTGCCTGTCCTCACCGTCCCACTTCCTCCCTCCCTGTAAGCACAGACCCTGGACAGTCACCTCAGTCTCAGCTCAGAATCCTTCCAAAATTCCCGCTCAACTTCACGCAGCCGCACTTCCGTTGCCCAGAGCAACAGGTCCCGCCCCCGAGGCGCACTTCCGACTTCCTAACTCTGTAGGGCATACCATTTTAGATGACAAAGTGTGGGGGGGGGGGAGAATCTTTGCGGAGATCAAGGCCCAAATTCTCGGGAGAGGGAGGTGCAACCTGCTCACTCGCGTTAGGGGGACCTCAAAGTGAGCATGCGCGTTATGGTATGGCCGGGTTAAGCTTTCTTAGAGCTCTGTAGTTGAAGTCAGTTCAGAAGAGATTGAACCAATTGATGGAAGATCAGGTTTTTTGCATCGGATGCACCTCACGCGCGCTTAACATTACTTGGGAAATCGCAGCCAAAAAAAAAAAAAAAAAAAGCTATGAATTTATTTTTATTCAATAAATTGAAACAACGAATATGCCCATACGTTTCGACTCACGACGGAAACAAAGTTGAAAGGCGTTTTACACTAATATGCTGACCCTGCAAATGCACGCCCCCTCCTGCATCTCCTCAGTCAGCTGGGGCCAGGGAGGCCAGGGAGCCCAAGGGTGTGTGCCAGTGCAGCAGCAGAGGTTTGTGGGCCACTGAGGACAGTGCCCCCATTGTTCTGGCCAGAGGAGCTAGAGGTGAAGAGGACTCTGGGGAGAGGAGAGGGCAGGAGATGGCAGGGGAAGGGCTGTGAGCAGAAAGCTGTGCCACAGGGAGCTCTGCTTCCCCAGAGGGCCTCCTGCCTGCCACTGTCCTGAGATGCTCTGGGCCAGCCCTTCTCCACCTTCCTTATGCTGAGACCCTTTAATATGCCTCCTCATGTTGTGGGGACCCCTTAACCATAAAACTATTTTTGTTGCTCCTTCATAACTATAATTTTGCCACCTTTATGAATCATAGTGTAAATGTCGGATATTCAGGATATCTGGTGTGCAACCCTTGTGAAAGGGTCCATCAACCACCCCACACCCCAGACCCCACCCCCAGTGATCATGACCCACAAGTTGGGTCTAGGCAGCCCTCTCCTGTAAGACTCTGGTCAACCTTAGCTTAGAGGGTATTCCCTGAGTGAACAACAGCAGAGCCGAGAATCGATGCAAAAAGCAAGAGGAACTTATTGCTCCAACATATTGGGGTCACCCTGCACCTGAAGAGAGAGAACGACCACAGGCAGTCCTTCCAGTGAGCCTTTATACAGTTCTCCAGGCAGCAGCCAGCCGTTAGGCACAATGTGACTGGCAGAACAATGTGACTTTTAAACTGATTGGTCTTTAGGGAATGAGGTAGGTGGCCAAACCGCCCACGGGTGGCCATTGGTTTGTCCCTCCTCCCCGTGGTCTGAGGGATGTAATTAGCCCCTCCCTTCCGGAGGGGAGAGATACCTATGTGCTCTATGACCTTTCTCTTGCCGGAGGGGAGGGGTCTGGTGGAATTTTCTAGAGTTCCTGAGCTGACCTCTTCACTCCATCTAGGCCATTTCATGGTAGTCCTCTTGGTACACAGGGATGCTTCGTGATGTACAGAGTCTCTTAGCAGCCAGGACTCTTATCTCCCATGAGCATCACCACCAGTGATCACAAGATGCCACAGCCTAGGTGAATTAACCAATAGAAAATCATTCTCTCGGAACCTCGGTAGCTGGAACCTCGGTAGCTGGAACCTCGGTAGCTGGAGGTCTAAGATCAAGGTATTATCTTTTGATGCATCCTCCTGAGCTTATAGGTAAGCCCCGAACTGTGATGGGATCAAATCATTTACGTGGCTGGATTCCAGAGAATGACCTGTGCACATGAGTTCCACCCTACCCTGAGCACATGGAGGAGAGAGAACCGGGACCAAAGGTGGGCTGCTTGGGTCCCGATTGAGGATGAATTTAATCACAGAGAACTTGTCTGTGGTGCGAGTAGGGATCTCCCTGACTTTGGAATCCCCCACAGAGAATGCTCTAAAGGACTTGCATCCCTCATACCCCGGAGATAAACCAAGGCAGGGGCTGGGTGCTCCCTGCTGAGGGGCTGCTGAGTTTCTGGCCGCACTGAGGGTTGGATGAGTTCCCTTCGCCTGGGTGCCCAATGGCTCTCCACTGCGCACAACTCAGAGCTCCCCAGAACACTTGCCAGGGATTGGGCAGCTAAGCCCCTGAAGCGGGTGCTTTGCATCCGCCTTAGGACTTTCCCTACAGCCCCAGCTGGCTCTCTAGTCATCCCAGTTCTCAGACGGGACTGAGTCAGGCCCGTGGTGACATAACCACACAGTGAAAAAAAGTGTGGTAGCAAGGGCTGAAAAGCGGACAAGGGAGATCTGCTGTGGCCCCGCACCCCTGCTTCCTTGCCTTTGCGAGGCAGAGGTTGGAGGGTCAGGATACCTAGTAAGTCTTCCCCTGCTCAGCCTCGCCCGCCCGCTCCGTTTCCCTCTGCCACGTGGGACAGTGGACCATAGGCCTGGGTGGCGGCAATGATCACATTTACAATTTCTCTTCACTTCTCTATATGCCCTGTCCTTTGTGGGGAGGGAGTAGTCTCCCAGGCTCCCCTGCCTCCCAGTTTGAGAAGCGAGAAGGCAGGGAAATGAGACGGGGCTGGCCCAGATCCCAGTGAAGTGACTTCCACATGGCTGAACAGAGAGCTCCAAGCAGGAGCTCACAAAGCAGGGCTTTGATGGTGGCCCCGCAGGCTGGGCCTCTCCCCTCTCCCTCAGGGTGCTTCGCTTGGTTCATTCTGGGCCTCCTGTGAGCCTGACTGAATGGGAAACGGTGGGCCTGAGAAGTTCCTTGTGACACATTAATCCCAGCTTGCTGACCTGACCACACCCCCAAAGGAAGCAGCCTCCGGGGCTCCAGAACAATTCAGGCACCCAGTAGCCCCAAGAAAGAGCTGTCAGGTAAGTCAGCTGGGCCAGTGAACATAAGAAAGAGTGTGTGCATGGAGGGGGTGAGTGGTCAGGGATGGGTGGCAAACACCACATCTCAGATTGCTTAGACTGGCCTGTAAAGGCGTACGCCATTTCTGCAGGGTGAGACGACAGACCGATCCACGGGCAGACGCAACACCTACAAATGTGGAGTACCTAACTCAATTAGAACGACAGGTGATCAAATACTTTTTAATGCCCTAGTATTGGTAACTAATTGTACTTTATTTGCTAATTCTAAATGCCGGAGAACATCGATGTGGAGATAGGGGTAACATGTTTTCATTGCATACATACCTACAGCTAATGGATAAGAACATTTTAAAAATAAGAGATAAGTGCTTCTCCTTTAATCTTGCACTTCTAAGATCTGGGACTTGGGCTGCTGATCTGCACATCTGGCTAGGGATAATGCACTAATACCTCTTGGGTTCCTCATAGTCTTCCTTTGCTTTGTTTGCTTGAAGCAGGGTTTCTCTCTGTAGCCCTAGCTATCCTGGAACTCACTATGAAGAACAGACTGGCTTCAAAATCAGAGATCCCCTGAATGCTGGGATTAAAGATGTATACCACTATACCCAGCTTTTGCTTTTTTGGTTTTTTGAGGTAGAGTCTCATGTAGTACAGGCTGGTTTTGAATTAACTATGTAGCCAACTAATGATTCTTTTGCCTCTATCTTTTTTCTTTTATTATTATTATTATTATTAGATATTTTCTTCATTTACATTTCAAATGCTATCCCCTTTCCTAGTTTCTTCTCCAAAAGTCCCCTATACCCTTCCACCGCCCTGCTCCCCTACCTACCCACTCCAGCTTCCTGGCCCTGGCATTCCCTGTATTAGGGCATATAATCTTCACAAGACCAAGGGCCTCTCTTGATGACCTACTAGACCATCCTCTGCTATATATGCAGCTAGAGACATGAGCTCAGGGGGTACTGGTTAGTTCATATTGTTGTTCCTCCTACAGGGCTGCAGCCCCCTTCAGCTCCTTGGGTACTTTCTCTAGTTCCTCCATTGGGGGCCCTGTGTTCCATCCAATAGCTGACTGTGAGCATCCACTTCTGTGTTTGCCAGGAACTGCTTTTGCCTCTCTCTTGCAAGTTCTGGGAATATAGGTGTGTGCCACAACAGCCAGCTCTTGGTCTTTATGTCCACATATTTGGATGTCTGTCTGTCAAATATTTGGATGTCTGTCTACTATCCAAAGAGATGGCTTGTACTTGGTTCTTGTGGGTAGAACCCAGCCCCAAGAATTCCCTCATCCTTTGGGGGCTGTGGTAGGGAAAGGACAGGGCCTCAGATATTCTCTGAGATCCTCAAGTTTCAGTGTACAAATTGGGTTCATCTCAGTGCTAGGCGAGGGAGAAAATCCTGTTGTGGAGCAGGAGTCCTCTCTTATGTTATGTCACAGAACCCTATGACCCTTGTGGCAGTCACTTTTGGTAGATACTATTATCCTCCATTGGCTCTCAGTCTCAGAAGGATTAAATTCCTTGCCTATGCTCACACAGGTGGTAAAAGTCAGATTCAAATCCAGTTCTCTCCAACCTACAAGGTTTCTGTCACCAGCTCCCCCAGAGACTTTGCACAGAGATGACTTGGCTTGAGGCAAAGAGACTCAGTGTCAGGTCGATACAGGTTCAAGCCCTAGCTTGAATATCAACTGTGAGTAAGTGACCAAGCTGACCAATGGAACCTGGCCACAGGCAGAAACAGAATATAAAGATGTTCACAGTCACTGGGGACATTTAGGTCTTGGAGGAGAAAATCTGGAAACGTGGGTCATGATGGATATCTGTTCTGGTGGCCCGGAAATCTGTGCTGATGTACATTAGCTAATTACGTATTAATCCTTCCATCCCAACAAGGGACGGTCAAGACTCGGGTGAAAACACACAACTGGCAAGTGTGAGAGACAGGATTGGAATCCAGGTCCCACATCCTGCTGCCCCAAGCTGCTTCTTGGTGCCTACAGAAATCACAACTTAGGTAAGTATCTTTGGGCTCTGTGACCTTGGACCAGTCACTTACTCTCCTGGCCATGTTTTCCCCTTAGATAAAACAGGAGTGGAACTGCCATGCCCATGTCTGAGATAATGAATTTAGAAGTCCTTAGCATGTCATAAACCCCTGAACAAAGACCCAGGACTGATTATATAACTGCTCACCACGGCTTTTAAGAATGAATGCCCTGGAGGTTTCTGGAGTGCCCATTTGCACTGCGGAAGCATGGCTTCAGAGAGGAAGAGAGATTGCCTTACACTGCAGAGAGCTGACCCTGGAGCTGAGAGTGGGGCCCAATTCTGGTTTGTTTCTGGTTAGCCACAGCTGAAGATTAGTTAGTGTATTGGTAGTAGGCTCCCTCCAAATGCAGTGTTCCCAAAGAATAGCCCAGGAAACATGTCCTTCAGAGCTAGGTAGGGAAGGAGAGCTCTAATTTTAGTTCTCTGGTTAGAATCACAGGGGCCAAGACCTGTCTTTATTTCTGACCAATCAGCTAGCTGTTGGGAGGGACTTGAACGCTTGAGATCCACTGTTCTGAGACAAAGACAAAATAGTTTCTCTAATATCACTGCAGTCCTGACTTCCTTGGCTGCTGGGCACAGGCCACCTGGAGAGGCCAGGGCAGAGCAAACAGATTCTTTCTTTCCCCTCAGTGTCTTCAAGAAGCAGTATGTCAGAGGGGGTGAGTATCTTGGGCTCTTCGTCCCTTCTTCCCTTCCTCCCCACACCTCACCAATCTCTTTGGGGCCCCGACCTACCAAAGGGAGGAGGCTGAGCACAGATCTTAGCCAAAGGCACTGTGCAAACCCATTTGCCAGTTGTTCTGGCTGCCAGGGGCTGAGCTGTCCCACCTTCTACTTGACTCCTTTCTGCCCAGGTGGGCACATTCCGCATGGTCCCTGAAGAGGAGCAGGAGCTCCGAGCACAGCTGGAGCAGCTCACAACCAAGGATCATGGTCCCGTCTTTGGTCCATGCAGCCAGCTGCCCCGCCACACTTTGCAGAAGGTGAGGTGACAGAGTGGGAGAGAGGGAGTGTGGCTGGGATAATCTGGGAAGCAACCAGCAAGGGTGGGATAGATGGGATGAAGTCTTCTGTCTTTTAGAAAAGGTCCATCCCCACTCTCTAGGTTCTCCTGGATCTGCGAGACTAGTGTGTTCAAGAAACTATGCTGATGTCAAAGCCATTGCGAAAGATGAGTTTATCAGTACTCAGACCACCTTAGTCTAAGACTCCAGCCTGGAGCTTAAGGGCCAGGGGCCATCCTAGACTCAGATATAAAGAACACTGCTTCAGAAGTGGCCCGAGTAAACAAGGGTCCATTGTCCCCAATAGAAAAGCACCAGGCTCAAGTTCTAGGACCAGCCATAAAGTAGCTGTGTGACCTTGCTAACAGCTTTCCTTCTCTGGGACTGGTCTCTTTCTGTGCCTGTGAACGATGGCTGTTAGACTAGCTCAGAGTCATCAGGGTGTGCTGGCAGCTGTCTAAGGGTTACTGGGGCAAAGATGGGAAGTGGGTGAGTTCAGCTTCAGGCTCTCATCTCTGCACACAGACTGCTATATCCATCAACAAGTGCTCTCAGGTCGTCCACATCTGAATTCTTCCCTGCCCGTCATGCTGCCTAAAGGGAGAGCTGACCCAGCCATTCTCACAGATCTTCTGGCCCAGCCAAAAGAAGGGCTGTGAAACTCTGGGGCTGAGGCAGGCTGCCCTCTGCTGGGTCAAATCGGGGAGGCCACTGAGTGAAGGAAAAAGCCTGAGTAGGAGTCCCGGAAGTGCCTCCTTTGGGGAAACTAGGGCAAGAACACATCACCCACCGCTAGCCCCCTCAGCCTGCTCCTCTGGGAGCTGGGGATCAAACTACTAACTGAGCATAGAGGCTCATGCCTTTAATCCCAGCACTGGGGAGGCATAGGATGGAGAGTTATAATTTTAAGGTCTGTCTGGGTTACATATAGCCATCTTGTCTCAAAAGAAACAAAAATTGGGGTGTGTGGCTCAATTGACAAAGTTGTCTAAAATGCACGAGTTTCTGTGTTGGATCTGCAGCATCACTTAGAACTGGGCATGGTAGCACATGCCTGTAATCCCAGTGCATGGGAGATGCAGGTAGGATCCAAAGTTCCAGGACCACCTTGGCTATTTATCAAAGTTGAGGTCAGCTGGACTAGAGACCCTGTCTCAAAAAACAACCGAACAAAACCAAGGGCTTGGGGAGGAGGACCATTGACTACAAGGTACTTGCCATCAAGCCTGACTGAATGAGTTTGATCCCAAGGACCCGAATAGTAAAAAGAGAGAACCAACTCCCATAGATGGTCCTCTGACTTCCACATGAACATCACAAACACACACACACACACACACACACACACACACACACACACACACACACACACACACACACACTCACAGACACACTAAACAAATAAATGCAAAATGCAACTAAAATCACAACACAAACAAACAAACCAACAAACAAACCAACCAAAGTCCCAGAATGAGTTGTGGCAAAGATTAAAAACAATGTAGGCGAACATCAATATGAACTGACCAGTACCCCCAGAGCTCCTTGTGACTAAACCACCAACACCAAAGAAAGCACATGGTGGTACTTGTGGCTCTAGTTGCACATGTAGCAGAGGATGGCCTAGTAAGTCATCAGTGGGAGGAAAGACCCTAGGTCCTGTGACGGTTCTATGCCCCAGTATAGGGGAATGCTAGGGCCAGGAAGCAGGAGTGGGAGGGTTGGGGAGCAAGGGGGGAGGGGATAGGGGATTTTCAGAGAGGAAACTAGGAAAGGGGATAACATTTAAAATGTTAAATAAAGAAAATATCTACTTAAAAAAAATCATAATGGGGCTGGTGAGATGGTTCAGTGGGTAAGAGCACCTGACTGCTCTTCTGAAGGTCCAGAGTTCAAATCCCAGCAACCACATGATGGCTCACAACCATATGTAACGAGATCTGGCGCCCTCTTCTGGAGTGTCTGAAGACAGCTACAGTGTACTTACATATAATAAATAAAGAAATTAAAAAAAAAATCATAATGTAGGAACGGAGAGAGGGCTCAGTGGTTAACAGCACTTGTTGCTCTTCCAGAGGGCCCAGGTTAGAACTCAAGCTCCCACACTGTGGTTCATAACTATTCACAACTCCTGTTCCAGCGGACTTGATGCCCTCTTCTGACCTTCACAGGCACCAAGCATGCATATGATGCCCATGCATACATGCAGGCAAAACGCTCACACATCTAATGAATAAATCCAATAAATTAAAAGAAAACACAATATATTTAGAGGACCTAACTAACAGGCTGTTTGGTAAGAGCACAGTACACATGGGCACTTGTTAGAAACTTTATTGTTGTCAATCTCTTGCAAACAAATCCAGGCTGAGCGGTTTGACTCCCTCCAAATGCAAGTGTCTGAGAGAGCAGCATGCCACACCTTGACAGAGCTGCAGAAAGTCTGACCCCAACTGCAGCGCTGACCACTCCCAGTGGGCTAGCTTAGATCTGAGCCTTTCCACGCATGCCCCGTCCCCCATCAGTGCCTACCGGTAACTTCTGCCCCACCCCACCCTGTTCTAGGCCAAGGATGAGCTGAATGAAAAGGAGGAGACCCGGGAGGAAGCGGTGAGGGAGCTACAGGAGCTGGTACAGGCACAGGCAGCTTCTGGGGAGGAGTTGGCCCTGGCAGTGGCTGAGAGGGTGCAGGCAAGAGACAGCGCCTTCCTCCTGCGCTTCATCCGTGCCCGCAAGTTTGATGTGGGTCGTGCTTATGAGCTGCTCAAAGGTAAGGCCTGCACTGAAGGGCTGGCCCTGGCATGGGTGGGGTTAGTGGAGTGGGTGGAGTAGGGAGGGTGTCTATGCTCTTCACACTAAGAAATTTCCTTTATGCCACAAGGTAGTCACTGTCTCCATATCCTTCGTGTGTGTGTGTGTGTGTGTGTGTGTGTGTGTGTGTGTGTGTGTGAACTACGCAGGCTCCAAGATCACTTGGGCTATGTTAGTTTGTGGATGCATGGGTGGGTGGATGGATGGATGGATGGATGGATGGGCAAAATTGGTCAAGACTAGATTCCTAGAAAAATTTCTTCTCTGTTAGTCTTGGGACTCTGAGTAAAACCAGGACCAACATTCAGATGACAAAGGAAGGTGTTTCCCGTGTAGACCCTCCTCCCCTCCTGTCAGAACCACCTTGGGCTCTAGAATATTACAGGTACAGAAGCATGCCGTGCCTCCTCCAGAACTTTCCTGACACTGAACCCCAAGTGGAACCAAAGATGGTGCTTGCCTAGGGACTGGGGAGCTGGGACAGGTGCCATAGCCCTGCTGGATGAAGAAAAACATTTCCTGAAGAAATCAAGTCTTCGGTGTCAGTAGGGTTGAAGCAGGTGGTCTACAGCACCGGCTTTCCCTTTTAAGTTCCCCTTCTTTCCCCAAGTGTCAACTCAGTGCTGCCCTGGACCCACCACTGCTTTAGGGCAAGGAGCTTAAGCATCCCCTGTAGACCTTACATTCCATCGGTGGAAATAATAAACCTGATAAGTAGGATACATAGGCAGAGTTTGAGTGACAGGTGATAAGGAGACAAATGAGCTGCTGGTGTAAAGGGCAGAAGGTTGAAGCTGTGTGTGAAGTGTCTAGAAAGGCTCCTACTGCGGAGGAATGTCTGAAGATAGAGCCCGAGGACGTTAGACATGGAGTAACAAGGCAGGTGAGGTGAGGTAAGACCGGGTGTTCTAGAGCAGCAGAGACGCTATTGGCAGCTCCTTGGCAACTGCTCTCGAAACTCCTCCTCTCTTCTGGGTCCAGGTTGGGGATACAGACGGCCACAGGAAGGCAGGGACCTGCTCAGGGTTGGTAAGAATGACATTTTTGGACCAATTAGGCACTGCTAGAATTTAGGAAGGCCTTCTAAACTCTAACTCATGTCTGCATGGCTCCCGATGTTCACATTGTGAACCCTGTGTAATTGCCACAGGAGTTAGGGGACACAGGCCAATCTTCTCTTGTGAAAAGAAAATACAGGGTGTTCTGTTACACACAGGCAGCAACCAGACCCTTGATTCTTTTTTAATTTTTAATTTTTTTGGTTTTTTGAGACAGGGTTTCTCTGTGTAGCCCTGGCTGTCCTGGGAACTCACTCTGTAGACCAGGCTGGTCTCGAACTCAGAATTATGCCTGCCTCTGCCTCCTGAGTGCTGGGATTAAAGGCGTGCGCCACCACGCCTGGCCAGACTCTTGATTCTTGTCCTGTGTCCCCTGAGAAGGTGGGTGAGTGAGGCTGGAATGGCTCCTGATGGGGCTCCTTCACTCTCCCTCTTCCAGGCTATGTCAACTTCCGCCTCCAGTACCCTGAACTCTTTGATAGTCTCTCCATGGAGGCTCTCCGGTGCACTATCGAAGCCGGTTACCCTGGGGTCCTTTCCAGTCGGGACAAGTACGGTCGAGTGGTCATGCTCTTCAACATCGAAAACTGGCACTGTGAAGAAGTCACCTTTGATGAGGTCAGCCGGGCTCTCTCTCTCCTAACTCTTTACTGATCTAATTAGGGGTGTTTTTAGGCCTTCTCAGTAAACAAGATACTAGCGTTAGAATTTTAAAGCCTTTTTGAAAACTGACATTATTTGGGGGAGGAGGGTCAGAGAGCCGACTCAGCCCTGAAGAGCTCTTGCTGCCCCGGCAGAGGACCCAAGCCCCGCTCCCGGAACTCCTGTCAGGCAGCTCACACAGACTCACAGTCTCCTGTCACGCTGACTCCAGAGGAGCCAACATCTTCCTCATAAATAAATGGTAGCAAAAATAAAAATAAGCCGGCGGTGGAAGCACACATCTTTAATCCCAGCTGTACAGAGAAACCCTTTCTTGAAAAAAAAAACCAATAAATAAAAGTACATAAATAAATAAAAAATATTTTAAAAAGATATATATATATATATATATATATATATATATATATATATATATTATAAATATAAGATATGTATTATCTTGGTGGCACAGGCCTGTAAACCCATCTACTAGGGAGACTGAAGCAAGAGTAACTTAGTAAGACACTGCCTAAAAATGCAAAGTTAAAAAGAGGGCTGGTGGGCTGGTGAGATGGCTCATTAGGTAAGAACTCCCAACTACTCTTCCAAAGGTGCAGAGTTTTGAACTCTGGGATCTGATCCCAGCAACCACATGGTGGCTCACGACCATCCTTAACGAGATCTGACTCCCTCTTTTGGAGTGTCTGAAGACAGCTACAGTGTACTTACATATAATAAATAAGTAAATATTAAAAAAAAAAAAAAGAGGGCTGGTAGCCGGGCGGTGGTGGCGCACACCTTTAATACCAGCACTTGGGAGACAGAGGCAGGTGGATTTCTGAGTTCGAGGCCAGCCTGGTCTGCAAAGTGAGTTCCAGGACAGCCAGGGCTATACAGAGAAACCCTGTCTCAAAAAAGAAAGAGAGAGAGAGAGAGTAACCAAGGGCTAGAGATGGAACTCAGTTGTAAATGTAAATGCTTGTCCAACATACTAAAACTCTACTGTTGATTTCCTGCACCAACAAACAACCAAAACCAACAAGGGATCCTTCTGTGGCATGGAATGTCACAAAGAGTGAGTTCCCCATGTTGTTAATGTTTGACATCACTTTCAATATTCCCAGTATTCCACGCTTAAAGCTTCCCTCATTTCCCTCTTTTCTCACCGGATGCTGGATGCAATGTGACATTCAGGGTTGTTTTATTGGCTTGTACTCAGTGAAGAGGAAGTCCTACACGGATACCTCTGCAGTGAGGAATGTGCTAGCTGGCTCTCCACTCAGGACCCTGAGATTTTAATCATCTCCATGGGTTGGATCTTAAACTCCTGCTTGCTGAGCTTCGGGCTCTCTGATGCTGGGGGTCCACTCCAGAGCCTTACGACCAAGCCACATGCCTGTCCTCTGTGCTTCTAGATCTTACAGGCATATTGTTTCATTTTGGAGAAACTGCTGGAGAATGAGGAGACCCAAATCAACGGCTTCTGTATTATTGAGAACTTTAAGGGCTTCACCATGCAGCAGGCAGCAGGGCTCCGCCCCTCCGATCTCAAGAAGATGGTGGACATGCTCCAGGTGAGACCTCGAAACTTCTCACAGGCGGGGAGGCTTGGCCTGGTTTCCCAGTTTCGTGATGCAGGAAGGGACCTGAGGGGTTGACAATCTAGCGTCACCCAGAGCAGCGACAACCGTTATCTCAGCCACAAACACTTGCCCGGCCATAGAGCCTGGTTTCATTGTCTAGCCCAAATCTTCTGCTCCATCTTACAAACCTGGAAACTAGGAACACAGATTAAGTGACTTTGCAAGTTCACACACAGATAAAGTGGCAGAGTCATCCTGGAACCTCAGGCTGCCTGCCCATGTGTATCCTGCTGCCTCTTTTTGCTTGAATGTGTATCCTGAAGAAGGAATCGGCCCCTTCTGATTCCTTTATACGCTGGTATCCCCCAGTCTGTTTGTTCTTCAGGCTACCTTCTATTTGTCCTATGTGCATTGGGAAATGGCAGGTATGACAAGGAGGCCTGACCCTGATGTCCTGATAGTTTACAATGGTTTGCAGTCCACCTGGTGGACAAGTGGTTTGAAAACAACCCAGTCCCCAGGCTGAGGACACTGCTCAGTTGGTAGAGTGTGTTGCTAGCATCCACAGAGCTCCGAGTTACTTCCCCAGCACTGGCCAGTATGACACATGCCTATAATCCTAGCGCTCAAAAGGAAGAGGCAGGACGACTGGAAGTTCAAAGTCATAAGTCAATCATGTCATAAGGCCAGCTTTGAATACACACGAGACCCTGTCTCAAAAACCAATATCAACACACACACACATGTATAAATACACCACCATATACATACAATCACCAAATAACCAAAGAAAGGGTGACATTTCATTCTCTCTTAAAAAAAAAAAAAGAACTAATTCTAGGATTTCATTTCTGTTTTTGTTTTTCATTATGGGACAGCTTTAGGTTGTATAACTCGCATGGTATCTTCCCTGTACGTTGGAGCCAAAATGAAGTCAAGTTCTCTGGTGGCTCACCCCAGGATGGGCTAAATGTGGTGCTAGACAAGTCAGTCCTCACTCCATGGGGAGAGGTTGTGAGAGAGAGTGTGTGTGTACGCATGTGTGTGTGTGTGCGTGCGTGAGTGTGTGTGTGTGTGTGTGTTAGTGAGTAGGAGCCTTTGAGACCATTGGGGTGATGGGACTTGGGGGAATCTCTCTGTCACTGCAGGATTCATTCCCAGCCAGGTTCAAAGCTATCCACTTCATCCACCAGCCATGGTACTTCACCACCACCTACAATGTGGTCAAGCCTTTCTTGAAGAACAAGCTGCTACAGAGGGTGAGTGTGTGGCTGCCTCCCAACCCTTCCACAGACTGATTCCAAAGTGGGCGAATAACCTTGGACAGCACCACAAGGAGGCTGTGCTTTGGTCTCCCCTCCGCCATCCTTCTGCTCAGTTGCGCTCCTCCCTTCCCCGCAGGTCTTCGTTCATGGAGATGATCTGGATGGCTTCTTCCAGGAGATTGATGAGAACATCTTGCCTGCTGACTTTGGGGGTACACTGCCCAAGTATGACGGCAAGGTTGTTGCTGAGCAGCTCTTTGGTCCCCGGGATGAAGTTGAGAACACAGCCTTATGAAGAGATGCCCTGCCGTGGGATCCCTATTAGCACACCAGCCTTTCCCCAGCTTTCCTGAACCCAAGTCTGGGAACAGGAATGCCTGAAGTGACTGGTTTCCCAGACTTTCCTAGGTTTAGGAATGCTCTAGTGGTACCTTATCCCAAACCAACCTAGAAGGCAGTGAGGCAGGGGAATACCTTTAATCAGGAGATAGGTGGGGCAGTTAAATTCCCACCTGCCTCTGCAGTTACAGGGCAGTGACTTTGAGAGAAGTTGAATTTCAAAGAGGCTTCGCCTCGATTTCCTTTGTAATCGCTTTGATACTTAGGGTGTGGAAGGCTGAGTTAAAAGCAGACTTGCAATTCAGTAAAAAGAAGAAAGGGAGGGGCTTGAAGCTCTGATGATCTGATGATTAGCACAGTAGGCAGATAAGGGGTTTCCCACCCAGGATTCCAGGGAGGGATCAGCAACCTTAGCACAGTTGCGTTTGGGGCTGACCTGCTGATGAATACCCTAGTAGCCAAGAACTCTGGACTCTGTCCAGGGTGGAGGTCATGTCCCTTCCTCTCCATCCGTCTTAGGTGTGATCTTTGGCACTGTGACTCCCGCTCACTAGATGCTGATGGCTTTGTTGGATGGCTTTACTTAAATGTACCTTTGACATCTTCCCCGAACACTCTCAGTTCTTATTAGACAAATAAAACTGTTCTTTGTCTTGTGTCACACTCTTTCATGACGAACTTAGGTCTTATTTAGAATTTCTATCCTGTGAGAAAACGTTGAGCAAAAGCAACTTGGGGAGGAGAAGGTTTATTTCATCTTACAGTTTGTGGCTCATCATCCAGGGAAGTGAGGACAGGAACTCAAGTGAGAGGCATGAAGGAGTAAGTCATGCCTTGCTCCTCAGAACTTGTTCAGTCTTTCTTCTAGCCCCAGGGCCCACCAGCCAAGTGTGGTCCCACCCACAGAGAGCTGGCCCCTCCTGCACCTACCATCAATCAAGCAGGTGGCCTGGAAGGTCAATCTGGTGGGATATTTTTCCAATTGAGGTTCCTCTTCCAAAAGGACTCTAGTTTGTGTCAAGCTGACACAAAACAAGTTGACACAGCTTATGTTCCCCAGATCTGCATGACAAATACAAATATTTTTTTTCTCCTATGGAGCTGGCCTCCACAAGTGCACAGTGATTTTTGAGTGCTCAGTTTCTGTAAGAGAGACTTCCTGTCAGAGCATTGCTGGCTGGGCATGTGATCTCTTTGACATGGTTTTGTTTTTTTTTGTTGTTGTTGTTGTTTTCGAGACAGGGTTTCTCTGTATAGCCCTGGCTGTCCTGGAACTCACTTTGTAGACCAGGCTGGCCTCGAACTCAGAAATCC